>NW_024723872.1:97500-255000 GCF_018991925.1 Homarus americanus | reverse complement strand
TAAACGACATAGACAGATACACACAACACCACTAATAGCACGGGAATGCACTAGGTTTGGTAGCTATGCCATAAAGACCAGTGCAGTAATGACTTTGAGACCTGACCAGACTCTCCAGCCATCATCCCCCACTAACAAAATCGTCTTCATCTTATTTTTTTTCCCAATGAATATAAATCTAAAAAGAAAAAAAAATCAGCAGCATTAAACTCCAAAATCCTCCGCAAAAGAATTAGAAAAAAAAAGACAGTATGCGGGAAGGATTTACAATAAGCTATAAATACAACGAGCAGTTCACAGTCTTGTAAAACGTCCTTATTGTTACCTACTTTTTTCCTCTCTCTCTCTCTCAACTCTTTTAGGGCTGGTGGAGGCTTTTGTAGGTCTTATTTATCCCCTACTATGTTTCTCTCCACTGAGTTACGTGGTCATTCTTCCAGTGGGGGCAAGGGCGAAAGGGGAAGGGGAGGGGCAGGGGAGGGGAGAGGACAGGACAAGGGAGGAGCAAGGGAGGAAGGGGGAAGGAAGGACAAGGGGGGGAGGGAGCAGGAGGAGGAGCAGGAGGGGACAGGGGGAGGGAGATAAGGGGGGGGGGAAGGAGCAAGGAGCAGGAGGGGAGCAAAGAGGGGAGGGAGGGGAGGACAGAGGGGGGAGCAGGGGAGGAGCAGGGGGAGCAGGAGGGGAGGCATAGGAAGGAGCAGAGGGGAAGGAGCAGAGGGGAAGGAGAGGGGAAGGAGCAGAGGGGAAGGAGCAGAGGGGGAAGGAGCAGAGGGGGGAAGGAGCAAAGGAGCAGAGGGGGAGCAGGGGAAGGAGGGGGGGGAAGGAGTGGTGGGGAGGGGAAGAAGAATGTATGCAAAGTATATAGGTGGCTTGACAAGACTCTCTCCTCCCTGGCACACGTACACACAACAACTTGCCCGTAATACATCATATAACATAGCTTATACCATCACCCCTGAAAATTATGATTCCCACCAGCAGATGAATCAGCTCCTGACCTCCTCCACCTCCCTCCCTCCCCTCTCCTCTCTCCCTTCTCTACCTTTCTCCCTCCCTATCCCTCCTTCTCTTCTGCTCTCAAATCATCCCTCCCTCTCTCCTTCCAACTCCTCTATCATCCATCCCTCCTCTTCCCTACTTCCATTCCTCTCATCATCTCTCCCTATACCCTCCTTCCATCTTCCTCTCATCCTCCCTCCCTCTTCCCCTCCCCCCAGGCTACCTAATATACGGCGCTTCATCAGCCTCGTGAAATTGCCCTTCCTTAACAGTGCGACCACAGTGGCGTGGAGCGCTGTATGACGTCTCCAGAATACCAGACGAAGAGTACCACCACTACCACCAATACTACTACTACCACTACTACCACCAATACCTATATAATAGCCACAACTATCACCATAACTACCACCATCACTACCACTAGTACCACCACTACTACCAATTCTCAAGAGACTCTTAGGGGCAAATTTCTTCTATTTTACACGTATAAATGAGACAATCAACCCACACTATTAATATTAGAATCTCAATGCAAATGCAGAGAGACCTGACAGTTGTAGCATTAGTAAATATGACAAATTTTGTGACGCGAGGTACCGGTATGGCCAGCATAAGGACAGAACCAGACAATGTGATGTAGTCAAGTGGCCAGAATTAGGCTAGGATACAGACACATCTGGCAAGTTAGTAACGCTGTACCCATACCGGGACACTCAGCATGTAAACTTTGTGATAAACCTTTAAAGCATACACTTGAACACTATATTATTGAATGTGACACTGTCAAAGACTTCAGGCCACCTGACTTATTGTATCTTGAACTATGTAATTACTTCATTGAATCAGGTGTGCTTGAGGACATTCTTGCTGTTAATCCCAAATTTGCTAGCCCACACTGATTAGTCTTCAATTAGAATATGACTCCAATGTATGTGATCCACTGACCTATATATGCTGCTGGTGAATGTGATGTATTTCCTTCTTTGTGTACGAACCTCTGTCCTGTATGGCAGTGAAGAGTGACATTACCCACATGAATCTGACCGACGTATATGTATGTGTGTATGTGTGCATATGTGTACATGTATATGTGTATGTATATATGTATGTGTATGTACCTGTGTATATATATATGTGTGTACGTATATGTACTGTCAATGAATATGATGCATCTCTTTGTGTACGAACCTCTGTCCTGCATGGCAGTGAACAGTGACATTACCCATATGAATCTGACCTCTATACATTTATAGTTGTTAATGAATATGATGTATTTCTTTGTGTAAGAACCTCTGTCCTGCGTGGCAGTGAGAAGTGATACCACCCTCAGTGTCAAGACCTGACTGAATTACTCAGAATAGGCAAACTGTACTACAAGCTTTGTCAATAAATTTGTTAAACTAAATCAATGTCATTTTGACGAGAAAAACTTTACCACAATCACACTGAGTCTTGGCGCTATTGAGACGCCATATATGGTGAGTTACTAGAATGTATTTCAAGAATATAATAAAGTCACGCCAGGTTTGGTTTGGTTAGGTTAGGTTTATATAACAACACTTCACCTTGAGAATAAAATAAAAATAAAATAAAAAACCACCGTAGGAATTTTTAAGACCCTCCGCGCTCGATGGTGAAAACTTAACTTATTCTTTAGTCTAACTTTTCCCTCTGTGAATTATTACGCTGGTGATGACGAAGTGGAGGAGTTGAAGAATATATACGACTTTGTAACTAAAACTTTCATAGTTGATTGTACCGTCATTAACATATTGTACCGTCATTAAACCCCTTGAGTACAATGGCCTCAACCCACGAGTACGATGACCATAACCCCCTGAGTACGATGAACTTAACATCCTGAACATCAACACACCATCAACACCAACATCACCACTATACCACCACATCAACATCACAGCACCCACAATATCACACCACCACACACATCATCCCCACCATCACATTGGCACCAACATCACAGCATCACTATCAACATCTCACCATCACCAACATCACACCATAACTACCAATATCACAATATGACCAACATCCCACCATCACCACCCACAGAGTCAACACTATAAACAGAACCTGGCCCCACGGTCAATATAGTCCATGTGGCACTATTAATACATCAACATTCAACACACAAGACGAATGGGTGACGTGAGTTGGCCATCTTAAGCAGCTGACTGAAGGAAGCTGCCAGCGCCCTTGTTGACATTCCATGAGGCAGGCAGGCCACCCTAGTCGCGAAAAAAAAGGTAGAATCCACGGGCATGCGGGCTTGACGTGTGCCTATTGGCTCCTCTCTACCATAACGTCTGCTAAAGTCTCTAGTATTATAATTGGGTTCGGGTTAGTTTGATTTATGGTTGGTTAGGTTAGGTTGTCGCGAGGTTAGGTTGTTGAGTGAACGGGAGATTAGGTTAGGTTGTCGGGAGTAGATATGGGGTTAAAATAGGCTGTCGGGGAGGTTAGGTTTGGTTAGGTTGTCGGGAATCGGTTAAGGTGTCGGGGAGGTTAGGTTAGGTTGTCGGGGAGGTTAGGTTGTCGGGGAGGAGACGTGGGAGGTAGGGGTAATAACACACGTCATGATGGAAGATGGACCTATCAAAACACGTCACGCCCGGACACGCGTGGATACTGCCAAATCGGGTCCTGGCATAGGTAAGCACTTGGACGCGAGCTCCACTCTTCAACTCGGCAGAAGGTATTGACCATGACTCTCACTCTCTCTCTCTCTCTCTCACCATAAGCAATCCCTCACCCCATTCCTTCCACCACCCACTGCCATGAAAATCCCATCAAACACACTCTCACCTCCCTCTCACAAGCACTCTCCTTCCCTCCCTCTTTCCCTCTCTCTACCCAATCACCTTATCTTAGCAGCATCTACTTCCTTCGACTTCATCTCTCCCCTCTCCCTTCTCTTCCTCTTTCTCTCAGTCCTCCCTCTCACAAGCACTCTCCTTCCCTCCCTCTTTCCCTCTCTCTACCCAATCACCTTATCTTAGCAGCATCTACTTCCTTCGACTTCATCTCTCCCCTCTCCCTTCTCTTCCTCTTTCTCTCAGTCTGCGAGGGTCCTGTGTGTGTGTGTGTGCGTCTGAGGGTCGTGTGTGTGTTTTTTTACTTGTCCTTCTCACATTTCTGCTTCACTCTCTTCTTTCTTTTTTTGTCAACACGCTTCCACATTTCGTTTTCCATCTTCTTTCTTTTATATTTCTAGTTCGCTATTTTCCCCCTTTTAATAATTTTCTACCCTATAATTTTCCTCTCCTTCCCCTCTACATTTATCACACATTTTCCCCTCCTATTTTATATATATTTTTTTTAGTCGTACATTTATCCTTGACACTTTATTTATCTCCATTTTCTTTCCATCCATTTATCTCTCTCATTTTTCTCTTCCATTTCATTTTTTTTTTACGTTTTCACTTTTTTCCTCCATCTTTATTTTTTTTATTTATTTATTTATTTTTTTTTTTCTCCTCCTCGACATATTCCATTCTGGTATTTCTCTCTCTGACTTTTTTTTTTCATTTCCACCTGTCACCCTTGAAGGACCCCCCCCACACGATGTCCTTCTCAAGTCATTCTCGAGGCTTGTCTGACGCCTGTATACGATTTCTATCACTTCAATCTTCATTCATATTTATTCTATCTACTTTTTTATCAATCTCACCTTACTTATTTACGTTTCGTTCTTATAGTATTTTTTCGTGACTGTTCGTGAAAAATAAAAAACAACAAAAAAAGAAAGAAATAAAGGAAAAAAAAAAAAAAAAAAAAGAATAGTAAATAAAAAAAAGAAAGAACGAAAGAAAGATAAAAAAGAAAGAAAAAAGAAAGCAAGCAAGCAAGCAAGCAAGACAGCCCAGAAGCCCACAGCACTAAACACTCGGTATTTTCCATCACAATATATCACCCAACTCCCCCAATTTTTTTTAATGAGCATAAAACGTAAATGTTCATCAGAGTGAGATGTCTCAACTAATTAGAGAGAGAGAGAGAGAGAGAGAGAGAGAGAGAGAGAGAGAAGGATACATTTCTCAAATATAATGATCATTTTAGTCACACTTTATGAGCACCTGCAAATTGCTTTATCAGATCTTTTTAATTGCAATTTGCTATATAGGCAGGTGTGGGGCGTGGCAGGCAGGTGTGGGGCGTGGTTAGGCAGGTGTGGGGCGTGGCAGGCAGGTGTGGGGCGTGGCTAGGCAGGTGTGGGGCGTGGTTAGGCAGGTGTGGTTAGGCTGAGGCGTGGCTAGGCAGGTGTGGGGCGTGGGGCAGGCTAGGCAGGTGTGGGGCGTGGCTAGGCAGGTGTGGGGCGGCTAGGCAGGTGTGGGGCGTGGCTGGGCAGGTGTGGGGCGTGGCGTGGCTAGGCAAGTGTGGGGCGTGGCTAGGCAGGTGTGGGGCGTGGCTAGGCACACCTAAACATGCTCTTCAATCTTTATCTCTTTTTGCCAAAGTAAATAATTTGCCATGTCGCATTATATAATCAACACCAGGCATCAATTCCGCTGTATTTGCGCTTCACCTTGTACAGGATGCAAAGGGGTGCCCAATAAACAAGAAGACGAAGAACAACAATATCAAGAGGAACAAGAAGACGAAGAACAACAATATCAAGAGGAACAAGAAGACGAAGAACAACAATATCAAGAGGAACAAGAAGACGAAGAACAACAATAACAAGAGGAACAAGAAGACGAAGAACAACAATATCAAGAGGAACAAGAAGACGAAGAACAACAATATCAAGAGGAACAAGAAGACGAAGAACAACAATAACAAGAGGAACAAGACGACGAAGAACAACAATATCAAGAGGAACAAGAAGACGAAGAACAACAATATCAAGAGGAACAAAAAGACGAAGAACAACAATATCAAGAGGAACAAGAAGACGAAGAACAACAATAACAAGAGGAACAAGACGACGAAGAACAACAATATCAAGAGGAACAAGAAGACGAAGAACAACAATATCAAGAGGAACAAAAAGACGAAGAACAACAATATCAAGAGGAACAAGACGACGAAGAACAACAATATCAAGAGGAACAAGACGACGAACAACAATAACAAGAGGAACAAGACAACGAAGAACAACAATATCAAGAGGAACAAGAAGACGAAGAACAACAATATCAGGAGGATCAAGACGACGAAGAACAATAACAAGAGGAACAAGAAGACGAAGAACAACAATATCAAGAGGAACAAGAAGACGAAGAACAACAATATCAAGAGGAACAAGGAGACGAAGAACAACAATATCAAGAGGAACAAGACGACGAAGAACAACAATATCAAGAGGAACAAGACGACGAAGAACAACAATAACAAGAGGAACAAGACGACGAAGAACAACAATATCAAGACAAGAAGACGAAGAACAATATCAAGAGGAACAAGACGACGAAGAACAACAATATCAAGAGGAACAAGAAGACGAAGAACAACAATATCAAGAGGAAGACGAAGAACAAACAATATCAAGAGGAGGAACAAGAAGACGAAGAACAACAATATCAAGAGGAACAAGAAGACGAAGAACAACAATATCAAGAGGAACAAGACGACGAAGAACAACAATATCAAGAGGAACAAGACTACGAAGAACAACAATAACAAGAGGAACAAGACGACGAAGAACAACAATATCAAGAGGAAAGACGACGAAGAACACACATCAAGAGGAACAAGACGACGAAGAACAACAATAATAAGAGGAACAAGAAGACGAAGAACAACAATATCAAGAGGAAGACGAAGAACAACAATATCAAGAGCAAACAAGAAGACGAAGAACCAATATCAAGAGGAACAAGAAGACGAAGAACAACAATATCAAGAGGAACAAGACGACGAAGAATAACAACAAGAGGAACAAGAAGACGAAGAACAACAATATCAAGACGAACAAGAAAACGAAGAACAACAATATCAAGAGGAACAAGGAAAACGGAAGAACAACAATATCAAGAGGAAATAAAGAAGACGAAGCAAACAACATGAAGAGGAACAAGAAGACGAAGAACAACAATAACAAGAGGAACAAGAAGACGAAGAACAACAATATCAAGAGGAACAAGAAGACGAAGAACAACAATACTGCAAGAGGAACAAAGACGAAAGAACAACAATATCAAGAGGAACAAGACGATGAAGAACAACAATAACAAGAGGAACAAGACGACGAAGAACAACACATATCAAGAGGAACAAGACGACGAAGAACAACAATATCAAGAGGAAATACAAGACGACGAAGAACAACAATATCAAGAGGAACAAGACGACGAAGAACAACAATATCAAGAGGAACAAGACGACGAAGAACAACAATATCAAGAGGAACAAGACGACGAAGAACAACAATATCAAGAGGAACAAGACGACGAAGAACAACAATATCAAGAGGAACAAGAAGACGAAGAACAACAATAACAAGAGGAACAAGAAGACGAAGAACAATGTTACGTTTTAAATGCAGGAAAGTGGCTTTCTTACCGTAGAACTCAGATACCGTCACACTGGTTACTCACCCAAGAGATTATGGTGTATCACTACGTAGAATTTTGCCCTGCTTCCGGCATTCAATGCGTTATGTACTTGATAAATGATGATTTAATGAATTCCACTAACTTCCAACATCCATCTAAGTTATTGGTTACACTTTGTCATAACCAATCAGTCATTACCCTTGGTAATAATAATAATAGAGGAACCACAGATACGGGCAGATGATTGCACTTACGTTTATTTGGCACAATTCCATACACTGGACTTATAATTTGCATGGATAGGTCAGTCACTCACATTCACGCCACAGTACCGTAAGTTATAAGGGAGAGTTTGTCAACCTGGTGAATTAATCGTATAGATCTATTAGGCCGGCCTGTAGTGCTCTTGTAGCAAACAGGCCCTCACCATTGATCACTTCCTTTACAGGATGTGTTAACTTGTCGCTGGACTTAACAAAAATCTCGGGGATTTGCACACACAGACCCGTAGCACTGGTAGGACTGTATGGCCCCTGATCTTAAGTCCGCGGAGCAGGAGGTCTTCTCTAACCCAAGGTCTAAAGCCCACTGGCTAAATTTTTTTTTTTTTTTTGAGGCGTGAAGTGATGAACAGTACACCACTGTCTCACTGGCCTGCCCCCCCCTACATGTCCCAGTCATGGCTGGCCGGGTGCCTTATCTCTACTGTAAACAAACATTTGGGATGGGTTGTGCGGGAGGCCCACCGCAACCCATGACAAACAACAATAACAAGAGGAACAAGACGACGAAGAACAACAATATCAAGAGGAACAAGAAGACGAAGAACAACAATATCAAGAGGAACAAGAAGACGAAGAACAACAATAACAAGAGGAACAATAAGACGAAGAACAACAATATCAAGATGAACAAGAAGACTTAAGAAAACAAATATATCAATAAAAATAAGAACAAAAACAAGAAGACCAAAATTAAGAACGAAAATAACAAGAACAAAAACCAATAACAAGACTAAAACAAGAAGAAAAACAAAAATAACAAAAACAACAAGAACAAATAACAAAAAACAGTAACAAGAACCACATAAAAAAAACTTCAGCTATTCTGGAGGGGGAGACTAAATGAGGCGAGAGAGAATGCCAAGAGAACAAATGCAAATAAGAGATAAAGAGGGAAAGAAGAGATAAATTAGAGTATTAATAAAAAAGAGGGAATAAGAAGGAGAAAGGGAGAAGACAGTGAAAAAAAAGAGCTTAATTGTTACAGACGAGAAGGTGAAATTATCCTGTTTATGACGCGGAGGAATGAGGAGTGTCAGAGTAAAGGAGGAAAATAGTTATAATGGAAAAGAAAGGGGAGGAGGAGGGAAAGGAGGAGGAGGAGGGAAAGGAGGAGGAGGAGAAAGAGGAGGTGGTAGAGGAGGAAGAGGAGGAAGAGGTGGAGGAGGAAGGAAAGGAGAAGGAGGAGGGAAAGGAGGAGGGAGGAGGGAAAGAAGGAGGAGGAGGGAAAGGAGGAGGAGGGAAAGAGAGGAGGAGGAGGAGGGAGGAGGAGGAGGAGGAGGGAGGGAGGAAAGGAGGAGGAGGAGGAGGAGGAGGAGGAGGAGGAGGTGGAGGAAGAAGAGGAGGTGGAGGAAGAGGAGGAGGAGGAAGAAGTGGAGGAAGAAGGAATAAGAGGAAGAGGTGGATGTTTACTATTTTTATGGATGGGATATAATAAGAAAAATTACACCAAGAACGAATAGATAGTCAATTCATAGTCTTGCTCATTTTCTCCTATTGAAACTAGATGAACCCGAAGCAGTAAACCGATACATTATTCTGTTCATAGATGCTTGGTCACAAGTCTGAATCTCGGGGTACGTTATTCAGTCGGAGAGGTGAACGGGTTTTAGTAGTTAACTGTACAAAACGGAATGATGTTATGGGATATATATATATATATATATATATATATATATATATATATATATATATATATATATATATATATATATATCCCAGTAAAGGTAAGTCAGCTTGTGTTTGTAGTTGTGACTGTTGTAATGGTTGGCCGAGACAAAAAAAAATTACATATTTTAGTGAATGGGTTTGAAAAATGTGTGTATACAAGGGAAGCTGTGAATGTGAATAAAAGTGAAATGCTGAAATAAAGAAAAATAAAGAGATTCATATATTTTGGAGTGAATGGATAGGCAAACGGAACGATAAATAATGAAACGAACAACAGAACAACAGAAAAAATAAAACTTGGATTAAGAAATATGTGAATAAAGGAGAACTACATGAATGGGAGAAAACAGATGATGTAGGATGTACAGTAGATGAGAAGAGTTGACTCGACATAAGAGTGAAGTACTGACCGTACATGCGAGAGGAACAACTAACTTAATAGAAGCCTTAGAAACACTGGTGATTTGGCTGCGGAAAACAAGGAACACAAATATGACGCTACAGAAGCACAAGAAACGACGCACGCACGCACGCGCGCGCGCGCACACACACACACACACGGGTCTGGCTTAGGTGATATTGAGAAACTGAGAGAATGAGAGGTTAGGTTAGGTGTGTATGTGAAAGGTGGGAGGGAGGGAGGGAGGGAGAAAGAAAGGTGTGGAAGGAGAGAGAGAAAGAATGGAAGGAGAGAAAGAAAGAATGGAAGGAGAGAAAGAGAGAGAAGGATCCAAGAAGCAGCAGCAGTGTTGTATTAATGACTGGAGAGCCTGATGCAGAGTGATTTTTGGGATGAGACATGCCGAGGAGTTACTGATGTGTGTGTGTGTGTGTGTGTGTGTGTAATTGCTCGATTTTCGTGCAAGAAGCAAAAAAAAAAAAAAAAAACCCTTATACCAGCCAGCCTTTCCTCCGCGTGACTACAGTAGAAGGACAGCCAGAGTTCATGATCCACACAAGACTCGCCACCACAATATATCCTCATCGTTGTCTTCACCGTCAGGGTTTATCTCTCCCCCCTCATTTAATTTACTGGGCTCGGAAAAATCCACCCGCCCGCTCTTATTTACGAGTGACCTACTTTAAAGGGCAAGTAACTTTCTCACGGGTATTCCTCCGCCAGCGTTAAACAAAGTGTGGGGGAGAAACGTATAACACAACATTAAAAAGTCATTGGGTAAGTAATCTCCTCAAACCTCATAAGGATAAGAGTAACACGAGATATATATAAGATAGTTTACCTGTAACTTCAGCGGGAAAAGTCAAATTTATAGACTAATCACCCTGCAGAGCTGTTATAAATCCTGCTTGTCAACACACGTCAACACAGATGCCACGTTGATCTGGGAGAATAAGGAAGTTTTTACAGATATTCTTGGAATGGATAAACAGACACTATACCACCTGACTGATACTTCTTTATCCTCCACACTTGCTCCCAACACTTGGCATTTCGGATTTTAACTTAGAGAGAACTTTTTCCTTACACACAATACAAGAAGTTATTGGACGCCAGGATGGAGATAATCTTTTTCTTTTTCTTATCAAGGAATTACAGAATTTTTATCAGAACTAGACGTCAAATAATGTTAAGAATATTCTAAACTGTATGATTGAAGTTAGTGTTTTAGACTGTTGTAAAGATAAAAAATAAAACATTTATTTTTATATTAACGAGGAGGAACCATATCCTTAAAAACACTAAATTAAGAGTTGCATCATCCATCCCCTAGAGACGCTGCCAGCTAGCCCGAAGGTGTGGTGTCCGGTAACCATCCTATCTCCGTGTTATCTAGCAGTGAGAGTTACACCTTACACGTGGTATTTCTGCATTGTATATCCCAGAGAGTAGACCGTAAGTGACCTTTACCTTCTGCAAAACTACTCTAAGCTTGTGAATGTCACCTTAAATAACTCACACACACCGGTGATGGAGAATGGGGGGGAGTCCACTCTCTAACCCCGCAAGGAATCACAGCGTCACCTGGTGAGCACATTACATTAAAACGATGTTAATTATATGTTGAATTCAAGACGTCAGAAAAGTTTTATGAAGTCTTATTCGTCAATATGCCATAGACCTTCAAAGGTATTATTAATTCATTACCTTTAGCCTTATATATCAAAAGTGATTTTTTTCATAGTAAGATGATTGTTGTTGTTTTTCTGGTTATCTTAGGACGATTTGTTTTACTGTTTACCATTGTTTGTATACCTGCACTGCCTAGGTATATTGTTTGTATATACCTACACAGTCTACAGTATATACATTGTATACCTGCAGTGTCAAAATAAATGATGAATAAATGTAAACTTGTACAAAGATAATACTGAATCTCTCTCTCTCTCTCTCAACACTAATACTTTATATTCCATCTACATTACAAGTCATCCCAAGTATCGTTCTATCTCACTCCGCCACTTTAATAATCAACAATCATATAAAAACCTATAGAGAGACACCTGGAACATATACGATGTTTCTGTTAAATATATCGAAGTTTTGAGAGCCATCAACAAGAGCCATCAACACGAGCCATCAACACGAGCCACACAGAGTTAAAGTGATAAATATGATACACTGGAGACATCAGAGGTATAGTGTAGCGCCGAGGAGGAGAGGAAGAAGAGGAGGAGGAGAAAGAAGAACAAGAGGAACAAGAATAATAATAAAGAAGAACAAGAAGACCAGCAGGAAGAACAAGAAGCTATACGACAGGAATCATCTTGTAATCTGAACAGGTGAGAACATTACGGTGGAATAATAAAAACACACACCTGGGGCATGAATTTAGATGACTACTGATGAATTGACGTATGACTGTGTGATATAAGGAGCGAGAGAACTTAAGGAAGCTGTTTTATGATTCATTGCACCGGGAAGGTAGAGAAATCGTCTGTTGGTTGATAAAGGGTTCTTAGATATGGTTCACATCATCTCTCGTGGATAATTTATATATTCACTCAGTAACTTCTACACGGACATAATCAGTACATCATTATGGCAGAACAATTTCCCAAGTATAGCACTGTAAAAGGTTAGGTTAGGTCCAGGGTCGTATACTGTAATACCAGCCAATCACCGTTCAGTATAGTGTTGCCATGGAGACGCCCCCCTCCCTCGACGCCCTCCCCCCATCAGGAAGCGACCCTCACACCCCTCACTAAAGTATTTCAGCCACTACCATGTTTCCCTTCAACATTATCAAAGTTTCATAAAGACAACGTTAAACTTTGTGTTCACTCTTAGATGGGGACTAAAATCATGGTGTAACTTTATGCTACCTTGTTACCCACCTGACGAAGGTGTACAATAACCCACCGGTAAATACAACTCGACATAGCTTCTGGATTTAGCTGTACAATTCTCGCTATTACTGTCTCTCAAATGAATAAATTAATGTAGATGATAAAATATGTTCTTGGGTGAAAGCGCGTGTGTGCGTGTGAGAGAGAGAGAGAGAGAGAGAGAGAGAGAGAGAGAGAGAGAGAGAAACCCTTACACCTGGCACAAATTACCTTTTTTTCTGCATTAGATGATCCCTTCTGAACTTTTGCCATAATGTAACTGATATTAACTACATACATACATACATACATACATACATTTCCCAGATTACCTATAAGTTGTGTACACGTTAGTACATACAATACATTATATCCCACACAGGTGTACGTGAGGTAGAAGGCCAGACAGCAGCTGTGAGTCACAAGGTACAACACACAGTGCCAGACCTTGTGATTCCTGCAGTTGGCACTACCCACAGCGCTAGTGACGTCACAGCTCCACAACTGGCCTGGGTATTCCCCTACCTCCCTCCCCCCACATCCCCGTCCCTCAAGGCCACACTTCCGTTACTCCCACTTAAATATAATGTTACAGGTGATGTCAAAACACTAATAAACAAATTACATATTGACCAAACAACTAAATATACAACAATTAATATTTACCCCAACAGATTAAAGCAAATTTAAAACAATACAAAAATATAAACAGCAAAGACGATACAGGAATAAAAAAATAAATAAATAAACGAAGATAACAAACAAACAAGGTAATAGACGCCAATTATACGGAAAACTTGTGAATAAATCGAGGCTTTGTGTTGGGAGAGTTGCTTATGAATATATTAAGTCAACGTGAGGGTAGAGAGAGAGAGAGAGAGAGGAAAATCAATTTGACGTCTCTTTATAAACTTCAACCTAAATCTTACACCCCCTCCCACTCCCCCAGGTTTGTGATACTAAGAGATACGTAAACAAAGGTAAACAAGGATAAACAAAAGTAAACAAAACATATTTAAAGGGTCACACTTGAGTGGTTCATCATAATGAACTAATAATAGTCGCCAAATAAAAGTAAGTATATAATACTAGTATATCGAGGTGGGTTTTTTTTCAATTTTGGACGAACACGACTTGACTTTTATAACGAGAAGAAATGTACTTGATAACGATGACTTGTGTTTTAATGTGATGACTGATAACGAGACACCGAACATGATGTGACGATAACTTGTGATTTAATGTGACGACTGATAAACTAACGTGATGTGATGATGGCCTGTGTTTTTTATGTGATGACTGATAACTAGGCTTAGGATAATTATGCATTTAAAAATGGCTAAATATGGATGCAAATATGCAGTAAAAACTGAGAAAATATGCACTTAAATATGTTAATAAATAATAACTACTAAGTTAATAACTCCTTTTCTATACATTTTCTCAGTAAATTTACTTTCCCAGACAGAATGTCGCCGAATTAGGATTTTTTAAAGAAGGATTAAATACAAAAAAAAAAAAAATATACTGACAAAGTAATTTATTAAACAATACTGAAATTAGTATTTTCCTTTTAAGAAAATAGAAGAACAAAAGTGTGTCAGGAGGGAACTGGTGGAGCCCGTGCATCTATACCCTGCCTGGCTGAACACGAACCCAACGCGTACAGTTCATGTCGTGACCAGCCAATCACGGCCTAGCTAACCACAGCCTAATGTTGAGCTATATAAACGTCACCTAAGTATGTTCCTTGTGGATATTATGACGCTAAAACAAAATCGCGTATTTTCGATTTTGTATTTGCGCAATATAATGGACTTTTATATTTCAAATATCAGTAATTTCTGCCCCAGCGTTGCTGTTATGCTCGTGAATTTTTTGACCCTTGAGGTTGAAGAATGTTTTATAATATTTTGGAATTTTCCAAATATATGCCTTATAAAACAAAAAAAATATGAATATGCACTTTAGCTCAAAAATGGCTTAAATATGCATTTGCATATGCATAATTATCCTAAGCCTACTGATAACCTAACATGGTGTGACGATGACTTGTGTTTCAATGTGACGACTGATAACCGCGTATATATCCAGTTACGTCACACCCCCTTCGTTTCCTCAGACCAGAGAGAGAGAGAGAGAGAGAGAGGTTTGACTACATCACCTCCCAACTCAGCCTCCTTTGACGGGTTCAGTGTTAACATGGGCCTGGGGGTCGGGGGGTCGGTCGGGGGTCTCTCTCTCTCTCTCTCCATAGTCAGGCTTCAATTACATATATAACATAACTATGCTTATTTTATGTCGGAGTAACTAACAATATTTAAACATCTGACTTCAGTTAAGAGAGCAGACAGCATTTACGTAGTTTGAAAGCATTTGTACAGAGAGCCAGACAGCATTTATTCCCAATCGTTCCCTTGTTAATGCTCCCGCCGCTCGGTTATATCCTCGTCACAATTTAAACAGCATTTATAGTGGTTCTTATTGTGTAAAGGCTTTGCAAATATAAGCCAGCAGGACGAGGTAGCCAGAAGAGGTATTATTATTATTTCTGAGCAGATTATTAGTTTGAGTTCCCTGTGGTTTACCCGTGCGATGAAAATATTACCGAGGCATGTTTTCACGTGTAAGTTTTCTGGGTTATAATACAGAGGTTTACAATAGCATTTCAAAATAAACTATCAACTAAAATAAAAAATAATAGTTAAATTAGATATATATAACAAACAAGTAAGTTCTTATTAGTGCAATAGACTTAATTACATTAGTTTGATACGCCATATACGGATGCGATGGTAAAGTGGATACAACGTTACCATCTTATCCTATGGTAACCCTCAGTCCACCCAGGTGTGAATGGGTACCTATATTAATAAAAAGGTAAGTAAAGGTAATCAAAAGCTGTTACACTGCTTCTTCGTGTGCTATATCCACACGGCCTCTAACTCGCCGTCAGTGCTATGAAACAGACAGACAGACAGACAGACAGACAGACAGGGTACAAATCAATACATCCTCCAGCCAAAAACTTCCAGGGTCATAAAAAATATAATTAAATTAGAGTGAATTAAGGTAATTAATGAGAAGTGGGCACCTGAGCAGGAGGTAAACATTGGGATTTATCTGTGGCGGTAATTTCACGGTCATGTGAGGAGTCAACAGTAACGGGCGGTGGCCATGTGTGTTGTGGCCGGCAAACATTTATATAATTATTGGTATTTACTTAAGAGGAGATCCTGCGGCTGTCATCAAGTATTAACTACGGGTCGCAGTCTATTATGTACTGTATATGTATGTAGTGTATAGTGATGTGTGTGTGTGTTTGTCTGTTTGCTTGTGTGTCTGTTTGTGCGTGTGTGCGTGCGTCTGTAATCCAAATAAACTACTAATTCCCTTCGTAACTTAACATCAACTTGAAACATCCATGAGGCCGTGTTGAAAATTAGTTGAAATATCTTAAAACACAGAGCCACCCAGTCATTTATTCCCGAGTTATAATTAAAATACTAAAACCAATTTATATGAAGATTAACTGACCTTCAGATGATCAGATTTTTTTTACCAGTGTTATAAGACTCGGAGTGAACTGGTGGCTTCAGTAGGGGAAAATTAATTGAAATAGTAACCTCACTGAGTACGATGATTCACCTCACTGAGTACATCGTAATCTGGGGGAATTAGTTATAGTATTCAAAGGGTTTAAGGCAAAAGGTTATGTTATTGTACTCGTGGGATTAAGACATCGTACTCGAGGTGTTGAGACATCGTACATGGGAAATGTTATTGTACTCCAGGGATTAACTTATCATACGCAAGGACAGGGATTAACTAACTGTAGTCGAGGGATTAAACTTACTGTATTCGATGGATTAACTCCAGGGATTAACTTACTGTACTCGAGGGATTCAACTTATTGTACTCTAGGAATTAACTCATCGCACGCAAAGGATTATCTCACTGTACCATTGGGATTAACTCGTCGTATGCAAAGGGATTAACATACTGTACTCAGGGGATTAACTCGCTGTATTCAAGGGGTAAAGTCAACAAATTCAAAGGATTCATCGAGTTAATTCATTGTACTCAGGAGTTGGCACCGTATTCAAGGATAAACAAAGGTGTCACGGTATATAGTGTGTCCCAGGGAGGGCGGGAGGCAGGCAGGAGGGAGAGAGACAGGAGGGAGGGAGACAGGCAGGGAGCAAGCAGGGAGGTAGGGAGGGAGACAGGCAGGGAGCAAGCAGGGAGGGAGAAAGCAGGGAGCAGGCAGGGAGGGAGGCACAGAGGGAGGGGGGTAGGGACATTTTTCTGGGACACCCTATATATATATAATCCTTGATGAAGCACAAAGGCAAGATATATAGTAGAGGAACTTGAACACCTTCCAGGAACCCGCTCTAGCGCTATTTCCTGTTTGTGTTCCTGGTTTTACCTCACTACCTGTGATTACCTTGGCGTGTTACCTGTTGTAGTCGTTTTGATCACACGCGCACACACAAAACGCACACGCACATTAACAAACAAACAAACAAACATACTAAACATATACATACATACATACATACACTCATACATACATACTATACATACATACATACATACTTAATACATACATACATACTATACATACATACATACTATACATACATACCATACATATATACACTCATACATACATACTATACATACATACCATACATACACTCCTTACATACTATACATACATACACTCATACATACATACATACATACTATACAAACATACTATACATACATACCATACATACATACACTCATACATACTATACATACATACCATACATACATACACTCATACATACTATACATACATACACTCATACATACATACACTCATACATACATACTATACATACATACACTCACATACATACTATACATACATACTATACATACATACATACATACTATACATACATACATACATACATACACTCAAACATACATACACTCAAAATTCACCTCAACTTTCTTATTATTTTCCTTCCATTTGACTTCATCGTTCTTAAGGTTGCAATGCAGCTCGCCCTTGCTATTCCATCCCCATTCCCTCGGCCACTCACTCTACCTCTCCCTCAGGCCACTCACTACTACCTCTCCCTCAGGCCACTCACTGACTTCTCCCTCGGGCCACTTACTACTACTCTCTCCCTCAGGTCCTCCCTACTACCTCTCCCTCTCGGGCCACTTACGACTACTTCTCCCTCAGGCCACTCACTACTACTCTCTCCCTCGGGCCACTCCCTACCCCTCTCCCTCAGGTCACTCACTACAACCTCTCCCTCAGGGTCACTCACTACTACCTCTCCCTCGGGCCCTCCCTACTACCTCTCCCCTCAGGTCACTCCTACTTCTCCCTCGGGTCACTCACTACTACCTCTCCCTCGGGCCACTCACTACTACCTCTCCCTCCGGCCTCCTACGACTTCCTCCCTCGGCCCTCACTCTACTCTCCCCCCTCGGGCCACTCACTACTACCTCTCCTCAGGTCACTCCTACTACCTCTCCCTCGGGCCACTCCTACTACCTCTCCTCGGGCCACTCACTACTACCTCTCCTTCCGTTCATTCCTCACAATCTCAAAATCAGGTACTCCCCTCCCAAAATCAGGTCCCCCCTCCCAAAATCAGGTCCTCCCCCCCCTCCAAAAATCAAGTCACTTCCCCCCTCCCAAAATCAGGTCACCCCTCCCCATTCTTCAGGTCACGTGTTACATCTCCTAAGTCATATTTCAGGTAAACATGTAGTGAGTGTATCCCATTTATACACGTCAAGAGAAGTCATGTTGGCTATACCGTCTTTTTTCTCTCTCTCTCTCTCTCTCTCTCAACCTATCTAACAAAAGCTTTTTACCCTTCACCAGACCTCAGGAGGGTGTGGGTGGTGAGGGAGGGAGGGAGTGAGGGAGGAAGGGTGAGGGAGAAGGCAAATTACAAGTAATCCCCTGAAGGACATATGGCCGGATTTAAGGAGCTATTTCTGGCGAGTAATCCAGTCTGGGAGGCCATCCACGCGTCTTGGTGAGCGGGAGGAGGAAGGCAAGAAAGATGGAACCAATTTTTTTTTTTTTTTTTTTTTGCAGATATCCTTAGGCGGTTTACAACGGCGGGCGCCTAATATATGGGGTTTGAGAGAGAGAGAGAGAGAGAGAGAGAGAGAGAGGGGAGCGGTTAATAATGTGACTTGCTTTCACTTTCACTGTGATAAATAATTCTATCACTCGTCGACACTAAATTCCACTGTACATGAAAATACCTTTAGTAACAACTGCATTATATACCGTCCATGTAATATATGTTATGCAGAGTGAGTGAGTGTGTGTGTGAGTGAGTGAGTGAGTGTGTGTGTGAGTGAGTGAGAGTGTGTGTGTGTGTGTGTGTGTGAGTGAGTGAGTGAGAGTGTGAGTTCCTTCTGCATTTCCACAGTGTTGAATCTATGGAGCTGAAATTTGGTTAGGTTAGGTCAGGTCAGGTTAGGATACGGTACGTTAAGTATGAAACTATTCAATATGTACAGTACTATAATTATCCTCTATCTACATGAGCGTCTGTAGAAGAGGACTCGCGTTGACCACCACCAACTTCGCTATCAGTTGCTCTTTTGTTTTTATACAACTGGAGGAAAAAAAAAAGTAAACCTTTCAGTGAATTTTAAGGACTCTTTTTCTACTCCCGAAACAGACCATAGCGGCGCCTATACCTTACCCTCACTTTGTTACTCACGCCAGCCTCAGTGTTGTCATGCATTAAAACACCATTATATTACAGTAGCGATCTTATAGCTTTTGTTCCCAGTCCAACATATCTTTGGGGAGACAAATCTTAAAACTGTGAGTATAAACCCTGTGTATACCAGTAAACCCCCCCCCCCCAGTTTCCCAGAATTCACTCACGTGGAATTCGGGATTACGAGGAAAGTCTCGATAAAATACAAGCACGGTAAAACGGAGGAAATCGAAACTTAAAATTTTTATCAGATCTTACGGAGTTTAGACGATACATGACTTTTAAAATATTATGGAAAGTTGTGTTTGTGTATATAAGAGGTGAATGTTGTACCAGAGTCCGTACACCACGCCAACCACTCACCGCAACCACCATTCACCACCGCAGCCACCATTCACCACCACAGCCACCATTCACCACAGCCATCATTCACCACAACCACCATTCACCACAGCCATCACACAGCGCCACCCACCACAACCACCACTTACCACACCGTTCCACCAAACCACTACTCACCACACCTCACCACACCCACTATAGTGAAGTATACAACCACTTATTATTCATTTTCTTATATTAGAAGTCTTTGTACACGTTATGACCACCATTGTTTACGACCTTACCGGGTGTCTCAAGAGAAGAATACACCTGTCACACATACATGGAAAAGGTTAGGTTAGGTTAGCGTTGGGTTAGGTTAGGTTATTTTTTCAATTAATTTAAATACCCAGGAGCCAGAGAGTGCACCTACAGCGAAGCCTCTATTTAACGGACTATATAGCAAAGAAAATCCGTTATATTAAGGGTCTTTTCGCCGTGAAACTTCCATCTAACGAACCATATAAAGATTAAGTCTCTTTTATCGAGGGTCCATTAGAGGTGATATTCCCATCTAACGGATTATATGGGAAGAGAAGTCCGTTATAGGGAAGTTTCACTGTAGATTAGGACTAGTGTCAAAAATTTTACCAAACCAATTAAAAAAACTAATCAATCAACAAATCAGTGAATAAACAACAAATCAATGAAGTAAGAAAGTAGTTGGTTTAGAATTTACGTATTATTTTTTTTCAATTTATAAATAAACCATAAAACAAAACTATAATGGATAACAAGAATCATAAGTAGTTTTGTTTTCCACATTTCTCGAATAAATTGTGACGGTAGACGAGAAAAATAAATTAAAACGTAAAAAAAAGAAAAAAAAATCACATCAAAAGAGGATTCGACAATAATCTTCGGGAAATAATAAGAGAAAAATGATAATTGTAATTTAAGAAAACGCTGCAGAAATATATGCTTAGTGATATAGAAACGGAGGTGTGGACAGTCAGGGTGCGTGAGGAGGTTGGAGGAGGTGCGTGAAGAGGTTGGAAGAGGTGCGTGAAGAGGTACTAAGAATTGGCCGGAGCATCTAGAATAACACTTGAGGTTGATAGAATAACAAAAATTTTATACTTTGGTGACGAGAAGTTAATGGGTGGGAGAGCAATGGGGCCCCTGAGCAACGCTCTTGTGCATTATGCAGAAGACCCGACAGCAGCACCCTTATCCACTACCTCCTAAGATGTCCCCACACACAACGCTTCTGTGACGCCTGCTGGACCACCACTCCACGACCCCCTGACGGAGACACGATGATCCTCCCCATACTGGCCAGATATTTTGTAAATAACATTGATTATGTGTTAAAGGAATATCCTTCCTTCCTTAGGCTTTAGTAAGCCCCTTTATAATATTTATACTGTATATACTTGTCACACTTGCCAGATGCTTCTGGTGTCATTGTACAGGGGTACCTAGTGACAGCACTAGGATCCCGCTTCCTCTATCAAGGAATAAACAATTGAAATTGAAAAATTGAAAATTGAGCAATGGGGAAGGTAGTGACTGGCTGGCTGGATGGATGGATGGATGGATGGATGGATGGATGGAGGGAGGGAGGGAGGGAATTAAACCCAGGAACCTCAAGAGATATACAAACTGGGAAGACAGGTAGAAGGCCATGGTATAACCCTCAGCCCCGTAAATGGTTAAGCATACGGAACTTAAGGCAGATGTGAGGTGCAACACGGAGATGGAGGCAACGAGGGAGTCAGCACCACAGACGCTCAGTTCAGCCTCGGGGTATTACAGTGAACGCCACCAATGCAATATTCTTTAATTATTCATCAGGCGACATAATCATGGATCACACGCCATGGAGACGTTCTTCAAGTATAAAGCCGGAGAAAATATAAGTAGATGAAAGTTTCACTAGAGGATTCATCCTGGTGTGCACCTGTGAATTCATGTAAATTGCTCCAGTCACTGAGGCAGTCTTCACTATTCACGCTGCTACACTAAATAGGAAAAGGATGGGTATGAATATTTCATGAGGGCTTTAAGCACTTGTCCGCTTTTATAGGAGGAAATGGCGATAAAAATGTTTTTATTATGGAAGTTCGCCTTTATCCATAAAATCCAATTATTTATCTACTGTACACTGCTCGTTTAGACAGAGTATTACATTAATCTAGTAAAGCTTATTCGATGCACACAACATCCAAACCTGTACAAGTGACAGGTCAACGGATATGATACTAAGTAACTATAAACTAATTGAGTTTATATTCCTAAAAAAATTAATAACTATTTCTTAAAAAAAAATTCGCGGCTTTGAGAAATAACAGAACCAAGAAGTTTTATTACCGACACAACAAATATTTCCCGTGCGACGTGACATCTGTGCTTCGTGGAACAATATTATTTATCAACTTTTCTACCACACCAGTCACGTTGTTTCCCACATATTCACACATGTACACATACACCCAGACATGAAAGCATTCACATACCCAAACATAAAATATGATGTATACACGCTCGCAAACAGAAACAAAAATAATCAAACACAGAGAAAAATACAAATGAAAGCACACACAGTCACTCCCACATTCAGTCACCATCCCCCAGAGGCGGGGTAGGGATGAACTCAGCGTTCACCATGCATGAAATAAACTAACCCTACGCGACACGTTTGATCGAACCCGGGCCTCTGATTTGCCAACACGCCACTCTGCCCACTAAACCACGTCGACGCAGAGGTGAGGTGAAGGGGAGTGATGGTTAAGTGGTCTTTCAGCTCTTCTGGGTATCAGTGGCCCTGATCTCCATTTAAATTTCTAATATTCTAAAAAAAAAAAATCGTATTTGTTATCTAAAGTCTTCAGCATTAACACCGTGGCCTGATGACTCAAATAATCATTACGTATCATATTCAGAAGAAAGGAAGTGTTGAGGACTTTCCGTGAGACTTGAGATCTTCGTTTTTGAGAGATGAAATATTTGACACTCTCCCACCGACATCAAACGCCATAAAATATAGATAAATCCCCAATCATTGCCACACAAAACATTCGCTGGCAACTCCACTACCTGGATTACTCCTCGACCAATCATCGTCAATTAAGCTCAGAAGGCTCTTTCCCCTCTGCTCAGAGAGAACTCGCCCTTGTATCTTCCTGTCCTAAGTGTTGTTTTCCCTTACCGTTGGAGATGGAAACTCTGTATCTCCCTTAACTATTATTTCCACCTTTATACACCTCCGCCACAGCGCCTGTTTCTCTTATCAACAGAGATGTGAACTCTGTTATCGGATTAGTTGCCATTGTCGTCTCTATACACACCCAGCAATAAGAGTCCTTTATCCCTGCAGCCAAGTGTGTGAACTCCGCGCACAGCTTGAACACTATACTGGCCTTTATATCCCTCTAACACAAAGGCGTTTTCCCCCCAACCTGCCAGACAGATGTGAACTCTTGCTTCAAATCTACGTTACTGACACGTCTACTACACGAATAAAACTTGTTTATGCCTTCCTAAAGCTGCCTGAGTGGACCACTTGCTGGAAACTGGTCTTTTGGTCTTTTATGTCTTGTGAGGCTTCACTTCTTGAGGCCACTTTTGTGCCTTTGTCTGAGTGAAGTTTAAAGAGGTGATACTTGTTTTTTTTTCGTTGCTTTTTTTTGCATTTTCAGCGTTAAATTGTATATAACTTAACTGAATCGGTTCCATTCCTCTCTCTCTCTCTCCCCGCACCCCTCCCACCATCAGCCAAAAAAAACAACTTCTCCTAACGGCTCATCTCCGCTTCAACCAATGAAATCACGTCTCACATGTGAATCCATCCAATCATCGCCCTTCGCCCCCAACCTTCAATCACATCACGACTTACATATTCCAAAGACTTTCTACCAGGTGTAAACTTTTTTCTTTCTCTTTTTTCCTTAACGATAAAGTCACATGAATCCTACATGCAATTCCAGCCAATCACCGCTCGCCTCTCATTTAACTCGTCGTAACGTGTTTTGCGTGTGGTTCTTGCCAATTAAATCTCCTCTGTCATTAACCCAATCATGTCACCCCTCACAAAATGATTCTTACTATTGTACCGTTCATCCCCCAACCAATCTTATCACGCCTTACACACCTAGATTGGCCAATGGGGTGGGAGTATCGACTTGCTGGCGCCTTATGTACGATAATCAATCATTTGCGACAGGAAGTTTTGGCGGGAAGCCGCGTCAACAATATAAAACTTGCGGGCAGCACACGGTCGTCAAGGCATAACTAATTAAGGAGAAGAAAGCCCTCAACTCCGCCATTAGAGAGCCTGCCAACTCTGCTGTGAAGTTGAGGAGTAATTTGTACAGTTTTAATCTATTACTATCATTCGCAAACACACAATTAATATATATATATATATATATATATATATATATATATATATATATATATATATATATATATATATATATATATATATATTGAAACAGCACCCGCGCGCGCGCAAACACACACACCCGTGACTGCAGAGGCGGAGGAGTGACGCAGGAGCAGCGCTCAGGTGTTCACAGGTAACAACATTATCACCTGGCTTACTGTGCTGCTGCCACCTCCCTCGACCACTCCACCAGCTGACCCACTACACCGACAAGTGGACGAGAGAGAGAGAGAGAGAGAGAGATCTATTATTATTCAGTCTTTTGTAACAGTGAAAAATGAGACACTTTCTTGTGATAAAAGAACCGACAGACAAAGGTCGGAGGAAGTGAACCAGACGAGCTGATGCTAGACCCGAGACCCAACAGTCAATATTATAACCTCCTGGTAAAGACAACTGTGAGTAGACGTATAAATGGAGTCGGAAAAAATACTCTTATAATGTGACACCTATACCAGTCCTCCTCCAGACGTATATCCAAGCCTTATAGTACGTCTAAATTACACACACACACACAAAGTTAACACAACAACCAATCACCATCCAGTAGTGTGGTAAGGGACACGCCCCCATCTTCCCCCCCAGACCCTCACTAAAGTATTTCACTCACTAGGATATTCCCACTAAACCATCATCAAAATATCATAGAAAACCTTAAGATGTGTTCCTCTTACAATTACCAACACCTCTGTTAACTATAGGTAGCGGATTAACCCTGCGCGATACATACGAATTCCTAAACACAAATAATATTATACAGTAGAATACAACTTCTGAACACACCATTACTGCCAGTCAAATGTTAAATCAATGGAGATAAAATATTGTCAAGGTTCACACTGTGGTAGCGGCAAGGTGAGCTATAAACACAGGTTTCTTACTCGCACACCAGAAGCACAAATTATTATTTTTCTCTATTAAATGATCCTATCTGTATCTATGTGATATTGTGGCTAAAATTAAGTAACAATATGGTGTGTGTGTGTATACAACTTTAACCACACAGACACAAACATTGGTAAAGATGACTGCACATTATACGAGTAATATATATTCGAACAAACAGTCATAACATTGAAACAAAGATAATATTATACAAAACTACTCTACGGTAAAGTAATATATACACTTCTCTTTAGCGTCACCGAGTCGAGTATGGTCACTGGAGCTTGATGCATTAATGTAGGACCGGAAATAAACATCAACATGATCTGGTCCACCCAAACAAATACAGTCCCCTTCACTAGTGCGTTTACAGGGAAGCATCATATAAACATTCCACAAATCATTACATCGAGATATTTATTTTAATATTCCACAGTATGTTTACTATTGCGAGTTTCCTTATGTAGAATGTAAACAAACACAGCGCTGCCACACTGCACAAGATCTGACGACATCCCTGTAAACGCACAAGTGAAGGGCACTGTACATACATAAGTGACCGAATTACCAATGAAGGGTCTAAATAGCATTACAAAACCCTGCACCATTAATGTATAGTAATTATAAGATGCTGAAATAGTATAAAAACTCTTTAAAAGGATAGTTACAATGACCTAATTTAAGGGTTAATTAGACACCATAAAATGATCAGTGTATAATTATCCGTAGGCAATCAAACCCAATTAAGTCTGGCATGTGTAGGATAATTCCACCTAATTTAATCCCTACAGTAAGTCACCGAGTCCTATTAGAATCCTATTAGAGTCCTGTGTCAAAGGAGTTATGGCTCATTTAGACAGCTACGCAACATTATTCCTGGTGACAGCATAGCACGTCGCCCTGGTGAAGAAGGACCGACTATTAACGCTCATGTTTACCTTCTGGGACATAAAAACTTAACACCACTTATACCCCTCCACTACCCCTCCCCCCTCCGCCATAATACGTCACCCCGCCCACCACCCTCCATAATACGCCACACCACCCCCCACACCGGCTCCATAATACGTCACACTCCCCCCCACACACTCCATAATACGCCTGTCACTCATATTCAAAGGAAACTAAATCTCATTAGAAAACCGTATAACCAACCCGACAAAAAACAGCTGATCATAATTTGTTCCAATGCTAAAAGATTAACAGCTAGTTACCTCAAACAACTATACCATAATGATTATCCACACTCTACGCACACCATTGTAGGTCTTCTGTACACGGTGTTGAAGAGCTGAAAAAATAAATGACTGCTGTAACCTTCAAGCATATACACTGCAGAAAAAAAAATACATAGCCCACTGTCAATATCTCTCTCTCGCTCTCTGTCTGCCTGTCTGTCTCTCTTTGTCTGTCTGTCTGTCTCTCTTTGTCTGTCTGTCTGTCTCTCTTTGTCTGTCTGTCTGTCTCTACATGTAATATATTTTTAACCACGGAGAGTAATCCACCAAAACCCAGTGAGTGAAAGAGAGAGTTTCCGGCCAAAAGCAAACATACCCGGCAAAATAAAAACGTCTAATTGGCCTGATGTTAACAATGGTGTCGACACTGACTACCTGGGTCGACAGTTACTACGTGTGTGTGTGTCGGTGAGAGAGACAGGTGGTAGTGGAGTGCAGGTGTTTTTATACTTGTCTCTGTGCCGTCTGTATTGTGTCTGTGCTGCGTCTGTACTGTGTCTGTGTCGGTAAAAGAGGCAGTAATGGTGGCTCAGTCTTCATCCCCTTGTGTCTGTGTAGTTCTTGTACCGCAATGATGGGGAAGAGGAGGGGAGATAGGACGAGAAGGATGAAGGGGAGAGGAGGATGATGAAGGGGGGAGGAGGAGGAGATAATGAGATGCTGAAGCGGAAGTAAAATTAATAACAAAGACTCACAAGAAATAACAGAGAAAGAGACAGACAGACAGACAGACAGAGAAATAAACACAAAGAAAATGTAAGGTAGCGATAAATTCAGAGAGAGAGAGAAGTAGGTAAAGGAGGAGTCAGTGAGTCAATACTGAGCGAGAGAGTGAAAAAGAGAGAAACTTCACGAAATCTATTCTCTTAACCTTTATTCCCTAACTACACACACACACACACACACACACACACACACACACACACACCATCCCGGTATTAACCTATTTCGTACTCTAACTAAATAAAAACACTCGTACTTTAATCAACAAAAAGTGAAAAAGTGTCACCCCAAATGTTTAAAACTGGAAGGTAAAAAGTGTCAGTACGGATATATATTAAAAAAAAATATATATATAGCTTTTCACTGTGTGTATAACGAGAGAGTGTTTAGTATGAAAAATGGGCAGCGCGTTCGTCAGTGCGTGAAATTGGTGAGGATTATGAGCATTCATAAATGACTGAATGTTTGGGCTTTTGGGGTATCTTTTTATTGCCTGAGGGCACGATTTATCGCATCTGTGTGTGTGTGTGTGTGTGTGTGTGTGTGTCTACAGTATATACATGTATACTCTATATACGAGTATGTACCGTAATTGGTGTGTGTGTGTGTGTGTGTGTGTGTGTGTGTGTGTGTGTGTGTGTGTGTGTGTATTTTTGTTCTACACACACAGTCTATATACTCTTAAAAGACTATACTCATAACACAATTTTCCAACAGTGTTTAGTGGAAGCATAGAACTACAAACAAACATTTTAACATGTTTATTTCATACACTCCAATGGACACATAAATAAATGTTTGAGTCACAACACCGACTGCGCTTTGACGCTGAGTTATTAATTTCAGAGTTTTTAAAAGATGAAACATGCAGTGATTATTAGCCAAGCGCACAGAGTGTAAGTGTACGTAGCCAGTGTTTTATTTTGACCAACTAAGTATGTTTATATAAAATTAATACTACTACTAATAATGTAATAATAGTAATAAAAATGATAACAGTAGTAGTAGTAAGAATAGTAACAACGATAATAATAATAATACCAATAATAATAAAGAAGAAGAACGGGATATGATAAAAGTTAATGAAACAAAAAAAATAATAATTAAAACCATTATGTCACCGAAAATAAAAGATTACCGATAATTCTCTCTCTTTATCACTCACTCTCTCTCTCTCTTCCCCTTTATCACTCTCCCTTTGTTTCACTTATTCTTAGTACTAATTATCAACAGTGTGGTGAAAATAAAGGCACAGGAATGAATGAATTTGTCAATGTCAAAATGAAACAACAATACTGATGTGGTTATCCGTGATTCAATCAATAACATGACTCGAATTACCGTGATTTACTGTTGAGCCATTGTGCAATTAACCGTCACCAATACAAGAGTTAACCGTGATATATAATACTCGATAGGTCAAACCACTATTTCATGACACCAAATTAACCGTGCTTGGACTTAACAGTGATGGGAATTAAAATGGGATTGGAATTAACCGTGATTGGAATTAAGTGACTGCTATTAACCGTGACTGGAATTAACCGTGACTGGAATTAACGTGACTGGTATTAACCGTGACTTGGCTCAATGTTTACCTCCAACCAACTAACCAGCCAACCAACCAGTCAGCCAACCAATCAACCAACCAACCAACCAGTCAGCCAACCAACAAGCCAGCCAGCCAACGTCAGCCAGCCAGCCAACCAACCAGTCAGCCAACCAACAGTCAGCCAACCAACCAACAAGTCAGTCAGCCAGCCAGCCAGCCAACCAACCAACGTCAGCCAGCCAACCAACCAACCAACCAGACAGCCAACCAACAGTCAGCCAGCCAACCAACCAACCAACCAGTCAGCCAACCAACAGTCAGCCAACCAACCAATCAGCCAGCCAACCAGGGAGTGAGTATCAATCTTACACGGGGAGAATGATTTTCACGTCTTGTGGATGAGTACAAATTACTTAATTGCATATTATACTGTACCAGTAATAGAATAATACCTCTGAGTGTGTGTGTATGTGTGCACGCGAGTTGGGTTGGTGGCCAGTCATTCAGTTAGTGGTAAAGGATCAGATGAAGATTAGCCCCCCCTAAGGATATTTCACCTGAAGATTAAACACCATAACATTAACTGGAAGGATTAGGTTAGTTAGATTAGGATAGGTTAGTCTAGTTAGTTTAGTTAGGTTAGTTAGCGAGGTTAAGTTAGGTTAGTCTAGTTAGTTAGGTTAAGTTAGCTAGGGTAAGTTAGGTTAGTCTAGTTAGTTAGGTTAGTTAGCTAGGGTAAGTTAGGTTAGTCTAGTTAGTTAGGTTAGTTAGCTAGGTTAAGTTAGGTTAGTCTAGTTAGTTAGGTTAGTTAGCGAGGTTAAGTTAGGTTAGTCTAGTTAGTTAGGTTAGTTAGCGAGGTTAAGTTAGGTTAGTCTAGTTAGTTAGCTAGGTTAAGTTAGGTTAGTCTAGTTAGGTTAGTTAGCTAGGTTAAGTTAGGTTATTCTAGTTAGTTAGGTTAGTTAGCTAGGTTAAGTTAGGTTATTCTAGTTAGTTAGGTTAGTTAGCTAGGTTAAGTTAGGTTAGTCTAGTTAGGTTAGTTAGCTAGGTTAAGTTAGGTTAGTCTAGTTAGGTTAGTTAGCTAGGTTAAGTTAGGTTATTCTAGTTAGTTAGGCTAGTTAGCTAGGTTAAGTTAGGTTATTCTAGTTAGTTAGCTAGGTTAAGTTAGGTTAGTCTAGTTAGTTAGGTTAGTTAGTTAGGTTAGTTAGCTAGGTTAAGTTAGGTTATTCTAGTTGGTTAGGTTAGTTAGCTAGGTTAAGTTAGGTTAGTGTTTAAACATAGGGTGAAATAAGCAGGAGAGCTAATCTTCACGTGATCTGCTGAGAGAAACTGGACTAGACCCGCATCACCCACCAGGCTAAAACAGTCAATACTGTACCTGTATATATAATCTCTTTTGCTCATTATTATTATTTATTGTTTATTATTATTACTGTTACTATTATTAGTCTCTGGTTCATCACTAGTGCTTCTGTTCTCAGCAAATATAAAACAGCGATGAAGATATAAATAAAAAAATAAAATACGAACGTCACAGTATAGTGTTTTCCTCACCTTCTATTATACATTTGTCTTCTTTTTCTTCTTTTATCTTCATCTATCTTGTCACTACTTTTGTGTTTCATTAATTATTTACCAACACTGAAGACAACATAATGGATGAATATGTCAAATGTCAAGATGGGATCGTAAATAATGGGGAGATATTTTTTCTTCATACCTAATTTTCATTTTCTGTGCACTCATTTCTTTCTTTTTCATCTTTTATCAATATATCTATCTATCCATATTACTTTGTCAGCTACAACATACAAGAAAGTATTCCGCTTTATCATATAGTCACTCCCCAAAAAAATAAAAATATATCTATACAAAATTGTATTGATAAAATATGACAACGGATGAAGGCTTTTGACAAGCCTATCGAGACAACGGGAGTCGTAGTGTTCATTCTGAAACTCATCGATCACCCCAAGTATAGATAGTTGTTTTTCTTGAGTGACTGTACCTAGACGCACCATGGATCAATATTGACAGCTTTTACTGTATGCTATGACACTTAGACCCGGAAGAGTTACCCAACCCAGCCCAGCCTTCCCCAACCCAACCAAACCTTACCCAATCCAACCCATCATCCAAACTACGCCCAATAATGCGAGGATTTGGTTCTGGCAACACAACAGTACCTCATCCTGGCCACGCACTGATAAGGCCAAGCTGCCACACTAAACATAACATTAAACCTTACTCCTAGAGCTGTCTTTAATTAACAGTATACGTGTCTTCTTTGTGGCCTCAGTCTATTACACGTATGTAGCTGGGGAGGACAAGGAATCAGGGTTGCCAACTCGGATTTTCAAATGTCGCTAGGCTGGTACCTAAAAGTAGCTAAATCTTCCATGAAAAGTCGCTAGCTATTATTCCCCCCCTTCAGTGATTTGATGCAAATAATATTTTCATAATGGACGGAGTATAAATAAAATGCATTATGTAAAAATAAAAATATTTTTTTTAAAGTTTAATGTGCACACTTACCTATTATTCAATAGTAATTGCATCCCAGTCCTCTTCGTAGTCGTCGGCAGTGTGAACAACTGTAGAGCTGGAAGCATGTGAAGTGCGTGGTTCAGGTTCTCGTGCAGATATCTTGTAACTGTATGCCTCCACAGGTCGACTTGCGGGGCAACTGTATGGAGTCTATGGGTCACCCATGGTGGACGCGTATGAGAAGTTTGGAACCACGCAGGCTTGATAGAATTAATTCTATAAGATGTTTTGCTAATATTCTTTAAAATTTAGCGTATTAATGAATTCATATTGCATATCTGACAAAAAGGTAAGTTACCCAGGTGCTACAAAGGCGAAGGTAATAGACAAATAAATGACGACACGGCAACATTAGCCATGGACGGGCTGACATCAAGTGATCAGGAAATAGACGTGTCCCTCCTTCTGTACCACGACCCGTTCAAATGTATTAAACTTTTCTTATTATTTATTGTCCCTGTAACCCCGTTGCTATATTTTATGGCTCGAAATTAGGAAAACTGAGTTTTCATGGACAGTCCAAAAGTATCCAGAAAGTCGCTAGATTTCTGTGGATATCTCTAGATTTGCGACAAGCAGCAAATCGCTCTAAAATGTCGCTAGAAAAAAACAAAAAGCTCTAGATCTAGCTACAAAGTCGCTAAGTTGGCAACTCTGACAAGGGTGGCCACCAAAGTTGTATTGTTTTAATGTAGTTTCCGTCTCGTAATGTAGGTTCCATTTTCTTTAACCATCAAGATTGCGCCCCAGCGGCAATTTTTCACAGTTAGGATGGATTGGGTTAGGTTAGGTTACGCTGGGGCCCCATTAAGGCTGGGTTCTAGTTGGCCAGTCGCGAACACAATACATTTTGTTTAAGAGACTTGTTATACAGAGGCAATTAACTCTCACGGCTGAACCTCCTCAGTTTGTGTCGCTTTTTAAAATATTCTGAAAGTCGCCATAACAAAAAATATCTAATTTACTTTATATGTTCAGTATTTGTTATATCGTTAAGTGTGTGTGTATATATATATATATATATATATATATATATATATATATATATATATATATATATATATATATATATATATATATATATATATATATATTATATATATTGTGAGCGTGTTGTGTGCCGTGTTACCCATTTATCTCCTTGTCTCTTATTTACCGTGCTCAGTAGCAGTGAGAATCACCACCACACACCACGCTAAATATTTCACGGTCCTGAAGGTCACGGTGGTCCTAAATTGGTCTTTATAAAGTTCACGGTTGGCCAGGGGGGAAAAGGTCAACTACCTTGATCCACACTGCGATTGTGAGACGGAGAGGGAGAAAAAGAGAGATGAGACTTAAACAGCAACACAGAGGAAATACTAAGAGAAGGAAACTGGGGGCATTAGAGAGACGAGTAAAAGTGAGAGCGACAGAAAAAGATTAATGGTAAAGAAAATGAAAGGTTCACGGAACTGAGGAAGAAAAAGAAAGGGAGGAATACTGTATATTAAAGGAACAGATAAAGAAAGAAGAAGAAATATTCGCGGTGCAGAGAGAAAAATAAAAGATTCCCGGTACAAAGAAAAATACAGGAGAGAGAGACTCACTCAACAAACAGAGAAAGAGAGAGAGAGAGACAGCATAAGAGAGAAGAGTACAGTACATATCCCGGGAAGCTCACAAGCAGGACACTTCTCATTGATCCATACACCTTGGCCATCAACACGCAGCTCCGTCAGTTAGAGGAGACAGGCGTGACCAAGTCTTCACTACGTCCTACATCTCTCCTGTAGTGTTTCTGGTCCAATGGCTCTAGCGGAGATAAAGATGGTTTGGCGAAGGATATGTCACCTATGGAGAACTTATCTGTTTGGGGGAAGCCCCCCCCCCCACACCTACTTTTTTTATTGGCTACAATTTTTTTGTGGGCCGTTGATATTTTTTTATATTTTTTTTATTTTTATTTTTTATTTTTTTTATAGATATGGACGTTATTTTAGGATGTGATTGAAACGTTGTTGATTCTGGACGTTTTGGTTTCAAACGTGATTAGTTCCAAACTTTTTTTTTTTGAGGAGGAAGGGACTATGAACTCTCTCTCTCTCTCTCGCCTAACAATAACATAAGAATTAAACATAAGAATGGAGGAAACTGCAGCGGGCCTATTGGCCCATACTGGGCAGTCCCGTTTACACCCAACCCCTATTGCTCATATAAGCATCCAACCTATGTTTGAAGCTATTCAGCGTATTCGAGTTAATGATGATATTTGATAACTTGTTCCATTCATCCACCACTCTGTTTCCAAACCAGTGTTTACCTATTTCCCGCCTAAATCTAAATTTGTCTAATTTAAAACCATTGTTACGAGTTCGCCCCTGGTTGGATAGTTTGAGTACCTTTGTAATGTCCCCTTTGTTCTGCCCTGACTTCCATTTATACACCTCTATCATATCGCCCCTCACTCTACGTCTCTCGAGGGAGTGCAAATTAAGATGCTTTAACAAACCTACACAAGAACTACGCCAGTCAAACGTTCACACACATACCGAGTCAACACAGGCGTCGTTCTTTTATGGTCAGGATCATCATGAGCAGGGCCGTCCCTTGGAGGGTGCGGGGCCCGGGGCAACTCAGCCACTGCGGGGCCCCAGAAAATATAAATAAATAAAATAAAATAATATATATATATATATATATATATATATATATATATATATATATATATATATATATGAAGGTAGAAAACCACACTTCATGGAGACTTAAAGTTTATTTTAAACACCAACACAGTTTCGGCCCATCACGAGCCCTTCTCAATTGGTAATGTCAGAGACAGAATATTACACAATATATACACGTGGAGGTTGACTGACCCAAGCCGTCTGTCAACTGGGGATAATCAAAAGGCAGAGTCACAGCTCACAGGACAGGACACAACCTGATCTCACTGGTTACTGACCCTGGTGGATTGGCTGTGTGGAGTGGAGTGCAATGGATTATGGAATCAGATTATGCGGTCAGAGGACCCCACCCCCACCAACCCCCATGGGACTGTCACTATGGATGGCAAGGTCACGGTTGCGATGGTGGCGTAAGACGTTAGGTCAGATTAACCAGTCAACAGGTAATGTGTCCGAGGTCACTGGGTCTAGTGCTGGGCCCCGCGGGGCCCCCACACGAGCGGGGCCCCGGGCGGTCGCCCCTGTTCCCCCCCCCCCTCCCCCAAAGGACGGGCCTGATCATGAGTGAGTGGCAGTGCTGCTCCTCCCTATACCTCGGTCAGGAGTCTGGGGGGTCAGATGGTAGTTCCCAAGCGGTCTTTTATATGTCCGTCGCCGCGGATCAGAGCAGAGCGGATCATCTGGCCCGGTGAATTTAGGGTTAACTTTGTCTAAAAAAAAAATATATATATATATATTATATATTAATATATATACTGTATATATATATATATATATATATATATATATATATATATATATATATATATATATATATATATATATATATATATATATATATATATATAATATATAATATAAATAAATAATGAAAATAAATATATCTCCATGCTGTAAAACTGTTAAACTTACTGTGTGTGTGGGCGGCCATAGCCAAATTGATAGACGGAGGTAAATTTGGTTTAAAAAAAAAAAAAACGGGGCCATACCGAAACGTTCACAGCTAAATCATCGAGGATCAAAATATCTATTGTGTCTCATATCCTGCCGCTTTAGACTGGTTAATGCCCTTAACTTTGGTCATATATGTGGGGACTCGGTCAAAAAAAAAAAAAAAAAGCTCTGGACTGAATGTTTGTCCTCCCTGGGGCTTTGTGTCTAGGAAGGTTCTAGGGTAAATAACTCCTCTCGTAATAGGGTAAGTAAGAATGTATCGCTAACGTAAGAAAAAACTCAATGAAAATGGCAAGGAAATTAAAATATTGCAAAAAAATGAAGAAAAAATGTCGACCAAAATAAAAATAAATAAATAAAATAAAAAACAACGACCAAAAATACAAAAAATGGCGACAAAAGGAGAAAAAATGGCAAAAAAAATGGCAACCCAAAATAAAAAATGGTGACCAAAATAATAAAAAAAATTTAAATTACATAACTAAAAAAAGCTGGCGACAATATTAAAAAAAAAAGATGGCGAGAAAATATAAAAAGGCAACAAAATTGAACAGGCGGTACATTAACTAGACACGGTTCTCTCCACACACGTGTGATGGGACTAATATGATGTAATAGTGCCAGAAATATTTAATGATGGAAGTACCTGAGTGTTTTAATGATGTTACCGGGGGAGAATGTTGTGATGTTACATTGCCAGGGGGAGAATGTTGTCATGTAAGAGTTCCAGGGGGGGAATGTTGTGATGTTACAGTGCCAGGGGGGAGAATGTTGTGATGTTACAGTGCCAGGGAATGTTGTGATGTTACATTGCCAGGGGAGAATGTTGTGAAGTTACAGTGGGAGAATGGTGTGATGTTACAGTGCCAGGGGGAGAATGTTGTGATGTTACATTGCCAGGGAGAATGTTGTGATGTTACATTGCCAGAGAATGTTGAAGTTACAGTGCCAGGAGAGAATGTTGTAATGTTACATTGCCGGGAGAATGTTGTGAAGTTACAGTGCCAGGGGAGAATGGTGTGATGTTACAGTGCCAGGGAGAATGTTGTGATGTTACATTGCCAGAGAATGTTGTGATGTTACATTGCCAGGGAGAATGTTGTGAAGTTACAGTGCCAGGGAGAGAATGTTGTAATGTTACATTGCCAGGGAGAATGTTGTGAGATTACAGTGCCAGGGGAGAATGTTGTGATGTTACGTGTCAGGGGAGAATGTTGTAGATTACAGTGCCAGAGAATGTTGTGAAGTTACAGTGCCAGGAGAATGTTTGAAGTTACAGTGCCAGGGAAGAATGTTGTGATGTTAGTGCCAGGGGAGAATGTTGTGATGTCACAGTTCAGGAGAATGTTGTGATGTTACAGTGTCAGGGAGAATGTTGTGAAGTTACAGTGCCAGGGAGAGTGTTGTGAAGTTACAGTGCCAGAATGTTGTGAGTGCCAGGGAGAATGTTGTGATGTTACAGTGCCAGAATGTTGTGATGTTACAGTGCCAGGGGAGAATGTTGTGAAGTTACAGTGCCAGGGGGAGAATGTTGTGATGTTCCGGAGCTAGGGGGAAGAATGTTGTCATGTAAGAGTGCCAGGGGGAGAATGTTGTGAAGTTACAGTGCCAGGGGAAGAATGTTGTCATGTTACAGTGCCAAGAGGGGAGAATGTTGTCATGTAAGAGTGCCAGGGGGAGAATGTTGTCATGTAACAGTGCCAGGTGGAGAATGTTGTGATGTTACAGTGGCAGGGAAAGATTGCGGTGATGTTATAGTGCCAAGGAGAGAATTTTATGGTGTTACAGTGCCAGGTGGAGAATGTTGTGATGTTACAGTGCCAGGGAGCAACTAATATAACGTCACAGTGTCATAGGGAAGCGAGAGTTCACACAAGCTGAGATGATGATCATCATCCTGGAATGGAAAAGCTGAAGTAAAGCAGGAAATCAGTAGCTCTCTCTCTCTCTCTCTCTCTCTCTCTTTCTCTCTCACGAACCTACAAATATAAAAATAAAAATAACAAAATTAATAAAATTAAAAATCTCTACATTCTAAATTAAAATTCCAACGAAGGATTAAAAAAATACCAAAAAAATAGAGAACAACAAAGAGCAAATCAATCATACTTGAACAGCCTCGTTAAAACAGCCAAACAAGATCCTGTCGTAATTATTCAAATGCAAATCAACTAATTATATTTTCATACCTGATTACACTCTTGTTGAATTCACAGAAAATATTTCATTGATACGTGTCATGTACTGGCGATAATTAGCTGGCAGGTTTAATAATAATAATAGTAATAATAATAACAGTAACAACAACAACAACAACAACAACAACAACAACAACAACAACAACAACAACAACAATAATAATAATAATAATAATAATAATAATAATAATAATAATAATAGTAACAATAACAATAATAATAACAATGATAATAATAAAAATAATAAAAAGATAAGTTATAATAATAATAATAATAACAACAATGATAATAATAACAATAATAATAATAATAATAATAATAATAATAACATGAAGAGTACTGGGCATGTATACAGGATTTTGACTGCACCTGAACATTTGCTTGTGTTGGTGTTGACCAAGTGTGGTTTTAAAAGAGCTCACATTCAGTGCCATTGTAAGCCGCGTAGCTCTCCCACTTAACCCTTAAATCACCTAATAAGGACTTGACGTTCTCTGGCAGGTTATCCCAAGAGTTCACAACTTTTACTGCCCCAAAAGTTACCTCCGACAATTTTCTGTAATGATAGTTTAATTCCTTAACTCCACACCGTGACCTCACTTCAAGTGGGTTGGCCATCCACTAGCATTAGATATGTATATTTAACTGAGTAATGCCCTTTAAGGACCTTATAAACTTGTAATAACCCAGCCCTTGCACTTCTGAAGTATAAACTGTAGGCAATACTTCCTAATCTCTCTTGGTAAGTGAGGTGTCTAACTGCCAGGACTAGTTTGGACGTCTGAGTCAATTTACATTCCTTGGTGTATCTCGGGAACCAAGCACAGTTATAGAGTACTTCCAAAGAGGGAGAACTACACTATTGGGAAAACCTTTATGACGAACGAACCATCTAAGTAAGTGCAGGATCCTCGTTGAAATCCAACCAGTTCATGAGCAAGAGATTCACCTTCTCTCAATAATTCCAGAACTCCATATTTCTCACCCGTAGTTTCAGTTAATGTAGTGATATACTTCCCATCTCTTGGTACAAATACTTCATGTTGTTGTCATCAGCTGAGCGTGAGTCATAAGCTGTCATCTCGCTACAAACACTCATCTATTTTTCCCCCGACGTTTTTCCCTCCCCAAGATATTTGAGTCATTTAGGAAAATTCATTGGCTTTTCCTTGTAATAATGAATGTTTTGACTTCTCTGTGACTTCCCTGACTACCTGAGTCACCCTGTGTGTCAAGATTATGCTATACAAGTGATCTTATATTTATAATAATGCAAATACTGTAATAGCAATGATAATTATAACAATTAGAATGATAATAATTGTAAAACTAAAATAATAATAACAATCACTAAAAACCAACATTATTAATAAGAGTAAAGTAACAAATGGTAATAACATACTACTACTACTACTACTACTAATAATAATAATAATAATAATAACAACAATAATAATTTCTAAAACAAATATCGCTTAAAAATTCTTCCACAAAATAATTATAATAAATACAATGAAAATAACAACAACAATAATGATAATAATAATGATAATAACAACAACAATAATAATAATAATAATAATAATAATAACAACAACAACAACAATAATAATAATAATAATAATATAAACAAAAATAAATAAATAAGCGAGTTATATCCACACGTATGACACAACCACAAGGCTACAGACATCTATTTATTTTAGAACATCTGTGTTTGACATCCCATTTTTCCCACCCTATCAAACTCACTCTGTGATGGAACCATAACCAACCATGATTTCCATAAATGCCACTATTACCATTCCTATCATCCCTAACCACTCGTTACCATTTATCAGTTTCCATTGCTACTCGTAATCATTAACAGTTTCCATGAGAACAACTTGTGATCATTTACCATTAGTTTCCATTGCTACCATTAGAACGACACGTAACCATTTACCATTGATAGTTTCCATTACTACCATTAGAAAAAGTGACCATCTACCATTAGTTTCCATTACTACCATTAGAACAAGTGACCAGTTACCATTGATAGTTTCCATTGCTACCATTAGTACGACTCGTGACCATGTATAAGTTTCCATTGCTACCATTAATGACAATCACCATAATTGCAATAAAATACTGTCTTTAACTTCCATAATTACCATGATAATTACAATCTATACCTCCCCAAAAAACTAAACTACCATAACTACCATTTTCATCACCATTAGTATACCTACCCTTTTCTGACCTACCACAACTACCATCACTACCACAACCACCATCGTTAAGTACCCCTACCTGCCACACTACCACAACAACCAGCCATCGTTTAAATAATACCACCACCACTACCATCGATAAGTGCCCCTCACTATACCTGACCTAATACCTACCACCATCGTTTAAATACCTCCTGCAGTAACCACCATCGTTAAGTACCCCCTCACACTACCTAACCAAATACCTACCACCACTACCACAACTGCCACTGCCACCATTGACGACAAGCTGAGGCCATCATTCAAACAAATCGTGAATTTTCTTTTCAAGCTCTTTGGTGCGGCGATCCATCAGCGAGATTGATGACACCGCGGGAGCCATCGTTTGTCAGACGTGAGCCAGCGGGGTGAGAGAGAGAGAGAGGAGCACCATTTACTTTAGAGAGAGAGAGAGAGAGAGGAGCACCATTTACTTTAGAGAGAGAGGAGCACCATTTACTTTAGAGAGGCAAGGAGCACTGAATAAATGAGAGAGAGATTGAAAGGGCAGGAGAGGCAAGACGAGCATTGATGACTCAGCAGGGCCATCGTTTGTCAGAGAGAGAGAGAGACGAAAATATAAGAGAGTGAGAAAAAGAGAACGAGAATGAGGGAGAGGAATGAGATGGGTAAGAAAAAGAGAGATGAGAAATAAAAAGGAAGGAAGGAAGGAAGGAAGGAAGGACCACACCGAGGGAGTCATCACCTATCAGACGTAACCGAGAGAGAGAGAGAGAGAGAGAGAGAGAATCCTCGGTGACAAGAAGATAGACTGAAGTTGGTGTGTTGTCGAGCCAGTCTGCCACTGTTCCTCAAATGTTAAATAGTTAAACATTCTCTCTCTCTCTCTCTCTCTCTCTCTCCAACTATCTTTTTTTTTTCTAATCCAATTTTTCCTATCATTTTTTCCTATCTACTTCAGCATTTCTCTCTTTGGTGTTCTTTCTCTCCATTTATTTTCATATTCAGTTTGTGCCTATCTTTACTTATCTATAAATCTCCATCTGCCTCGCATTTTTTTTCCACCTCACCCCCATCTCTCTCTTTATCTGATCATACTATTTATTTCGTTCTTTTTATTTTCTCCATTTCTTTCTTTCGTCCCTTCCTTCCTTCCTTCCTTCCTTCCTTCCTTCCTCAATCTCTCTCACCGATCCCTCATCCATTCTCTAAGACGTGTCCGGACCAGACCACTACGTCCTCTATCACCGCCGCCCGCCGACCATCACCTCCTTTTAATCCATTTCTTCCCGAGACTTCCCTTCGTTCCTCAATACCTCCCCTCCCTCCCCCTAACCTTCCTCCACTTACCTTCTTACCCACATCCCCTACCCCTTCCCCCTCCTTCCTTAACCCACAGCCTCCTCTAGATCCCGTCTCCCTTGTCTTCCCCCCTCCTTCCACTTACCTCTCCAGATCCCATCCCCTCCCCTGCCCTTTCTCCCCCTCCCCCCTTAATCTATAGACTTCTCCAGATTCCGTTCCCCTTTCTTAACCCACAGCCTCTTCCAGATCACCCCTTCTCTCCCCTAACCCCCAGCCTCCACCACATCCCCTTTCTCCCCCTAACCCCAGCCTCCTACATCCCCCTTCTACCCCCCCTAACCCCCAGCCTCCTCCACATCACCCCTCCTCTCTTCTCCCCCCCCACCCCATAACGCACTGCAGCCTCCTCCAGGAAATTCATCTCCATTTCGGTCCTATCAATCCTTCCTAACCCTCGAATTCTCTTTATAGAAGAATCCTAATAAATCTTTATCTTGTACGCTGCCGACTGTTCCTGCTGCCACTCACAACCCCCTTCACTCACTCGCCTCACTCATCCATACACCTGCTGAATAAATCACTCGTGGGAAATACCCAAAAAAACACACACACACACAAGCAAGGATATCAATGCCCCGCCCTTTACACGGCCCGACAAGTGTTTTGTATCTACATATATCTGAGCAACCGGGTGAGGGAGCGAGTAAGAGTTTCAGGTTCGAGGCTTCGGGTTTTCAACAGTTTGTAAGGTTAAATTTTCCCCCTTACTGGAGACGTGAGGACGCATCAAACAGCCTCGCTTTAAGCTTCAGAACCAAATACCCTTCCTAAAATATCGTAACGTCAAAATTTGCAACGTGACTTAAAAACTGTCAGTGGGGTTTGGTCTCTTAACGTTAACTAAATCAAAGGGAGAATGAGGGAGAATATTCTAATGGGTGGAGGATTTTTTGAGAATGTTGACACCTTTGTTTGAAGGACATACACAAACACTTGTGCAGGGTATATGGTGCGGGTATAAGTGTATAGGTATATGGTGCGGGTATAAGTGTATAGGTATATGGTGCGGGTGGTATAAGTGTATAGGTATATGGTGCGGGTATAAGTGTATAGGTATATGGTGCGGGTATAAGTGTATAGGTATATGGTGCGGGTATAAGTGTATAGGTATATGGTGCGGGTACAAGTGTATAGGTATATGGTGCGGGTATAAGTGTATAGGTATATGGTGCGGGTATAAGTGTATAGGTATATGGTGCGGGTATAAGTGTATAGGTATATGGTGCGGGTATAAGTGTATAGGTATATGGTGCGGGTATAAGTGTATAGGTATATGGTGCGTATAGGTATATGGTGCGGGTATAAGTATAGGGTATAAGTGTATAGGTATATGGTGCGGGTATAAGTGTATAGGTATATGGTGCGGGTATAAGTGTATAGGTATATGGTGCGGGTATAAGTGTATAGGTATATGGTGCGGGTACAAGTGTATAGGTATATGGTGCGGGTACAAGTGTATAGGTATATGGTGCGGGTACAAGTGTATAGGTAGAGGTACAGAGTTTTTCACAAGGTATCGACATCATAATGGTGGTGTCGTCAGTCCTTAGGCTATTGACATTTAAGTATCCTGACACGCTTAACTAATCCAACAAGGACACCATTTACTGATGACACAGGTGAAATTTGTTAAACATCAACCTTAGTCAAGATATACATCACAATAAAGGTACATACTAGATTTCACAACGATCCGCCAAGTGTTTTTCAGATTATTTAAGAATCGGGAATTTTGGACGGACGGACAAGTTAACAGAGGTACAGCACAAATATACATTAATCAAGATACTGTACAGCGTAACTTTCGGTGTTTTCTGGGGCTGATTTGCAGAATTCTTATTATTGGCAAATATTTCTACTAGATTTTCACCACCGATATTGTTGGGGCGTCTGGCATGCACTGTAGCTGCCACGGATGATGAACAACACACGTGGAGGAAAGTGGGACTGGATCTTGGGAAAAAACACGCGCACACATACAGGAATATCCTTATACAGACACGAATTTACGGTCACAGGAATAGACGGTAACACACACAAGGACTTACGGACAGAAGAATATACATTAACAGACAAATACAGTACTTACCGACAAAGGCACAGCAACGCACGTACGGAGACAGACAGACACAGACAAACAGACAGACAGGAGGACGCCGGAGTGATGACAACAGGACGCTCCAGTGATGGCGGCCTGACAAAAAATGAAGACTCCATTATGAACTAGCCGAGTAATTAATATGAGAAGAGTCATCTCCCCCGGAAATTTACAAATTACCTCACTAATGAGAAAATAATGAAGGACCATAATTAAAAGACACTTCGTAGCATAATATCGTTTGTTACTCTTTAAGAAAACGTGGCGGTGTTGGTGGAGTAACTCGACGTGTTCCCTAACTTATGGGGGGTCACAGGTTCGATACCATGGACTAAAAAAAAAAAGGGGGGATTGAGGAGGAGTGTTTGATGTTATGGTCTTCACAACAGCTGGGTTTTGGGCTCTATAAGGCCATCGATTGGGGAGGGAGGGGGTGGGGGAGGGGGTGGGGAGGGGAGGTGGGAGAGAGGGGGTGAGAGGGAGGGAGAGAGGGGGTGAGAGGGAGGTGAGAGGGAGGGGGGGAGAGGGGAGGGGGGTGAGAGGGAGGTGGAGAGGGGTGAGAGGGAGATGGGGAGGGGTGAGAGGGAGGTGGAGAGAAAGGATGAGAGGGAGGGGGAGGGGTGAGAGGGAGATGGGGGAGGGGGTGAGAGGGAGATGGGGGAGGGGTGAGAGGGAGATGGGGGGAGGGGGGTGAGGAGATGGGGAGGGGGTGAGAGGAGATGGGGAGGGGTGGAGGGAGGTGGAGGAGGGGGTGAGAGGGAGGTGGAGGGGAGGGGTGAGGGAGGTGGAGGGAGGAGGTGGAGGGAGGGGAGGAGGGGGGGGAGGTGGGAGGGAGGGGGTGGGAGGAGGTGGAGAGAGGGGGGTGAGGAGGGAGGTGGGGGAGGGAGGGGGGAGGGGGGAGGGAGGTGGAGGGAGGGGGTGAGAGGGAGGTGGGGGAAGGGGGTGAGAGGGAGGTGGGGGAGGGGGGTGAGGAGGAGGTAGGGGAAGGGGGGCTGAAAGGTGATCAAATTATTGTTGTAAGAAGCAGACAAATAGACTACAGTAAAAAAAAAATAATAAATAAAACTACGATACTTGAAGGTCATAAATAAATAAAAAAATCTACAATAGCTGAAAACAATACAAAAAAACAAATCCTAATATTACTACCTCGATACAAACCCATGAATCACCTTGAAAAATAAACGAATTCTGTAACTCCTAGGGAACAATACTTCACCCAACCCCTCGAGTTAAGGTTCACAACAACGGTAATACGCCTCAAGACACTCTCTGAGGAGCCCCTGAGGATAACACCGTAAGTCTGCGGGGTTTACATTGGGCCAAGACTCTGTAACAAGTTAGTGTGTCTATTTAACGATCGTAAGTAACTGCAGGGTGTAGAAGTTCAGCAGTGTAGGACCCCCCCCAAGGTAGGAGGATGCACTGTACTGTATTATGGATTCGAAGACCTTCCTTATACGTATCTCTCTCTCTCTCTCTCTCGCTCTCTCTCTCGTCTCCTGATCCCACGTTGTTTATGCTCTTCAAACCTATTTTAATTAAAGTGAACTGTATTTGGTGGTCCTTAGGTGTGGGGGGAGAGGAGGAAGAGGGGGAGAGGGAGGAAGAGGAGGGGGAGAAGAGGAAGGGGAAAGAGGAGGGGAGGGGGGAGAGGAGAGAGGAGGGGATGCATAGCCTAACCTTATATCTGATTAACGTTAAGGATGTGATGACGTTTCTTTACCGCCTCATCTACATTAATGTTTATACGACCTTCACTTAACACACACACACACACACACACACACACACACACACACACACACTATTGAGACAAGACCAAAATTAACAGCATATTTCACCTCGCTTGAGCTCTTTCCACTCAAACTTTAATATATTTTCAATTAAATGACAAAAATATATAACCTGGATAAAATGAATATTGGAATAGGATTAAAACGCTCCATATAAGAGGATAAACTAAATAAAAACTCAATGTCGGGGGGAAAAAATATATGAAAAAAAGTGAGTTTATTTTGGCAGTCAATAAAGAAAGGTTGTGTTATAGGAAATCCGTGACTATAACCCGGATATAACAGCCAAAAACTAAAGATATATTAAATTGTTATAATGAGTTTTAAAGGAAAAAATACAATAAAGACAATAAAGTGGAAAATGATGGCAATAAAGATATGAATAGAAAGAAATTAAAATAAAAAAAAATAGATACATCACAACTAAGAAATTAAAATACGGATAAGAATAAATATAAATTAAAAACAAATTACAATAAACGCTGGAGAATATAATTAATGACAATAAAGAAATGAATAAAAAGTGAAAGGCTGTGAAAATCTATCCATTCTCCTTAATACGGATCATCAACTTCATTTTTATTCATCAATCTCAATCCTGGAGGACAAAAGTTAAGAACCTTAGGTAATTAGCTCAAGACTGGCGTCCATATTGAGCAGATAGGAGAGAACTGACAGCCAAAGACATAGGACTGACAGCCGTATAGAACAGCTAGACAAGGCTGATAGCTGTATAAAGGAGATAGACAGGACTGACAGCCATATTAAGCAGCTAGACAGGACTGACAGCCATATTGAGCAGCTAGACAGGACTGACAGCCATATTAAGCAGCTAGACAGGATTGACAGTCGTATAGAGCAGTTAGACAGGACTGACAGCCATATTAAGCAGCTAGACAGGATTGACAGTCGTATAGAGCAGCTAGACAGGACTGACAGTCGTATAGAGCAGCTAGACAGGACTGACAGCCATATTGAGCAGCTAGACAGGACTGACAGCCATATTAAGCAGCTAGACAGGATTGACAGTCGTATAGAGCAGTTAGACAGGACTGACAGCCATATCGAGCAGCTAGACAGGATTGACAGTCGTATAGAGCAGCTAGACAGGACTAACAGTCGTATAGAGCAGCTAGACAGGACTGACAGTCATATTAAGCAGCTAGACAGGACTGACAGCCATATTGAGCAGCTAGACAGGACTGACAGTCGTATAGAGCAGCTAGACAGGACTGACAGCCATATTAAGCAGCTAGACAGGACTGACAGCCATATTGAGCAGCTAGACAGGACTGACAGTCATATTAAGCAGCTAGACAGGACTGACAGCCATATTGAGCAGCTAGACAGGACTGACAGCCATATTGAGCAGCTAGACAGGACTGACAGTCATATTAAGCAGCTAGACAGGACTGACAGCCATATTGAGCAGCTAGACAGGACTGACAGTCGTATAGAGCAGCTACACAGGATTGACAGTCGTATAGAGCAGCTAGACAGGATTGACAGTCGTATAGAGCAGCTAGACAGGACTGACAGCCGTCAAGAACAGCTAAACGAAACTGACGCAAATGAAGCGTTGGACACGACTGACGGAAAAAATACAACTAATAGGCGGAAGTGACGGGAAAAACAGAACAGGTGGAGGAGAGTGACGGCAAAGTAGTAAAGGCGGACGGGATTGACAGGAATCCATCGCAGGCGGAAGAGTAATTTCCTGTGTGGACGTGGCTGGTATTGGCTTGTGGGCGGCGGGCGGACGGCACTCTGAATAGCCAAGACACCGTGAAGGATTCCTGAAGGATGCGTGGCGATCCTACACCTGATCCCGAAGTTTGAGAAAATCCAACACTGCTGAAAAGGAGGTATTTGGCGCCCCTCCTTCCCTCCCTCCCTGTCTACCACACCCTCACCCCCTCCTCCCTGTCTACCACTCTCTCACCACCCCCTGTCTCACTCTCCTATCTCACCACCCTGTCCCTGTCTACCACCCTCACCCCCCTCCCCCCGGTACATACATCTACCTCCCCACAGCCTCGGGACGCCACTGCATAATACAGCCCTTGCTATCGTATGTAAGTAAAAAATAACAATATGTAAATAAACAAGAATGCAAATAATAAATTAATGGTAATATACATAAATTGATATATATTGACAATATTGACCGAGTGTTAATAAAACTACTGAACTAAACAAGTCTAGTCTTTTATGCTGAACGAGGTCATTTGATTAATGTGTTAAGTGCAGTTTAAGCCTTACATTGTAGTGGATTTCTTTTGCTTTAAATCGGTATAAAAATAAATAGAAATTGTTTTGTAAATAAAAGATAAATGAACTTGACTATTGTTGCGTTTGGTGTAACCTTTGTGGTCACATTACACTGACAGGTGAGAGTATGGCGACGGTATCACCTGTGTGGCCGTGGGCGGGTGGTGACGTTATCACCTGTGTGGCCGTGGGCGGGTGTGACGACGGTATCACCTGTGTGGCCGTGGGCGGGTGGTGACGGTATCACCTGTGTGGCCGTGGGCGGGTGGTGACGGTATCACCTGTGTGGCCGTGGGCGGGTGGTGACGGTATCAAAAGCTTGTGGCCGTGCTGTCAACGTCTTGGGTGTGAAGCGATCTGGTTGTTTTGGTTCGTTTCTTGTGTGGTAGGAGGAGGAGGAGGAGGGAGGAGGAGGAGGGAGGAGGGGAGGAGGAGGAGGGGGAGGGGAGAGGAGAGGAAGAGAGGAGGGGATGGGGGAAGGGAAGGGGATAGGAAAGAGGGAGGTCAGGTACCAGACACGCCCTGTACTGTATATGTACGTAAATGGAGGCACACAAGTGTGGACAATAACCAAAAATCTTCACATTCATGTGGTTACAGAACACACACACACACACACACACACACACACACACACACACACACACACACACACTTCAAACAATATAAATCACCTCCACAATCTTAGCCCAGCATCGTGGCCAGGTTGGACACGCCGCGAGTGAGGAAATGGTCTGGGTATTGGACATGGGTCGCGCCATTGCCCCCAAGGGACACGTGTGTTTCTGGTCAACCAGGCACTGATAGAAGCTTTACGGGGAGGCGAAACCTAGTTAAAACTGCCGCACACTTCAACATTTCAGTATTTTAAGCCCTACACGGGGGTAAAACTGACGAAAAATAAATAAAATAAACGGAATTGGTGACCCGTGTCATTATTTTCCTATCACCTGCACTACAACTGTGATCGTCTAGTGTGTCCGGAGTGTGTTAGTTTGGCAGTTAATCCCTCTTAAGTATACAGAGAGGAGCTGATCGGGCATGGGGAGCATGATCATTGGCTGTAATGCTGAATGGACGAAATATTGCAGGTTATGATTACAAGACAGCCGACCCTCGCCAGGTAGCGCCACTTACTGCTTGCAATATAGATAAACTGATAGAGGAAGAGAGGGGTGCTAGGAACAGAAACCTTCAACTTTATTTACAAGGCATCCCAAACTTGCACACTAACCCTGGTAATAAAGCTACATGAAAAAAAAATAATAATTCATCTTTTTTACTTCCCCCGCCCCAAAAAAACGAAAACCCAGAACGAATAAGCGCTATTACACATGCATTAGTTAAAACATCGACCTGGACAGTAAGCTTACCATCGACTGGTTTAAGACCCCCTAAAGCTCACTAGGCCATAGGGTTAGTCCTGATAGCAGACCCTCCGTGCTACCCTGGTGTGCTGGAGCCAATGTTGTGTTTACAGTCCAGGCGGCGGCGGGTAAATAATATAAGAGAACTAATCTATGCAGTAACCATATAGTATAGGTGGTAGACAAATAATACACGAGGTAGATAACGTAAATAGGTGGTAGATAACATAAAAAGGTGGTAGAAAACATAAATTGGTGGTAGATAACATAAATTGGTGGTAGATAACATAAATTGGTGGTAGATAACATAAAATGGTGGTAGATAACATAAAAAGGTGGTGGTTAACATAAAATGGTGGTAGATAACATAAAAATGTGGTACATAACGTAAAAAGGTGGTAGATAACGTAAAAAAGGTGATAGATAACGTAAAAAGGTGGTAGATAACATAAAAAGGAGGTAGATAACATAAAAAGGTGGTAGATAACATAAAATGGTGGTAGATAACATAAAATGGTGGTAGATAACATAAAATGGTGGTAGATAACATAAAAAGGTGGTAGATAACATAAAAAGGTGGTAGATAACATAAAATGGTGGTAGATAACATAAAAAGGTGGTAGATAACGTAAAAAGGTAATAGGTTATAATACAGGTAGTAAATATATACTTCAGGTGGTAGATACATAATGGAGTAAATAATAACCCAGATGACAGCAAATTCATTCAGATGGTAACAAAATAATTCTGGTGTTAGGTTAAGATGACTAAGATTAGGTTAGGTTAAGTTAGGTTTGGACTGGTTAGGTTAGGTAAGGTAAGGTTTGGTCTGGTTAGGTTAGGTAAGGTAAGGTTTGGTCTGGTTAGGATAGGTAAGGTTTGGTCTGGTTAGGTTTGGTCTGGTTAGGTTAGGTAAGGTTAGGTTAGGTAAGGTTAGGTAAGGTTTGGTCTGGTCTGTAGGTGTGGTTAGGTTACGTTACGTGGGATGTCGTCCTATAAGCTTAGCTCAACCCTCTAAGGTGAATTACTGAAGTATCTTTCTACCATCTCCCGCATAACCTGAGCTTCATCTTCCTAACCCGAGGATTCAACCCCCCATAATCTGAAGCTCCAAACCCCTCCCTTACAGTACTTACATCTCCCTATCCCCCGAGGCTTCAACCCACCATAACGTGAAGCTTCAAACCCCTCTGACACTACATATCCCTATCCCCTGAGGCTTCATCCCCAATTCTCCCGAAGCTGCATTATCACTTGTGTTCGCCACGGAACTCCCGACGCTGATTTACATACCTGCCTTGATGATTACAAATTGGTCCGGGTTACCTACTGAAACACTGGACTGGTAAATGGCTGAATGGTCGATACTTCTGAGTCTGGTGGATGTTGTTGTTATTACTATTATTATTATTGGTAGTGGTAGTAGTACGTAGTAGTAGTAGTAGCAGCAGTACGCAGTAAAATGGCAATAAAATGGCGGCGAAGGTGTGGCTGTTGGGGGAGGCTGGAGGCCACATTAACAAAAACGTAGCAGTAGTTAGTTGTAGTTACATTTCATTTCATCTTACTTCACTTTATTTAACGTGAGCGTAGAAGTAGAACAGGTGACCGCAAGGTTTTCTCTTGCCCTACTCTGGTCAGGACAGCTTTTGGCGAATAATATTACGTAACGGATGAGAGCGCACCTGAGTGTATCATTACCGATATACCTGTACTGTATGTCTCCAAATAAAATAGTCAATAAAAATACACAAAGACTTTCGTTCACATATCACTAAAACGTCACAACTACTACTACTACTACTACTACTAGATAATAATAATAATAATAATAATAATAATAATAATAATAATAATAATAATAATAATAATAATAATAAAAATAATAACAATAATAATATTAATAATATTAATAATAATAATAATAATAAACTGTAATTACAACTATTTAATAAATAATGAAGAAACACCCACAAAAGTCACTTCGAGTTGTAAGTACACGTATCGATAAAATATACCAATATTCCAGACTCAAAAAAAAAAAATCAAGGTTATACTCAAGCAAACGTGTGGCAGCGCTCCTAAATAATAGTGACTTATGCCCGAGGAACATTTTAACCCGTGACTAACATATATCCAACGCTCGTCAATAAACAAGGAAGGACCAGAGTTCACCCGCCGTCTATGACTATCATATGATCCCAAACGGTAATCAAAACAGGATCATGGAAACGAACTCCATCTGTATCTATGACTAGGAAATGTCTCGGTGTTGCATTAAGAAAGAAGAGGAGGGAAGTTTATCTCCACGTGTTACGGTGAAGTCTAATTTTTTGTATACAGTATCGGTAATCCATCACAGACGTCTACTGTAATACGAACGAGCCGGATTTTCATGTTTGTTTATTATCTACTTTGTGTCTAGATATGAAAATTTAAATTCCAGGAAGGAAAGTATATAAAAAAATAAAAGGTGAAACACGAAGGTTCTATTAATGTTATGCTTCTGTTTGATTGACAGTCAATTTTTGGAGAGAAAGAGAGTTGGTTTATTATGCATGCGTGTCGGTAATGGGGTTTACAGGTGTGGGTGGCAGCGCTATCTAGTGAGGGGTGATGGGAGAAATTCAGTGTTGTAGTTAGGGGTCCCAAGAATCTCATTATGACAATGTAGCGCTTCACTTAACCTGTCATAACCACATCAGAGCAGCGGTGATATGTTAGCTGTTACACTTAAATCCGCTATCGACTCGGCAGATTAACCGATCAGGATCAAACTCTCACAGTAAAATCTAAGTCAGGGGAAAAAAAACAAAGAGGGACCTGGATTTGGCGTCCCTGGTAGCCGTCTCCTAAGGGTAGTTTCAACATTGTACAGCTCAGTGTGAGGCAGGACTAGTGGCCATTCCTTGGGGGGGTCTCACCTCACCCCTCCCTCCCATCGCGCAACCAGCAACTGATCAGTAATGGCAGCGTGGCAGGCAAACGACCTACTTTTTACCCACCCCCCCATAAATGCAACCTTCTATTACAGGCACCCACCCCCCTCCCACCCTTACAACCAACCTAATAAGACCATCGCCCTACACGCCAAGTTTGACGTTGGTAGACTCAGCGCCGCAGGAGGAGCTTCAAAAACAGAATTACCGAACGTATGAACCGTGATACTTAACTACATTATACAACTGACGTCATTAGTTCATTTTCCTTCCCACTTTAAACTTTCAGGGTCTGGGAACACAGTACATAGGGACCGGGGCGCTCGGTATAGCATGCTGGTGCCTATAATTAATTGTAAAGCGTACCATGGGGAGACTAAATTATATTGTAGAGCTGGTGGTGGCGATTACCAGAGTAGGTTCTAATACACCAACAACACGACCCAAACAAGCGAAATGCGTCGAACGGAATGCAGTTAACTCAATTCTCACACTACCAACCTAAGATGTACTTCGTCTTTAAAGCATATAACTCATAAATAACTCAAGACGAAGGCGAGCTATTAATCACAGTATAAAGATCATATTCCCAGCGCTGATACCTAGAACAAATATCTAAAATAAATGAGCGAGAGAAAATGGACAAAGTTGTGAGGCTCCCGAAAAATTTATGAGAGGCGCGAGCAGTTAATCGGAAATGTTGTTGCCAAATAATCAATCAAATTTTACTACAGAAACTGAGAAATGTAAACTATGTTCATAAAGCCATCGTAACATTGAGACGCCTGGCAGCATTACACTTAAGACCTGGACTTCGTGGGAGAGGCAAACCTATACAGAATTCATGACAGTACTAGACTATATCGGTTGCTGCAGTTCAATACGGTGGAGTTTACAGTCTCAATACTCCATTACAGAAGTTAGTGTAAAACGAACCCAAAACAAGAAACCTACACTGTTTTGTTTGGTTTGTGTACTGTACCTGTGTGAGCCGAGACCTAGCATCACCTGAGGTCTGTACAGCCTCTAACTTAACGTCCGATTCAGAACCACAGCACAAGACTTACCTTCGGGAAGCAATTACATCTTCCACTCCGTTTTTTATAATATCTCTGGTAATAACACTACCAACCCAGACGATATTCAAGTAGATACATAATACATGCAGTTTGTTCACCATATTGACTGATATGCATCAAAATAAATAAACAGTCGACAAAACGATATTGAAATCCTATCCAGCTATACTTAAATCTATAGCCAACTCTAAGAACCACTCCTCACAACATCCCTCCACTGTATCTCTGACTTCTTAAGGTGATCTGTTTCGACGTGGTGAGTGTATGTGAGACTCACTTAAACCACAAACAGTCCATGTGTTTAAAAGCCACATGTGTACAATGGGTGAGTTTTGTAGTGTTCCAGAGTGACAGTGTTTGGAGGTAGAGAGTCGTGGGTCCGGGTTCAGACTACCAATATGATTAATAATAGAGGTGTGGCGGCATCGACCCTGCCTGCATCACCCTCCACTGACGTTCACCAGCTACCTTACATTTTCCTGATATTGGTTTTCACTTTTGTAATGCTTATCACACACCTGCTGAGAATTAGGAATGCTATTAACACTAACACTACTGATGTCTGTGTGTTAATAATACATATCCTCAGATACTGTCCACCAGTAACTTAACTCTTCACCTTAGGAGATTAATTACTAAATGTATTTTAACAAAGGTAGTCAAACCGCACTGAAAAAAAAAAAAATCCCTCACGTTCGAAACACATCAGTCAGTCAAGTTATACAAGACTTTTTCTAACCTGACGAGATAACAACAAAAGATCAAAGATAACACCAACGATATCTTCCTCCGTGATTGACTGTTGGACTAAATGAATGACACAGACGTTAACGAAGTAGAATTAGTGACACGAACATTTACCAACGAATAATAAATAGGAGTCAGAGATGTTTCACGCGACCATCAATTGAGTAAATATTGATCACCGTCGAGGAAGAAGGGGAGGAGGAGTGAGATTCTTGGGAGGGAAGGTTTTCATCCACTGCACACAAGAAGGTCACGTGTGAATGATCCATGCTGACTTTTACTGACACTCAAACTTGATCGATATGACCACCAGAGAGCACGAACGCTGGCTTAGAAGGATATGGTGGTAGGGAGGGGGTGGTAGGAAGGGGGTGGTTGGGCGGTAGGGAGGGGTGGTTGGGGGTAGGAGGTGGCGGGTGTGGGGAGCGGTGGGCAGGAGGTAGGAAGGGTAGTTGGGTGGTAGGGAGGGGGGTGGGTGGGGAGGTGGTATGTGGTAGGGAGGGGTGGTGTGGTGGGAGGGGTGGTATTGTGGTAGGGAGGGGGTAGTGTGGTAGGGAGGGGTGTGTGTGGCAGGAGAGGTGGTTGTGTGGTAGGAGGATGGTTGGGTAGTAAGTAAGGGTGGCTGGAGGTGGCTGGATGGTAGGGAGGGGTGGTTGGGTGGTAGAGAGGGCTGGAGGGTAGAGGGCTAGTAGTGTGGTAGAGGGCTAGTAGTGTGGTAGAGGGGCAGTAGAGGTGGGCTAGAGAGGGCTAGTGTGTGGTAGAGGGAGGTGTAGGGCTAGTGTGGTAAAAAGGAGGGGCTAGTAGTGTGGTAAAAGGAGGGGGCTAGTAGTAGTGTGGCAGAGGGGTAAATAGTAGTGTGGGGTAGAGGGGGGGCTGGTAGTGTGGTGAAAGGGGCTAGTAGTGAGTGAGTATAAGTGGGGAGGGGCTAGTGTGGTAGAGAGGGTAGTGGTAAAGGGGGCTAGTAGTGTGTAGGTGGTGTGGAGCAGGGCTAGTAGTGTGGCAGTGGTGGGCTAGTAGTGTGGTAAAAGGGGGCTATTAGTGTGGTAAAAAGGGGGCTAGTAGGTGGTAAAGGGGTAGTGTGGTAGAGGGGCTGGTAGTGTGGCAAAGGGCAGTGTGGTAAAAGGGGCTGGTAGTGTGGTAAAGGGGGCTAAGTAGTGTGGTAGGGGGGGCTAGTAGTGTGGTAGAGGGGCTAGTAGTGTAGGGCTAGTAGTGTGGTAGAGAGGGCTAGTAGTGTGGTAGAGGGGGCTAGTAGTGAAGAGGGGCTATAGCAGTGTGGCAGAGAGGCTGGTGTAGAGAGGCTGCAGTGTGGGTATAGTGAGAGGGCAGTGTGTGGTAAAAGGAGGGGGCTAGTAGTAAAAGAGGCAGGGGGCTAGTAGGGGTAAAAGGGCTCTAGTAGTGGCAGAGGGGCTAGAGGAGGGGGGGCTAGTAGTGTGGCTCTAGTCTCTGCTCTCTAGTGTGGTCTCGTATATGTAAAACATCAAATGATCCTCTCTCTCAACCAATCTTCACTATTATCATTATCATGTTTACCATCACCATCAACCACGCTTATCATCTTCAGAAGTCGTCATTATCTTCATCATCCTGACAAGTCATTATTATATTCATCATCTTAAGTCATTATTATCCTCATCATTCTCATAAATCATTATCATCCCCGTCATCATCATCAATATCATCATAAAAGCAATATCATTCATATAACAACCACCACCACACCAGCTCACATACAACACAGCCTCTCTCTCCACCTACTGCGTGATTCAATTTAATCTGATAATCCTATAATTACATCCGTACAATACTGCGTGACCTGATAATCCAGAAACTATACAAGATAATCTGATAATATATAATTACATTAGTACAGCCCTATATGAGACCTGACACTCCTAAGGTAATGTAAAATAATTATATAAAGACGTCTTTACTGTTATGTAATTACCTAGAAATTATTTATAGCTAAAACAGTCTCCCCATATTCTGATAATTATATATAAACAATGTCATTATATAATCCGATAATCACAATCAAAACAGTGGATATATAGTAAATAATTTGAAAACTATAACAAGTGATGCTTTAGTAAGGCTACAACTACAAAAATACTACTATAATCGTATTAGATAATCTGAGAATTATATAAATACATTAATGCTTTTATTTCACGAGGGCTGTTTAATATGATAACCCTTCCACTCATGTCACACTTGCTTAACCTGACTGAGTTATACATAATCTTAAATAGGCTACAGAATAATCGTAAAATAAGCTACATGATAATTGTACAATAAGCCATCATATTAAATCGTAGTCACACCTGTAGGATTGAACGAACTCTGATATTTACTGTATATAATTACGTGAGCTGTAAAACAAGTTAATCTCGACAGCCTTTTAACTGTCCGTCTGTTGCTTAAAGAAGATAAGTATACCGTAGATAATCTTACAAGAGCATCAGTACTGCACAAGCGTATAATGTGACAGCTCCGTAACAGTATCAGAACAAAACGGCCTCAGTGTAGCACAACCAATTGACATACAAGTATCAGTAGATTATTAACAATGCCATAACAGCATCAGTATAGCACTATGTACTTAATGATCTTATAACAGCATGAGTAAAGCATTTGATAAACGAACATGCCATAACAGCACCGGGCGTTGCTTCACGATGGTAATTTGACAGTCCCGTAACTACATCAGTTGCTGCCTTAATAAGGTAATATGATAATCCGGTCACTACATGAGTGCTATGCGACCAGATAATCCGATAATCCTTTAACTACGTCAACAAAACCTAAAGCACTGTAACAATGGCGTCAACATTTGCGTACCGTTCCAAATATCTTCATCGCCCACAACCTGAGCGAGACACTACTGTACGTTCCCCTAACATCATCTTTGTGAACGCTCGCCAGTGTCAAATACAGTAGGTGAAAGTAGATGAAGTGTGTGTGTGCGTGTGTGTGTAAGAGAGAGAGGGAGTGGAGGAAGAGAGCTCGTAAAGCGAAGCGTAGTGACCACACTGTTTAAGCTAAGTTATGCAAGGGCTATCCTACTTTACATGCGGGAAACGACAGATTGGGAATAAACATGTGGACTGACACAAATACAAGGGTACCGTAAATAAAGATTTTATTTTTTCAAGAGAACGATAAAGATAGATATAACGTAGAAGGAATTAATGTATTGATATCACGAGGTCGGGACACCGTACTGTGGGCATTAGTAGAGACACTGATATATTAACACCTAATGCATTGCCAAGTTGAAAGACTAAACCTCTGACAATCCCAAAAGGACAGATGGACGTTAAAAAAACAAATAGGTTCAGGTAATGGATAAATCAGTGAATGAAGTTAGACGCGATGTTGATAAAATAGGATACAGTACTGTACATACGCGCACACACACAACTCCTGATTTATGTACTGTACAGCCCTGTAAATGTATTCAACGCATATCATTGCAACTCTATTAATAAACCGTTTATTATTATTATTATTACACACACTAACTAACTAACTAACTACCCCTGTAAATATATATTCGCGCGTATGGGTGATAAGAATAGAAATACACGCGATCAGACAGGCAGAGACAGGCGTAAAATGCATTGATAGAAAAAGAAACAGACAGACAGACAGACAGAGAGAGAGAGAGAGAGAGAGAGAGAGAGAGAGAGAGGTTATATAAAGAAGAGGCCAACAAAAAACAAGAAGTGGACAGGGGGTGACTACATGAGTAGGACACTGTGGCGTGCAGACGGGGGACACAGGTGGGAGGCAAGAATGAAGGGGCCAGGTGAGGGGCAGTGCAGAGGGAAGGGGAGTGGTGGGGTGAGAAGGGAAGGGCAGGAAAAGGTATTGAGAGAGAGAGAGAGAGAGAGAGAGAGAGAGAGAGAGATCATATGAAATCCCGAGTATTATACTACAATATTTATATACTGTATATACAAACAAGACACACTGTAAAATACGAACAACAAATAAACGAAATGTGATTAAAACCAGGGAAACGAGAGACTAATGAACGGAAAGGATGAAAATTTTAATAAAGAAATAAAAGAACGCAGAGAAAAGGGGGGGTGGAAATAAACGAGAGATCAATGAACAGAATAGACGACGAATTGAATAAAAGGATAGAGAGAGCATTCACCGTCAAAAGAAAAGCGTCCCTTTGCCCCCAACGGGTCAACACAGGCAAAGCAAAACAAAATTCACGTTTTCACCGCTGGCACAAACACCAATTTTCCGCCTGTCGCGCCGATGGTTTATCGATCAATATATCGGCCGTTAATGAGGAAATATATCGCCGTGTTTGAGCGATAGGAAATACTGGAGGCCGTTCACAGGCGTTAGTTTTATGGTGTCGTGAAGAGGAGGGTCGGAGTGACGGGAGTCTGGCCGGTACTACCATGATGGCTGTGGAGGGAGGGAGGGAGTGAGGGAGGGAGAGAGAGAGTGTGTGTAGGGATGGAGGTTGGGTTGAGGGAGTAAGTAGAAGAGGAGAGGGAAAGATGAAGGATGTAAGGTGAATGCATATAGGAAGGGAAAACAGGGAAGGAGGGAAATGGAATATATAGGAGAGTAAAGAAGGGGAACATGTGAGAGAATAAGGGGATAAAAGCAGGTGGATGAAGAGTGAAGACTGGGAGGAAAAGAGGAAGGAGCGAAAACAGTAAGAGCGAGGAGAAGAAAGTGGAAACAGAAGGAACAAAGGAGTGGGATAAGGCAAGACACGACAGCTTTATATATGGAAGAAATACACAAATAGAAGCCGAAGACAAGAGGACAAAAAATTGAGAGAGAGAGAGAGAGAGAGAGAGAGAGAGAGAGAGAGAGAGAGAGAGAGAGAGAGAGAGAGAGAGAGAGAGCACCAGGCAGCATCCCTCCCGCTTATCCCTCACTATTTTGTCATTAGGAAGCCTCTCCTCCCTCACCCCCTGCCACACAAACTTAGACTCTTTTGGAAAATCTCTCCCGACTCGGCCCAGATTTGCCTTCGATATATAACAACTTTGCATAACAAATTACCAATAACGATGCTCCTGTATTTTCGATGTTTAAAAATTACGAGGCCGCGGCACAAAATGCCCAAGGCAATCATCCTGTATTGTGAGGAGGGGGAGGAGGGGGGAGAGGGAGGAGGAGAGGGGAGGAGGGGGAGGGGGGAGGAGGGGGAGAGGGGAGGAGGGGGAGGGGGGAGGAGGGGAGGGGAGGGGAGGGGGGGGAGGAGGGAGAGGAGGGGGAGGGGAAGAGGAGGGGAGGGGAGGATGAGGAGAGGGGAGGAGGGAGGAGGAGGAAAGGGAGGAAGAGGGAGGAGGAAGAGGAAAGGGGAGGAAGAGGAAAGGGGGGAGGAAGAGGGGGTAGGGAGAGGAGGAGGGGGGGGAGAGGAATAGGAGGGGTGGGAGGAGGGAGGAATAGGGGGGTAGGCAGGGGCGACGGTGGTGGAGAAGAAACATGTTTATGGCGCTCATGGAACACTGCATTTTCTTAAAATAGGATGCAGTGAGACTGAAACAACTATGTACTGATGCCAGTGTAAAGTCATAGCTACATCTCTTACCGATGCAGTTAAGCCTAACACCGAGGCAGCATTCGTGCATCTTTCCGTCTGTAAGCTATGGTCTGATAAACAATCATGACACTACCAATTCAAGATGCTAACCTACGACAATAGCTAACCTAACCTGTTACGACTATGTCTGGCTATAAAGTCCTCTATTAAAAGACTAAGACAAGTCGACCTTCATGGCTAGTTGTGGCTATGAACCCCTACGAAACAATACATAACATACAGTAGGTAACACACCGTTATGTAATCATCAGAACTAGATGTGGCTATGGAGGAGCCTTACTAGTCTCAAGTCTGAACTAACTTTAAGGTGTAACAGCCGAACATCAACATGAACTTAGATCCCCGCGTTTCCTTTCACATAACAGAGTAGTAATCAATATTGTGTTTGAGCAGTTGCTTCACGTTTGTGATATACATTTTCAACTGCAGTTGTGACAATTTAAAAATAACTGAGAAAAAAAAGGTCTCCTTAATTTATTGGTACTTAACAGGTCCTTTACATTCAGCCACCTTTAACTTTCATTTCCGTTGATAGTCGATGGTCTTGTTTATCATTAAAGATGTGTAAACTGACTAAGTAAACGTAACATAGCATACTTAAAAAGCAAATCATTGGAGTTGCTAGATAATCACACGTAGTCTGCAGTAACCATTTCAGTGAAAAACGTGATTCCATCCCCAGTCATCAAGCTTTTCGTTTATGCTTTTGATGTATTATTTGTTTTATGCAGTTAAATACAAACTTTATAAACCGTATACACTTTCTAATTTACCTTGTGTGAGGATTAAGCTATAAACAAAGATTGCAATAGTGAAATGAGTTGTAATCAACAGTAAATAATTTGAGGTGTGGTGGAGGTGGCACAGCATTAATGCATGTATCTCTTGTAAATATGACCTGGGTTCGTGTCCTGCGTGGTCCAGACACACGTGAGGACTGAGGAGGGTCTTATCCAGTGTGACACTGCCAATATTACAGGTTTCCTCCGGGTGCTCCAGGAACAAAACTAACAAAAACAGGCAAACCGCCAGAATGGCAAATAACGCAATAGGTGGTAAAATGATAAATAATCAAAATAACTAACTAAATAAATACACGATGGAGGAGAAAGTTAAATCAGTGGGAAATACTAGAGTTACCGTTAAAAAACCCATATTCCGGAGAACGCAAATGACCATTTTCTATGATTTCTGACTTGCCCAATAGATAGTGCCAATGTCGGGAGCCTAAAGAAAATATAAGAGTGTTCCTTGTTCATTACGTTATTCCTTGGATAACACACAAGATGAGTAACCATCTCCTTCCGGAAGTACAATAAGAATACGAACCTACAGCTGTTAACTCGGAATTTAAAGGTAAGTTATACAAGCCCCAGTTATGGGTTTAAATTTCAAGGCCTTATTTCTGTAACCCACTTATAATAGTGGTAGTCAAACTTGGATTAAAAGGTAAGGATATCAATTTGTCGCTGATCAAAGCTGGTGACAAGACAGAGTTACTCTAGTAAAGAATATACGTAAAGAATATACAGTATTGCCACTCCAAGATAGCAAGTTAATGCTTGGAATATCCATACTGTCGACAAAAAAATATATATATCTCAACCAAGGTCGACAAAGTATGTGTGTCAAAGGCAGTCACATTGTTTGAGAGACTATCAAGGAGAGAAATTTTCTCGTGTGCACAGATTATTATGAGATATTGCCCGAAGTCATCAGTACCAACGAAATCTTAGTTACTGGAAAATACATTTGGCCTTAGCATCCGTGGTGAACACCCTATCCTCAGTAATCTAGGATATAATGCTCATCATATAAAAGTATTCATCATTTGGTCAATCTAGTCCATGTAGATAAAATTATAGGAGTCAAAAATAACCTAAGTACTCAATGTGATCCACAGTGTCCCATATGTATGTGCAAAGACTTCCCTGGGTCGGATGGCCATACTGTACTGTACTATGAAACACAAAAGTTAGCCATGATTGAACAAGGGTTGGCGTATAATGGGGGTAAGAAACTGAGTTCGTATTTTAATCACCTTCTTCCGTTAATGGGGGTCGTCGTGTTTCAACCAGTTAAAAAAAAGTCACGAAGGATACCAGTACTTGACAGAGAGGTGTGGCGATAAATAAATTCCAATATTATAAATAAATTTAATTGGAATTAGTTCATTGGCCCAGTAGAAACGTCATTAACCCTCTAGAAACGTCACAAGCCCTGTAGAAATTCCACGGTAGCCCATGTAGAAATGCCACTAGCCCTGTAGAAACGCCACTAGCCATTGTAGAAACGACACTAACCCTGTAAAAATGCCGCTAACCCATGCAGAAACGCCACTAGTCCTGTAGAAATGCCACAAGCCCTTTAGAAACGCCACTAACTCTGTAAAAACGCCATTAACCTGTAGTAACACCACTAGCCTTGCAGAAACACCAATAGCCTAGGTAGAAACGCTACTAGCCCTTTAGAAACGCCACTAGCCCTGTGGAAATGCCACTACAGCCCTGTGGAAACGCCACTATATAGCCCATGTAAAAATCAGCAGAACGGCGAGTAAGCTGATAGGTGGTGAAATTATAATATATATACATATATATATATATATATATATATATATATATATATATATATATATATATATATATATATATATATATATATATAAGCCAAGCTTTTTGGAAAGGTCAAGTAACAAATGTTTGTTTACCGCACAGAAACTTCAGGAACACAATGTTTACGAAGATTAGGACAAAGGAAGTATACCAAATTTAAAATGAAATGTCTTGTACCCCTGGCTGGCTTGTTGCACTGAAAGTTGCTTCCACTAGCATAATAAGCGCCATCAGACGTGTTGGGATATTTACGAAAGAAACTGCAGTAGCGGATGTGGGGAAAAAAACTCGGTATACCTCAAGTTGCATCTAAATTTTCTGTAGTGTTGCGTCACAGAAAATGGTACGTTTCAAAGGGGTAATCCGTACACAGTATAGGATTAGGTAGTATGAAGGGAGAATTCAAGGTGCCTAGATGATTGTTGGGATCACGCACGTACATAGGAAGGGCTCAAGGGGGGGGGGGGTGGCTTAAGCCCCTCCCCCTTTACCCTGCCAGTTACGAAGTGCCCTCATCGATGGTGTTTTTTTTTTCAATCATCAGTAACAACGCCTGCAACTGCCTAGCTTATACTACAGAGTCTAATGGTAGACTCTGCTGCCATATGGCATGCTCTTTCATTGAACTTCGTTTTCATTATTTTCAGTCTCCCCCACAGTCTGTTTTTTCTTCACTTTAGCCCAGAGCTTCCTGTTCATGGGTGATTTTTCATTTGTTCTTTTTCTGCTAACCCTCAGTCCTCTGATTATCTTCTTAGGGACACACTCGTCAATGACTGCCTGGAATTTTCTTATGAACTTATTCCACTTACTTTCAATATCTGGTTCCAATGATAAGTATTGGATCCAGTCCATCGTAAGCCTTTGCTTTTCATCAGTAGGTAATCTGCTTTTTCATACATGTACACTTGTTTTTTACTTTTGTCTTCCATCTCCTGTATGTCACAATGGAAATAAATACAGGCATGGTCACTCTTTCCCAGTGACTCTCCAGCTTGATATCTCCTACTATAGATTCTTCGTTACTGAACAACAGGTCAAGGGTATTGCCTGTGCTGTCTCCTCTTATCCTGGTGATTTCCTCTATATGTTGAGTGAGAAAGTAGTCCGGTACTTTCTCGATGAACATGGTACCAACATCATTCAGTCCCATTACAGAAGTATAATTACTCCAATTTATTTGTGGAAGATTAAAATCACCTACAATTATTTTATAAAGCACATTTTTATCATTGACTTCCTGCATAAGTTGGAGCAACTTAGTATTATTGCTTTCATCACTATTAGGGCTTCTGTAAATGGAGGTAAATAGTAAATTACCACTACTACATGGCACTTCTATACAGCAATATTCACAAAACTTAGTATCAAGTTCAACACTGTAAAATTTGGTTCCTTTCCTAATATATATTAACATACCTCTCCCTTCCTTAATAAGATTTTGCTCTATAATGTCATAACCTTCTAGGTTATATTCTGCTGTAATCCGTTCATATCTGTAGTGTTTTGGCTTTACCTCCTGTAGGGCTATTACTTGCGGAGTATTTTCCAGCTCCTTCAACTGTGCATTTAACTCTATTAACTTGTCTGGACTCAACACATCCACATTACTAAACATATGAAATTTACCTACATTAACATTTTGTTTTTGTTTTTTCCTATTTTTAATCAGTTTCCTTACACTATTTACACTATTGGTATATACATGTTTCTCCTCTTTGGGCCTCACTACTTCAATTGGACCCCTATTTTGACGACTCTTCGCCTCCACGGAGGACCCACCACTCTGTGTCTCCCCTTCCCGGAGTCCATTAAGTTTTTTGCCTCCTGCCATAAGACAGCTTCATGTTCTCTTTCCCTTTTAGTTAAGTCATTGGCTATTCTTATGTCTTGGAATTTCAAGTTACCTTGCAGGTTCCTGATGTTTCTAAATAGGTTGGCCTTTATGTCTGCAGTAGATAACTTGATTAGCATAGGTCTAGCTTTTCCCTAGATAAATTTACCCAGCCTAATCACTTTAATTATTATCTCCTGGCCACTAGTGATGCCACATTCTTATATTAGGTTCAGTGCATAAGATTTATCACTCAATCCTTTCGCTCATTGTTGGGGATCCAGATTCTGGTGCACCATATACCACTATGTTGTTTTCCCTCTTCTTTCTCTCATTTATTTCCTCTATAAGTTCACCAACAGGCTCTGGTTTCCCTGTGTTTTCTTCCTGCTTCACTTCAGTGGCACTACCTGTTGCCCTGCTAGAATCTACTTTCCCTTCTAAACCCACTGTTCTAGCCTCCAAGGTTCCCAGTCTGTTTTCAAAACTCCTGTCATTCTTAGCATTTGTTTCCAACACATCATTTATTTCAACAAACTTTGCCTCCAGTATACCTATCCTGACTTCTATCTCCTTATTCTTATCGTGTTCCTGTGCTGTAAATTCTCTCAGTTGATTTACTTTGCCTTCCAATTAATTTTGTCTGGTCATTTGTTCCACCTGTTGTTGCTCAATTCTTTTTATGTACTTGTGCAGTTTAGCACAACCCCTCTTGCAGTGACTGCAATACCACATCAACACTCCTTCTGCCTCCTCATCTTTCATGAAGTTATATACCTCTTCTGGTAATTTTTCACATTCGATGTGGAACCACACTTCACAAACATCACAGCTAACTGCTTTGTCGCTATCCTTGACTGTTAATCCACATTCTCCACACATTTCGGTGTTCTTCTTTCCTCCATGTAATCTACTGATTTAAGACCGAAAATACATGAATTACGCATATTATGGACTGTAAAATGACCAAACAAGCACTTTTTGCTTCGCCATGTTTTCAAATCCCCGGGTCAGATATAATGTTTAAACTCGCTTTACTCACAATATATTTAGAAAAATAGAATGGTATTATCTTACTCGTTGCCACTTAACAAATCTCGGGAATTTTATTGTTGCAATCGGTAATTGTGACAATTCAATGGCATTTCTGGCGCAAATTACAGTCAAGCGAGATGTTTAACACATCCAGAACATCGAACGACTGTGAACTCCCTGGTTAGGTTAGGTCAGATTCAAAACTATGTTTCCTATGGTTTTCGATGTGTTTTGTACTTTTTTTTAACCTTAGATTTTTATAGCAAATCTCTAGATTCTGATGGGAAGGCCCTGGCTTATCTCAGAAACTACGGATTTGCTCCAGAAATGAAAGTCAAATTCGGTCATAACACATAAAAAAAAACCGGAAAAAGTTTCAACTTCGATTTCGTAAAGTGACAAGTGAAAATTTACCAATAACTCAAAAAAGCTCCGAAATTGTACCGTAACGAAAGTTGGGTTGTATTTTGAAATTGTTCATGTGCAGTGGCGGCTCGTGCATAGGGCTGCAGTCCCCCCCAGACACTCACTGCCAGGCGTATGATTCCTTTAGAGAGACAGCTGAATAATGCACTACCAACAAATATATCATTTTATATGTTATTTAATTATTTTCAATACGTTGCTAAGTGAATTTTCATTAAAATCAGACCAAAATTTAAGTTACTTTCATAGTTGCTGTCAATGCTGTACGATTCATGTCTGTTATTAATTGGCGCCGCCGCCGCTGCACTTGAAGCAGCTGAGTCTCGTACAACGTGTTTACATTGCGTGTGGACGGTGTGGTTAAATCGTGCTTTCTTTAATTACCCTTTGACGATGGAAAATCGAGTGAAGTATTTGCAAAACATCAACTTTTCCCAGCTGACATTAAATGAAAAGACTGAAATCAAAGCAAGAGGAAGACCTTCACCAGTTTTATCCATTCAACAGAACAGTACAAGCAGGAACAAAGAATATACACGCCAGTTTAACATGAGTGTTTATGGCTCTGTGGTTGTGACGAGGCAAATACTTTATTCTGCTTTCCATGCTTATTGTTTGGTGGGGACTCGGCATGGACGAAAAGTGGTGTGACTGACTTGAGGCATTTGCCACAGAAAATAGTGAAACATGAGCAGTCAGCCAAATAGTAATAAACAATTTTGCTACATCAAAGAGCAGACGCGCGGACTTTATTTTCAAGTAAAACATGGTGAATGACAGACTGTCTGCTTTAGCAGTGATATCCATTGAAAATAAAATGATAACAGAAATAAAGGATTTTAATGAAATAGTAATAAACAATTTTGCTACATCGAAGAGCAGACACGCCGACTTTATTTTCAATTAATACTGGTCCATCACCACCAACACTACTACCATGCCCTGGGAATTCGTGGACACCAACTACAACTCATACCTGAGGTAGGTCAAATTTGTGTATCCTACTGTTGTGTGAGGCTTGCAGTCCCTCCATTTTATTTTTCACGAGCCCCCACTGTTCATGTGTACTACATGTTCGTCTCCGAAACGGAACAAAATCTGTGTTCTTCTGAGTATCTTATTTTTGTTTTAGTTAAAGTCAAGGCTATCAGTTAGACTACATAACAAAATGAAGAAATCTAACCAGAGAAACCAGAAATACCTACTGACCTAACTTCCTAGCCAGGGTAGCGGACCGTCCGGTGTAAGACACTTACCTTAATTAAGAGACGCAGGAGAAGAGTGATGCCACTTGAATGAGGAAGTGGTCCAATACGGTGTCCACGTTTGTGTGATGCCCTTGAAACATGGACCTAGCAAATTATTGCCAGTAATGTTTTTTTTTTCTTTTTGCCCACACGAAGTACGCAGAATTTGATGTCCTTTAAATGAAGGCAGAAAATCCAGACCAAATCTCTTCTCTTCGTCAATGTCCATCTCTTGCCACAGTACCACGTATGGCGACCTACACGGCACTGACTCTGAATCGCATCTCGGACACGTTACTGACAAAACAAGAACACCGTGAGCCCTACAGATGTCAAACACTGCTGCTTCACTGATTTCACACACACGCCATTTTCTAATTGCCCTAGTCACCGACGCGCCGCTCGCCGAGACTTGCGCTGATTGGCCAGTGAAGAATTAAGCGCATGCGCATAACTATCATGTCACGTCGACACTCATGCTGATTGCCCGAGTTACGCGTAAATGCTGGAAATTTTAATTAGAATATAAAAATTTAAATAACTTGAAAACTATAAAGTTCCTACGGAAACGCTATAGAATAAAATATTATTTTTCCTTTATCTCCCAAAATAAGGCTCAGTATATAAAGGCTGTGTCACACTAGCACTTTTCCGTGACTCCCGGTTTCCGTCGTTTTTTCCCACGAATTGTCCATTTTTCTAGCCCATCTCGCTCGGACGAAACGTATCCTTTCCGTCTGACTGACTTGCTCATTTAAAAAAAATGCTTAAGATATTGAAAGCATAATGTATTGTCTAATGGTAGACTCTGCTGCCATATGGCATCACAAACATTGGGACCTAGTGTAGTGGATTTCTCCCCTACAAACGCTGTTTGTCGCTGGGTAGCCGACCCCGCGAATTCCCCAGTGTATGCCTCGTGGTCTAGGTCAACCAGCGCCGCCTTACATGACGGTGGTCAACTACTAAGCCACGCCTACCCCCGCTAGTTAAGACCTGACCTCGTGGTGACCACTCTCTTTTCTACCTACACCACCAGCCAGCAACACCTACTCCTCCTCCTGCCTGGCGGTCCTCGCTCCCGCCGGAGAGCATGGCGACCCACAACCTGTCCTCTGAGCATCCTCACCAACCAGCTCTCTCTACATCACGCTTGTAACCACGCTGCCACTTCCCAGCACCAAGCTGCATTGTACATCCAATACAACATGTATAGAGAGAGCACATTGTGAGTTTCCTTTCTCCATCCCATCCTGAACCCCACACTAGTTCTAGGTTACTGATATGACTTAATGCCTCATTTACACACAGTTGCAGGGTTTCAATTGTTTCGCTGACAACACAACATACATACTGTACAGTATATATTTTCTCACATTTTTTATATTTATATATTATCATTATTATTATTATATTAAATTGTATTTGTATTTAATACTTGCTTTTTTTATTATCCAACCCCCCCCCCCAAGACCAGTGGCGTTTCTAGCCTTCGGAAAGTGGGGGCCCTGGGGGGGGTCACTCTCGGGCCAAGGTAAATGTTGGGGGGGGGGGGCAAAACCAAACCTGTGTACAACTTGCAAGATGCAGTTTTTGGCATTATAACACCAATTTGATTGACAAATGTGAAGTGGCGTCTCTCATGACGCCAGCCTAAAATAATCAGCATATGGCGGTATAATGGCAACGCTCTTATTCCACTAATCGTGATTCATTGGAGTATTGACACACTTGAACTTATCTCTAAAACTGTATTATTGCTCACATAGTCACATAAAGGGCGGGTGTACCACATAACAAACATTGAAAAATATAGCAGCGTCTTTACAATGTATGTACATACATCAGCGAAAAAATGAATGATCTCACGCTTCACACATAATGGAGATTATGGAGACAACGTTTATGTTTTCAGACATGGGCGCCGCATGCAACTGTTACATTATACCCAATGGCAATGGTGCGGTTTCAGTTCACACGGTACTGTGACGGTAGCAGTATATTCAGTGCAGCTTAATCCTACGATTATTATGTCGGCTGCCAAACTCGTCGACAAAACAATCTAAATCAATTCCCCCAGCGCGTGCACTTTCATTCGATAGTAGCGCGATGTTACTCAGTCTGTCACTGGACGTGGAATTTCTTGGGAATGTTTTCACTAATTTCATTTTCGAAAAGCTTCTCTCGCATGAAGCACTGGTAACAGGGAGAGTTACAGCTATCAACAGTAATTTATACAAACAGTCAAATGCAGCCTTATAAGGGCATATAAATGACATAAATTGCACGAGCTATGAAGGTTTTTGTTCCTTCACGAGCAATTTCTTCACCAGAGGTATCTCATGTTGTAAATCACTTTGATTGACTGAGTATGTAACTGCAATGCCTTCAAATCTTCAGACAAGAATGTCCGTCCTTCTGGACCCCACCCCGCATATCTGCACCGTCCTAATTCCTGCCCTCACCTCACCTCAGTGATCTCACCTCACCCATGCCTGCACCTGGCGTGCGGTGCACTCATTGCCTGAGTCACTTGACTCACTTCCTGGTTTTTGGAATTACAATTTTGAGAATAAAAAGTGGGGGGGGAGAGGGGCAACCCAGGGGCCAAATCTGGGGGCCTATAGAATGGCCCCTGCCCAAGACCTGATGTGGGTTATTTTCATGTGTCCTGGTGAGCTAATGTAAAAAAAAAAAAAATTACATTATTGCAGTTATATCTAGCCATATGTGATTCAAATGTTTACCGACAGACTTGTGGTGGCCACTGGAGTTATGGGCAGCGTTGGCAGTGAGAAACATACAAACGTATCCAAAAGAGTATTAGAAAATGTTAAAACGTATCCATAAACTTCCATAAATATATCCACTTTTTTTTCTTTGCGACATTCGTTAAAAAAATGGCAACTTTCTTACATAATGCTGACAACATACGATAGGTTTCCCATGCATCAACTGTCTGGCAACAGGAATATATTTTTACAGGATTCAAGAATTCTAATGAATGTGAGAATGGAAATGTCTTTGTGTTTCACATTTCTCCTTGATAGAGCACAAAATTATGTGTGGTGTGTGTGTGTGTGTGTGTGAGAGAGAGAGGGGGAAATTAACATTGTCTGCACTGGCTATATGTACAGTAACGTGGTTATAACCATTTCATATGCTTGTTTTATTATGTTAATAGTATCGTCCTACCTTGCCATCTGGATTTAGTTCTAAGACACCTCTTAGGAATAGTAAAAGAAACATTGCTGAATAATATAATGCTTTTTAATATACTCTAAGTAACTTCAAAGTGAATTACATCCGAAAATCACAAAATTACATTTCAGTGCATAAATCATACACACCAGAAGATCACTGCATAGCCATCAGTACATATGGACGCTGTCATTTCGTTATAATCAATGGAGGTTTTTTATTTATTAATTTTTCTTATAAATCAAACTTAACTGTATGTGTAATACATATTTATGTTTAAGTACACACAATACATATGCCCTCTCACAAACAAGAATCCACACACACATACACATATGCACACTAATTTCTCTGCCACTCACAAAAGACGGACAGATCCACACACAAGAACAATTATACTTTTTACAGTTTAAAAGTTCATAAACTAATTGCAAGAACTTTACTTCATAACAGCCCCAGAAAAAAGTTAAATTCTATAAATGCCACGAATAAATGGGTCAAAAGATGACGGACTTGTCTGATTGTTAACATTAGTGTAGCACATGTTGAACAGCGATTACAAATACTGTACTGCAGCAGCAACACAACACTGTAAAACTAATACCATAAAATGCTTTGTATAACACTTCATAAATTCTCATATACTGTACTCTTTTTAACATTAATATTGCAGTCATAGAAACTATAATATTTCCTAGCCTAAAACCTTGCATCTTATTGTTTCCTAAAATGAAAAACTCATTAAGGTATGTGGAACAGCTGGTGCCTTTCACACTGTCCCTCTTAAAAGTTATCATTTTTCGAAACACTCCCCCCCCCCCAAAAAAAAAAAAATTTAATAATAATTGTGAAACAACAAGTGTGCTGATAATTTAACAAAGTATTATAACTTGATTAAAATAATAACAGAGTAATCCAAAGAATTATACCTGGATATTTTCAAAATAAAATATTAATTCTGGGCACTATATTGTATGTCTGGGTTTTACATCAGTGTGAACAAACAATCCTCTCTACCCCTAATGGTCCACATACAGACAGGTGAGCAAGGTAGCAGAGATGTGGGACCTTTATCAAATATTTAAGTATTGAACAAGTCCATACTCACAGTGATTAAACAAAAGTGATTTTAATACTTGCTAAAGTAGGTAATAAATGTGCGCATTGGTTTGGCTGTTACACCAGTGAAGCAGTCACTTATATCTACACTATACAGTAATAAGAAAGTACAACTGTATCTAGATGAAATGCAGGTTTCTTAAGCAGGTGTGTAAACAAGGAGTTCCAGAGAACTGGTATGCAGGTCAAAGAAGAAACTTTACCATATAAAGTTGTTTTTTCAAAGCTTAAAATTACTTGGATACTTATATTTATTCTGAACAAAGGTATCACACCAGTGTTCAGATCCTCAACCCTTTGTAAAACACTAATACGCCTGAACCTTAAAGTAAAGCTGCAATATAATTGTGCCCAGTGCGAGAAACATTACTGGCAGGAGGAAAACACCACCACATTCTATTTTCTTACCCAAATACTTCTCTCTAAGCACTATTTCCATTGCTATCCAATCTACTGTATTGTTAAATAGTATTATTTTATTTTTATAAAAATAATTTGTCACAGTTCTCTACAGTTCAAGATCTTTCGTATTCTACTTTCCACTTTTCTGGGTGGACAATTATAAAGCTAAGATACAAACAAGTTTGCTTTATATAATAAAAATGAACCCTTTCCTGGTGGTGGCTCTTGCCTTTACCCACATGAACAACCACTTAGAGTAAACTGTCTTGAAAAGGCATTCCCATATAGTATTTTATCTTAAATAACACAGACCATTTTCTCTCTCTGAAAAGCCCTCTCTCATATTCTCTTGTCTCCATTGCATCAAGTTTAACTTTGTGTTTACTAGTTGAGACAACCATGATCTTATAAATTACCTGCATCTCTTTTCTGGTAGACTTGGTGCAAACAGCAGACAACTGCTACTTACAATAAAACCAATACTACAATCTCAGTTACATGACGGCCAAATGATGACTCATAATTTCTTGGCAAATACAGGTATTTTGAATACTGCAATTGGGTTTTAAAAACTAGAGAAAACATACGACAATCCCTAACATTAAACCTCTGATGCCATCAGTTATGAGCACTCAGACATTCTCATCCTAAGGTATTCAACAATATGGTTTATGGTACAACACTGGTATTGTCTAAACATCTAACTTTTGCTTGCAATGGCTATTTCTTTTTTCCTCTTACGGTAATCTTCTTTCTATACTGCTTAAGATCAGTTGTAGGCAGGTTTAATGGTGACACCAATACCAGTGACTATAAAAACATAACTGTAAAAGTCATTGTGATTACATGTGCAGTATAGACATTTGCAGAAAAATGAGTCTTGAATTAAACTTTGACCTTTCGTAAAAGGTCAACATCTGCCTTCTGCAAACATGAATTCATGCAATATTAGCTCTGCATAAATTTGGATTTATACAATGTCAAACTTACTCAAACATAGATTATGGTAATACAATATCTGTATCAAGTTCACATGAATGTAAAACTGCGAGTTTTGCCTCAAACCAATTAGTGTGAAACAGTGCAACTTGATATATTTAAATGGGTTATGATACACCCTTCTTTACATAATACATCCAAAATGTGCCACTTTGAGGCAAAAATAAAAATATACTTTCACAAGGGAATCCCGAAACTACTCAATAAAGATCTGTATATTTTGTTAAGTGCTCATTTATAAATATACCTTCAGATTCTTTAAATTTGTTAAGTGTGCTGGAGGGTACACAAATGGTCTTACAGTGAGCATTTGGCTGCTGGAGTGTGTGGATATAGCTGATAACAGACACTCTAGGGGAGAATTTTGTCATTCCCTCCCCATATTCATCTATGATAAAAGTATCAGTAATATAAGATGAAGACTAAGTGTTCAGCTTTTTACTAATGCTTCACCAGCCTGAACACTGGTGGCTCTGGGACAGGAAGAGAGGGGAGCTGTTAGACTGTGGCTTGCCTATAGCAACTATATCTCCCCGTCTACTTGCACATAATAATGACATTCACTGTCCTTGATAGATTTAAGAAAAGATTAGTAGTTTTAATTATGTTTACATAATAGTCCAAAAGGTGTCCTATGGAAGGACTGAGGTTACAAGTCTTGATGTTGTTCTGTCGGTTCAGGGAAACAGGTGGTGAGTGAGGCAAACCCAAGATAAGCCACTTTTCCACCTTTAACAAATTAGCTGTCCCCTGTGCGAGACAGACTGGTGTTGTAAATGCCCCTCCACAACTTGTCACTGTACATCTGCCCACAACATACTGTACATACATCCAGACAGCCAACAGCATTTCTAAAAATACTCTTTTCATACTTTAAAGAAGTGTTTAGTGGATACAAATACTTTGTAAGGTACAGTTGTAAATAATACAGTACAACTGTACATCAAAGACAATATCTTACATACCAAGCAATGACAGGCAGTCACCCCTGTGGTATAAACCAAATACAGTACCACGTATCCAACTATTTGGACATAACTACATGTCAACCATGTGAATGTGGGCAAGGTAACTCCAAGCCACCAGTCACAAGGTAACAGTCAACCATACAGGTGATATTAAGATAAGGAACTGATATAGGAGTCAGGCACATTGATATTACAAATGACAGCTCACCCTGGAGTTAACATGCCTGACAACTATACTCAGGATGATATACTAACTCTTAAATCATACTTAAGAATAATGAAAAAAAATTATCAATCAATAAGACCCGTTATTATTATTGAGAATAAAAGGGCAAAATACTTATTATCTACTGACCTGTGTGTGTTTTATGTAGCTGTAACAAATGTTTCACGTAGCAGAAACAACAGTTTTATGTAGCTATAACAAATGTTTTATGTAGCTATAACAAATTGTAACTAATTTATTCACACTAACTTGGTGCATTTATAATGTTCTTTATAAACAATTTGCTGGAAATATGACAGAAAATCACATCAAAATATATATATATATATATATATATATATATATATATATATATATATATATATATATATATATATATATATATATATATATATATATATATATATATATATATATATATATATATATATATATATATATATATATATATATATATATATATATATACTGTATATATAAACACAGTATATCAAGAAGAATCAATAAAAGCACCAGAGGTGCAGTTTAAACACTGTAACCTGTGAACTAACCAAGTGGTAAGATTTGAAAATATGAATTACCTAGTGTGTATATATATATATATATATATATATATATATATATATATATATATATATATATATATATATATATATATATATATATATATATATATATATATATATATATATATATATATATATATAAGTATATTTTTTAGTTAGCATTAAAAGTGCATAATCAGTTCAATTGTGGTGCAGTGCAGGAAAGTACTAGTGATGATCTTGTCTAACTTTGTGCTTATTTCATCATAGTTTTGTAGGTGAGTTAACATTATAATAACAAACAAAAGAAAACACAAGAGTTGTAAGTAATGAAAGACAGGTGTGTGAGGTTCTACCTTAAGCCTCACGTAAGATGAGGCTCTGTGTACCATAAATCTTTGTGAGAAGATATTTTACTATAGACACAATGTGTTATTGTTTGATTTAATATCCTATCTGCTGTTCTTATGCTTGTATAAACTTTCTTTAAGGGATTATGACAGTATTATGATGAAAAGTAAGTGTGTTAACAACAACTGAACATCAGGAAAATGAGGTCGCTTACAATTCTCAAGTCAACAAAGGTAAAGAATAATATTCTTATGCTAAATATAACCACACATCAGTAAAATTAACTCAAGAGCATCTGAGATGGATTTCTGTTTCAGGAACCAATGTCTTTGCAGGGACACTAAGACAAATGCTAGCACAAATATCTTAACTCTGCAGAGTTGCTACAAGTTTACCATCTTCCCTCACTGATAAATTACCTATAACAACAGTAACCACAAAATAACATCTAATTATAATTTAATATCCGTATTCTAACACAGTTTGTCATTACACCAGATGATAAACTTATGGAAGTTTCAGAAAATTAAAGATAAGTGTCCAAGCACCTGACTAACTTCTGCGGTTGTAAAGAAGGTTCAAATGATAGCCACAATAAGTGCATATTGTTGAGTGTGATGAGTACAGTATCCTTTAACATCACTGCCAGTATAAAACATCCCTACCCCTGATATGTACGGCAGTGGTATCATCCCACCTGTTACTTACCTAATTCATGACTTAAAAGTTCTTTCAAATTAAAAAGAAAGAACAAAATGGGGTCAACATTCACTAGTTGATTAAAAGAAGCACAAGTTGTATCTATACACTGATGAAGCATTTGCTGGATCCCATCAAGAGTTGTAGTAACTAAAACTTGTAAGGCACAAATAATACTTTAATTGCAAATGTTCAAAATACTTAATGCTACTTGAAACAATATTGTATTCAAAACAATATGCAGTTGCATGTTCATCTCTTAGCCTAAAAACAATATAGCACTGTAACTACATCCAAGTCAGTGCTAATCCTTCATTGTCTAGTGGGAACAGTCGAGTGCAGACCAACATTTTCCTAGAATCCCTCTACAGCTAGTGATAGAGAGTAGATAGTTAACATCACTTATACAAACATCTTTTGGAAGATCAATATTTCAAACTTAGAATCGTTGAATGATTTTGATATCTCTGACATGAAGTTTACGTGAAAGGAATATATTGCTATGGATTTGAAGTTGTAACAATATAAAAACTGACATAATTTTAAATAGTAATTTGTGAAATACTTTAATGTTCAGATATTTGTAACTACATAAATAGCAAAACTTCTAATATCAAATCCAAGGACTTAGTGATTAAAATATTTAGTATCAATGACCATGAGGTAGTGAAATTATCTTGATAAAACACTCCCCATGATAAAGGTCATGACAGGTTCATCATAACTGTGCTTCTGTCTGCCAGGATGTCCTAACACTGACCTGCCAAGGTGTTCTGGCACTCTGATCTGCCAGGGTGTTCTGACACTCTGACCCTCACTCTGGAAAATACTGTGTTGTAACACCTTTCTCATCACAATGATGACAACCATTTGCTTCGAGAGCAACAAATACTCCACATTCAAATATAATCCTTTTCCAAATAAATTACTGTATCTTTAAAATAATTATTAGAGAACACTATTGCTGAAGGTGATGTACTGTATGTCCTCACCAAATTATTTGACTGAAGACACGAGCTGGACAAAACTCTAGAATGATGATTATTGTTAGTGTGTGTGTGTGTGTGTGTGTTTATGTGTGTGTGTGTGTGTGTGTTTATGTGTGTGTGTGTGTGTGTGTGTGTGTGTGTGTGTGTGTGTGTGTTTGTGTGTGTGTGTGTGTTTATGTGTGTGTGTGTGTGTGTGTGTCTATATACCATATCTGTAAATGAGTATAAACATTTAAACTAGTACCTGTATTTACCTTTTTTGCCATATGAAGAATTCTAGAATGCTCAACGTATTTTTTCAAGCTGCGGTTTGGAAGTACAGGTTCAGGTGTGGGGTGAGCGTCTCTGGCACATGAATTTTTCTGTGCATGAATTTTTAAACGTACCTCATGTGAAGGGTTCCGTTGAACTTCATTAATTTCTAAACCTCGCGGGTCCATATGCGTGAAAATTTTTTGTAGGATATCGTAATTTTTAATTTGCGAATAAGTGGGGTATGCTTTGCGAATATAGAATAGGGGGTGTTAAAATATTAATTGAGGATAAGCGGGGTTGCGAATAACGAGGTATTCCTGTACGTACTAATCTTTTTAAAATAATCCTTTTCTTTCTTGGCCAATTCTTCCATTATACAACTGTTCATTATCAAATATATTTATATTAATAAAATTCACACATTTCATTAACAAAGAAATTTTGCATTTTGTACAGATTTGTAAAAATTCCAGTAAAAAATCTTAAGATTTTATAAAAACTTGCCGGTCTTTTCTACTACTTGGTGCAGTGCAGTGCAGTACAGTACTGGCCATCACTGTAGTGCCCCAAGATGAGCATCCTGAGCTAATGGCTTACATTAAGTCGTGTTAATGACACAAGTCGGAATCCCTTTGCTCTCCTATGAGTTTCTTGCCACAAAGTACTGTACTGAAGTATAGAATATCCGGGAACAAAATTTATTTCTACTGGCTATGGAGTTTTTGTTGCTTTCACTAAATCATTACTTGTTTTGGCTATATTATATTATATCTATAGAAATCTATGTTATGTGTGAGACTTTCAGTGTCTAATACCATCTGAGAAACAATACTCATCCCCAAGAGAAGCTTTGCTAATGTAGTTACTAAAATTTGATCTGTTTATTGATTATTTATGAGGGTTTGATATTATTAGGTAAATAATTAACAAATAACTTTGAAAATCGCTTGAAAGTGGAGAAGAAACAGGTGTTGGAAGAGCCGATCTGCCCTCGAGAGTTTCCCTATTCGTTGCTTTGTGTTGCAGGTGCTCCCTGTGTCATGTTGGACCCACCCTGGGGCACGTTAGGTGTGGTGGATGCAGCTTGTGTGGGGTTAGACGTCGTTGCTACGGGTTGGACAATGGAGGACATTTTAAACCGGGCACTTTCTCTCTTCTGGCGGTGGATTTCCTCAGTCCGTAGAGTGATGCCAAAGATGTCTTCATGATAACGATTCTCATCCTAAAAGAAAGAACAGTTTTATTAGACAATTTTCTTCATGCACACACGCACGCACATGCATGCACTCACACACACACACACATGCACGCTTACACGCACACACACACTCTATGACATTGTCAACATAAATCTGGTGAAGGCTACATTTTCCTCTCAACAAAAAGAACCTTTCAGGACCACACAAAACTTATAATCACACACAAGTAGATAAAGGATAATGAAATGAGTTCTAACCATCTGTCCTTAAGCAGAACTCAAAAACTACTTCAACAATCCCCAAAAATTAGGTGCCTGTATAGAAATTAGTAGATGGGTAAGGAGGTAACTTATACCTGTACTTTGTATGTATATTACGTATCTGCACTGTATATATACATGCAGAATTGTAGACCCACACTGTTTGTACATACAGTATACTGAATCAATATAAATGTGTCTGGTTTTACTGAACAAAATTTAATTGAACTGAAGAGAGAGAAAAGAGAAGGGATAGAGAGACACTAGAAGTCCCAGCACAGTTCTTACCCTCATCTGTAACATGAAGTTCTCCACCTCTTGGTCTGAGAAGCGGCCATGCTCCTGGACAATGGTCTTCAACTTCTGATAGACACACTCTGCCATCGTACAGTCCCCACACACATAGAAGTGACCCTTTTCAAGCACCACTTGCTTGTAAACCTCTGCTCCAACTCCTACTAACATATCTTGGACGTAAGTCTGGAGAATAAATACATCACAAATTGCATGAACAGAAGATATTTTGTAATATAAGCAGAATTTCAAGCTGTAATTTTACAACAATCCATCCCATGTCAAATACAGTACAGTATAAAGCAAGAAAAAATTTCCTTAACCCTTAATGGCAGGTAAGGCTCCACAAATCTGCCCCAAGTGGTCAAAAATGGAATGGTAGGAATATAAAACATCCACTGATGTTGGTTGCTGTCCTTACAGCTAACATTCAGTAATGTTAATTGGCCATTGTCCTTACAGCTAACATCCATTGATGTTGGCTGCTGTTTAAGGGTTAAAATATGGAACATGGTATCAAAAGTTCACAAAATACTGTCTTCTTTTTATCTTTTTGAGTAACAACACTTTACACTTTGTATACTGTTCTACCAACCATGGCACAGTAGCCAGGTTTCAGCACCTGTGGGTTTTTATGGCCACCATAGGAAGTTTCTAGCCCAGTTTAATGGGAATTTTCACTTGATCAGATCTATCAAGTATTTTATCTTACTCATTTCCTTTTATATAGTCCTCAAACAACAACTTATTATCATCTACCACACCCAGGCCCTCTTTCTTCTCTGACCTCTTTTTATCAATTTGCTTCTATCCATCCTTCATATTATATACCCGGTAATAATGCTCCATGGCTTTCTACTGCCCTACCAATATGATAGTTATCACTTAACACTCTTAGGACCAAGGGCTAGGAAGGGAGCCACACCCCTCGTGGTCTGAGTCTGGTCACCTGACTCACCACTTTCTGAATTACTATTGCTCAAAAGTGTCGATTCTTTTATTGATTAAATATTTGCTAAATACGGTAAAACCTCGCTATTGAGGACCCCTCTTAAGCCGTACAAAATTATTTGCAACCCCCCCCCCCAAAAAAAATAGGACATAATTTGTTTTAAGATGACATGCTGTAGGCTGATGTAATATATATATTTCTGTATTATTATTGAAAAATTAGACAATAACCATGACCGCTAAGAAAGTGTTTGGTATCTGTAAGGGTGGTGGGAAGGTTAAGCCTAAAACCTTATCAGTGAACGAAAAGTTAAAGGGGATTGAAAAGCTAGAAAAACGTGCTGGTCACTCGCAAATATGCGCTGAATATGGAATTTCAAAGCACCCAGACTGAGAGTGACTGCAAGCCTCTTGCAGTCAGAGGCATGTCCAGCTGGATCTGCCTTCCATTTTTGGGGGTAAGTGTACAGTACTTTGTGTACATTACTTTTTAAAAATTAAATTTGATTAAAAAAGCCATTTTTTTTCTAAAAAAAAAAGTTTTTGTGATATAGTCCAGAATGCGACGTCTAGCTTTATACCTAGGTATGTAAATGTCTAGCATTAACTCGCCAGGCCAACATACAGGCAATTAAAACATCTAATAATTACTTAAATACGTAATATTAGGACACGTCGCTACCCGGCAATTGCAATTCTCAAAACCCCCTCCCACACCCTCCATCACACGCATTGCTAAGTACTCTACCCTATATAACATACACTCTGTACATATTTTAAACCTTGAGCTGTACATTATAGGACTTAAGGTATGTCTCTCAGGGGTCACTACCCCAAACCCCTTATTTCCCATTAGACACTGCCCTTGCCAACCACAGTTTTGCCAACTGAGGGAAAATTCTACAACATTACTCCAAGGTACACAAGTGATTACTGGAGAGGGATAAAAAGTGAATTAAAAAAATTATTACTACTGATCTGTCTTCTCTATTAGGATAAACAAAAATATATACCTGTATATATATTTTGATAATGGTGACTCCACTGGTGAGTGGCAGAGCATTTGCACCAGACATGAAAAGGATCACAAGTTTGATGCCCAGTAAGAGGGGAAATTGGGTTCTCTTCTTGTATAAAAACTTTTGCAGACTCTGCATAAATTACTGCACACTTGGTTGCACTTGTCAATGGTAAAACAATTCTACAGCACACTCACACACTGTCATTAAACTGGGTAACTCACCCAAGAACTGGAATCAACAACTATCTGGCTGCCCTCTGTCTGTCACAGTACAAAACTTTTACTTTACTTTCATCCTCTTCACCACTGATCGGCTCGTTAGCTGCTTGGGCGATCGGTCACATCTCTGTTACTTTTAGGTTTGTAAGACTGAAAAAAATTGCTAATGGTCTTAATGTTACCTTGGGAATGTTGGGCTCCCGAGAGAGGGACAAGTAAGTCTGTGTAAGGGCGCCTGATCGCTTCATGGCTTCCTTTTCTTCAGCATACAGATCAAGAGCCTTCGTTCGACATCCAAAGAAAAGTGTCATTTGACCTGGTTTTCCTGCAAAATAAATTCCTGGTCAATATACTGAAGGATATTTCTCCACGGTTATAAAATGTAACAAAGAAATTTTTACAGAAAAATATGTAATGTTACTGAAGTAAGTGTTCAGAAATACTGCCACTTAAAGCATTTACAACACAATAAATATTAAAAAAAAAATTGAGAAGTTTCTACAAACAATGTCAATAGAAAACAGAAATGTAAAAAAGTATACAGAACATTTATTTAAAAAAAAAATAATCTAGGGCTGGTATGGGACACCTTACATGATCCAGGATATCGTAATTTCTTCACCAGAGGACAGACACAACCATCACACAAGCATAAGAGTGGTGACAATTTAGCAGAAGTTATACATTTATCTTTTTTTTTTATCTTTTATCCTCTTCGCTACTGATCGGCTCATTAGCCACTTAGGGAGTCGGTAACGTCACTGTATACTGGTGTTAAAATAGTGTTTGATCTGCCAGTTACCTTTAAGAAACTGATTCAGTATCAGTTCTTAAGAGCAGATTCAAATCAACTTTTGCTCGAGAATAAGGCAACCAATTCTACCAAATTGTTATAAATATATTCCATGTCTCAATACTGAAGAAAGTCTGTGAAATAATTTAAGTTGAAATATACCATAATAAAGAATATGAATTTGAATTTGAAACAGTTCTCACACTTGTAGCCTTCACCACTATACTGTAGTTAATGACTTACAACTCAAAGATATATATGCTGATAACCACAAGGAAAGAAGAAAACACGAAGTTCCCAAGCGCTTTCGTGTAATTCACATCTTCAGGGGTGAGTACAGACTAATGTGTGTTCATACATTCATTATTATTCTGCCCACCATAATAGAGTCAAACAGTCAGTATTTTCATCAATGTTTTTACGTGCTTTGAGAATTTGCAGCCCGGAATTCATTGATGAGGAATATAAATATATCTATAATATTGGCTTGAACCTTAAGTACCCTAGATCTTTCATAGACAAATACCTTAACATTACTAAGAAATCTTTTTATAGAACCGATCCCAAGCCCACCCATGACCATAAGAACCTCTTAGTATTACCATTTTACAAAAATTTCTCTCAAATTCCTTTACAACTAAAAACCTGGAACATCAATGTGGCATTTAAAAACTCGTGCACCGTTAAACAAATGTTAATCAAGAACTCCAACAATACAAGTGGCTGCATTTACAAGGTTCCTTGCAAGGAATGTAATATGTTTTACTTAGGCCAGACAGGTAAAGATCTTGTAGCTAGACTTAAACAACATAAATATAGTGATAGGACAGGCCAGGAATCCAATGCTCTGTTTGTTCATTTGAGGGATAATAAGCATTGCATTGACTGGGATAATGCCTCCTCAATATTACCTTGTAATTCAATTGACAGTAGGAACATTATAGAATCTAGTCTCATTAAACATACCAAATCAGTCAACATGAATTTGAGTAATGGTATGTACAAACTGGATAATTTTGTAATTAAGAAGATTTGTAACCAGGTGGGAAAGTTGGGTCAGCCTACCCTCTGACCTGACTACCGACTGCTGCGGTGCTTTTTGAAGATTAGTAGGGTCATTACCTAATACCTGACCATTGTGGACTTGATCTCACCCTCCTCTGTATATATACCTTGTTTTGTACTTCTCCTTAGTCTGTACTCACCCCTGAAGATGTGAATTACACGAAAGCGCTTGGGAACTTCGTGTTTTCTTCTTTCCTTGTGGTTATCAGCATATACCTGGATCATGTGCACCCACAGTGATTTACTTGCACATATATATATATATATATATATATATATATATATATATATATATATATATATATATATATATATATATATATATATATATATATATATATATATATATTATATATATATATATATATATATATATATATATATATATATATATACAGTATATACAGTATATATTCAAATGAGATTTAGTGAAGTGAGGACAGTCTTACCAGCCATGTCTTTGTGTGTCCCCAGCATGATGACACTTCTCATACTCAATCCATTTCACCTTACAGTATTCATTAAGTTCCATTACTTACATCACTTCACACATAAAAAAAGTGGAAACTTAAACATTTGAATAACAGGAGATTGGACTTCCTGCCATAGAAGACATCTCACCTGTCTGGTGTTGCATCATATAATTGCGGTGGTGCCAGAAACCTCTGAAAGGTGCCACTCCTGTGCCTGGCCCAACCAGGATAACTGGAAGACTTGGGTCCTGGGGCATGTGGAAACTAGATGCCCTGAAATATAAAAGGATAGTGTAAAAAAATTACCTTGTGAAGAATGAATCTCATGAATGTTAGCAGACACACAGACCAAAGTGTTGCCACCAAAGATAGGCAAGTCCCTAACTACACAATACTAGGTAGTCCAACAAAGTACAGCAATAAGGAACAAACCAACTGATCAAATGACTATCAAGCTATTAAGTATTGATATATTAATTAGAAATAAAGATAGAGTTCAAATATAGAGATAAAGAGCTTAAGAGAGCAGTCAGGGACAAGAAATAATTTTTTAACTCGTCTGATATTATGTTTGGATAAATCCACAGCCGAGGTTAATTATAATCCCTAAAAATTTTTGTCTGTTTTCTAGACTCTGATGATGGAAAATGATTTTCCAAAACATCAGTAATTAAAGAAACCCAACTTAGTCAGGATGTTTGGGTTTTCTCTGGTTCTCTTCGTTATATATATATATATATATATATATATATATATACAGTATTACCCCGCCTAACGCGGTTTCACTTAACGCGTTTTATCATATACGCGGTGCCTCGCCAGAGCTGAACTTTCACTTAACACGGATTTTTTCCACATATACGCGGTGAGTGTCCGGCTCGAGACGCTATTTTTAGATTTGCCCCACCCGCCACCCTGCCTGACTGCCTGTTTTAGCTCATAAAATTCATACAAATTGCCCGGTCAGAATATAATTTACATTGCTGGAATTCTTATAATTTGGTGATCATTTTGAATATAAACATCATATATTTTGCATTAGACATACAAATTTTAGATAAAATTTTTCTCAGAGTAACTATATATATTTATCTTTTGTGCAAAAATATAAGCATTTATTCAAACCATTACAAAAGGAATCCAGCAATGTCAATTATATTATCTAACACAATCTGAGAATTATTATTTAATACTAAATGTTAAAAACTCTTGAAGGGAGGATTGGTGGGGGGGTGGGAGGTGGGACCCCAGCCTTGCGGTTGGAGAGGCAAGGTGGGGTACTTTGATTGACAGATAGTGTCCTGAAGATTATATTTTTTTTTATTAACTGAAGATATTTGTTTTAGCTCATAAAATTCATACAAATTACCCGGTCAGAATATAATTTACATTGCTGGAATTCTTATAATTTGGTGAACATTTTGACTATAAACATCATATATTTTGCATTAAACATACAAATTTTAGATAAATTTTTTTCTCTAGGTAACTATGTTATCTTTTGTGCAAAATATATGACATTTATATTCAAAATATTCCTGGTCTTACAAGGAATCCAGCAATGTCAATTGTATTATCCTAACTTTAGTTTGAGGTATTACTTATTAAAATTTAGTGGTTTTCCCCCAAAAATTTCTCAGAGAGGGAAGAGCCGGCAGTGTAGTGTGAGAGGGGGTGGGAGTTGAGTCCATTATTTGAATGGACATTAACTTGGCGACTGTATTTCTCTATTTCTCTTAAGTATTAATTGTGTGCATGTACCATCATAAAATTAAGATGTTATTTTTACTACAACATAGGTATGTGCCTTCAAAAGTGGAGTTTGGGGGTCGGGCCGGTTTCTATTGGAATTAATCCCATATGTTCTGTTGTTCACTTAACGCGGATTTCACTTAACACGCAGGACCCTCTGGGTTCTATTGACCTAGTTAAGTGAAATACAACTATATTGTATATATATATATATATATATATATATATATATATATATATATATATATATATATATATATATATATATATATATATATATATATATATATATATATATATATATATACAGTATATATATATATATATATATATATATATATATATATATATATATATATATATATATATATATATATATATATATATATATATATATATATATAAAATAAAGCATTTTATATCTAGGAGTGATTTATTCACAATCCTCAGACTTTTTTCCATACAAACCTTTCAAAAATTTAACAAACCTCTCTCCATTCCCTGTGTGTAGAAATTTGTCTTTATTATTCAGAATAGATATATTCCAAACAAACTGGCAAGGCACAGGATCACCATGACTCGCAACACACGATACTAAGTGACCAACTAACTAAGCTTCACCCATATTTACTTAATAAATATTACAGTTCACCAAGGTTTAGTTGCTGGCTGCTAAGGATACCAAAAATGGGTGTAGACTAGTTAGTTGGTCAACTGTGAATGATGTCAATACCATACAGTGGCCTTTCAACAGCGTCACAAGACATTCTCTTCACTGTTGAAACAGCCCCAAACCATCTTTTTACCCACCTCTCATGACACACACACAAGCTTCACTCCTTTAGCTAATACATGTACGTACTGTACTGTATTCCAATTTTATATTCTTCAATTTACAAAAATATTCTCAAGAAAAACCAATAACAACAAACATATCATCTCTCACAGTGTGACAATATTAAAGCTATGGATTAGACAAGTCACTGATGATGATTGAAACAAAAGTGTACTATTAAAAACATTGTACAAGAGGCATTAACATCTTCCTCAACTGGTGAAGAGTTATTTACTGGAGTGTATTTTGACTAAACACACTTTTAACTCACCTTCTAACAAAGAGTTGAACAGTGTCACCTGGGGACACTTCCTTCAAGAAGTTAGAGCACACACCAAAATGAAGTGGTCCAAGTCCACCTGTAAAACAATTGTGGACTGTCAGTTATCTCTGGGAAGCACTGGAGCACCATGTCAATTATAGAATTTCTGATATACTTTAAGTCATTCCTGTGGCAGAGAAATGACAAATCCCTGAATATGTGCCATCAATTAATGGGTTGATGATCAAGAGCATAATATTTGGCAAGTCTCTCTACCTGTAATTATATGCCACGATGGTATACTTCAGGTCACTAAGGAAAAATTTCAAAATCTTATCCGAAAGGACTGATCAAGATGACATCCTTGGGTCACAGAGGTCCCTTACACCCTTAAATATCGGCAAAATGTGACTTATGGCAACCAATTAGTGATATAACTAGAGATGTGTCATGCCGACCTGCCTGCTAGAGGAATGGTCATGTTGTATAATTGGACAGTAGTAAAACTGGATACAGTATTTATTTCTTGAACCCAACAATTGTACTAGAATGTGTTTCACAATATTTGGGATTAAAAAATAAATAAATTTACAGCTGATTCGCCAGGCTAGAAGATGAAGGTGGCAATGCGTGTGGTGGAAGGTGCAGGAGGAGGATTTGAGAATTGCAATTAAATGCCAGGTTGTACTGCGCACATCATTGTCATCCTTAATAGCTCTTTTAATTTGTTAAGTCATGCTTGATGTTTCACCATTCTCCCCACTCTCGATTTGGTCAATGAAAAACCCAACCCAATGCCTAGCTTACTCTGCCCTCTACCTATCAAGCTACATACTGTCCAGGGAGTCTGGTGGCAGCGACCTTAAAATTAAGAGTAGAGTTAAGTTATCCCCTTAGAATTAGTGACCCCAGAATCGGGCAGTATAAGGTAGCGACGTGTCCTCCTAATATTACGTATTTAAGTAATTATTAGATGTTTTAACTGCCTGTATATTGGCCTGGCGAGTTAATGCAAGGCATATACTGTACATACGTAAGTATAAAGCTAGACATCGCATTCTGGATTGAACAAAAATAATAAGTTCCTTTGTTATTCTTTACATTATTGCAAAAATACTGTTCAATCTACACATACAAAAGAGCATTTGAGTATATTAGTGTTCTCCTATACCCCTCCAAAGAGAATGAGCTGCATATACAATAAAAAATACAGTATTCAAATGAGTTTAGTGAATATACTGTATTGTATAAAGATTTCCCTGCACAAAATGTAAATATCTAATGTCAAGCATTATATAACAGATCCTTAAAAAAGACATGGTTCACATTACAGTATTTATCAAATAAGTCACCTACTACTGTATCTCCATAATGCCTCATATAAATGTACATTATGTATGCAACATCTGTGGTAAGTTATAAATCAGAATCCATAATATAGAGCAAGTTTACACATCATGTTCTGTGGGGAACATACAAAATTAAAAAAAAAACATTACTGATAAGTAAGTTTCAAATCAACCTACTACTACTGGAGATAGGGTTAAAGAAACAATGTATATACTGTATCTACCAAGCCTCATTAACAGACAGAGCCCTCTGCCATATCCTCTGTTTTGTCATGGTGGGAAATGATAATAATTTCAAATACTTGTACACGACGTTTCCTTCCATATATAATACAGTACATACAGAAATAGGGTGGCCACTGAACCACTGTATGTCATTACCAAGGATTTTAGGATATTACTAATGCTTTATATGATATCCAAAGTAAATGTTTATGTATGTACTGTATGTACTATGTGAGCTCTTATTTAATAAATTCAAAACAAATATTGAGTGTACTGTACTGTATTTACATTTTCTTTGTTTTTACCCTTGAAAGCCTTTTCCCACTATGCTGCACTAGGCCATTATGCTGCACTGTGGCCACTGTATTGTAAAATGATTTAAGCGACCTATGATTAAACCACAACTTACTTTGTGTGTTATATTGGACGACAGCAACAGTGACATGAATCTCTTCTGGGTGAGCATCTGGGGATGAACTGATGGAGTAGAACCTTGGTCCCATGAGGGGCAATTGTGTTAGCATCAGTCCAGCATCCACCACCACACTTGGGAACTCCTCAAGTACCTCCTTCATGTGAGGGTATCTCAGTTGTTTCCAATCCTCATACTCATGAGGATCCTACACCAAGGAAGAAAAAGACAAACATTTGTAGTAGCAAAGTGTTTGGTCGATATAATCCCTAACTAACTAAAGCTTTCTCTGTCCCTCACTTATTTTCACCATCTTTATTTTTCTTATTCCATGAATTACCACATCACCAGGTATCCTCAGCAGACTATCTATATTTTTTGTAACCTTAAAAAAAAACAAAGATATACTGTGCATGAAGGGTAATGGAAAACAAAAGAACAAACAGTCTATCTAGTCTCGTTTACAAGTGGATGGTTCTAGGAAACTTGGCATTGGATACATACATACTTCCTCCATGACAATTGTGTGTGTACTGAGGTGTAACTAGGAGTATGGGAGTGGTGTAGGGGGACCTAGAGACCTATGGGACACAGTATATACCGGTAAGTGTGTCACTTGGCGCACAATTTTAATAATTAACTCCTAAGTTTTGGCAGCCTGCTGCCATGTCACAGCCACTCTACTGGCTTTTTGCAGCTTTAAAGTTATATTCCTTGCTATAGCCAAAGGAAGGCTATAGGTAGAAGGATAAATCGTGGCAAAATTCACCTCCGGGACTATTATAGGGTATTGGCGAGTGGGGTTAAAACCGAGATAAGGAAAGCAAAGAGGAATAATGAGGTAAGGATAGCAAGGGAGGCGAAGACAAACCCCAAAGGATTCTACCAAATGTATCAAACTAAAACACGAGAAAAGATTGGACCAATACGGTCAGACTTAAGCTCACTGATAACGACGGAGAAATGAGCAATAATTTGAATAAATATTTTTCAACAGTTTTCACCACCGAAAATTTAAACATGATACCCGAGGCACCGACTCTATTCAGAGATATTGAAGAAAACAAATTAAGTGAGATAGTAGTGACTAGTAACGATGTTAGTAAGCAAATAGACAAACTAAAGCCTAATAAGTCACCTGGTCCCGATGAGATATTTGCCAGAGTATTAAAGGAATGTAAGGAAGAGCTTAGTATGCCCTTAGCAAAGTTGTTTAACATGTCATTACAAACAGGTGTAGTACCAGAATCCTGGGGGATAGCGAATGTAATACCGATTTTCAAGAAGGGGGATAGATCACTATCCTCTAACTACCGCCCAATCAGTCTAACATCAATAGTAGGCAAATTACTGGAAGCAATCATTTCAAACTCTATTCGAAATCACCTGGAGAAGCACCAATTGATCAATGATTCCCAGCATGGCTTCACAAGCGGACGTTCTTGCTAACTAATCTATTAACATTCTTTTCATCAGTTTTCGAATCGGTGGACGAAGGGCACAATTATGATGTGGTATATCTCGACTTTAGCAAAACCTTCGACAGAGTCCCCCACGAAGACTAATTAGAAAGGTAGAAGCTCATGGCATCAAAGGTGACAACCTTAAATGGATTAGGGCGTGGTTACAGGACAGAAACAGCGAGTGAGCATTAACGGCACTAAGTCCCATTGGACAACGTCACAAGTGGGTTCCCCAAGGCTCAGTACTTGGACCATTATTATTTATTATATACATAAACGACATAGATATCGGCATTGACAGCAACATAAGTAAATTTGCTGATGACACTAAAATAGGGCGTGTTATCAAATCTGGCGAGGACTCGGCAAAACTACAGGAAGATCTAAACAAATTTTCGAATGGTCTGAAAAATGGCAGATGAAATTCAACGTCGACAAATGTAAAGTACTCAGTATAGGAGATGTAAACAGGAAACCAGATACCAGATGAACAACGATGCCATAGAGAAATCCGACTGCGAGAGAGATTTAGGAGTAATGATAAGTAGGAACCTTAAGCCAAGTAAACAATGTGTTTTTGCTCGTAACAAGGCTAATAAAGTACTTGGGTTCATACAAAGGAGTGTTAGTTACAAGACTAGCGAGGTCATCCTAAAACTGTATCTTGCTCTTGTGAGACCACACCTGGATTACGCAGTTCAGTTCTGGTCACCGTATTACAGAATGGATATAGAATCCTTGGAAAGAATTCAGAGGAGAATGACAAGACTAATCCGGGCATTAGGAACCTTGAGTATAGAGACAGGTTAAAGCATCTTAATTTGCACTCCCTTGAGATGTGAGGGGCGACCTGATAGAGGTGTATAAAGTGGAAGGCAGGGGGCTAAACAAAGGGGACATTACAAAGGTACTCAAACTATCAACCCAGGAACGAACTTCGTAACAATGGTTTTAAATTAGACAAATTTAGATTTAGGCGTGAAATAGGTAAACACTGGTTTGGAAACAGAGTAGTGGATGAATGGAACAAGTTACCAAATATCATCATTAACTCGAATACGCTGAATTGCTTCAAACATAGGTTGGATGCTCATATGAGCAATAGGGGTTGGGTGTAAACGGGTCTGCCCAGTATGGGTCAATAGGCCCGCTGCAGTTTCCTCCATTCTTGTGTTCTTGTGTGTGGACAGGGCAACTGCAATTATTCAAGTCTCTCTGTGTAAGTGTCTCAGTGGCACCATCAGTTTGGTAGTTTTCAATTACAGTAATTAGCAATCTATGGCATATCTTGGAAGCCAAGTAGAATAACAGTGTTTCATGTATGGTAGTTCTGCACCTTTGAGAAGTCCCACTTGAGATGGAGAATGAAGGTACACAGAGATTCTTTGATATTAATTCATTTACAGTACAACCAAGGCATTATAACTATGCCTCTACCTTAACCAGCTGTTCTAGATATGTGCACTGTTCACTGCCATACACATATTCTACATTAACCAAATATAGTAAAAGGCTGTAAATAACATTCATATATTTCCCGATACAATATAGCCAAGTCAGCAGGCCCATCCTTTGGGGGAACAGGGGCGACCGCCCCGGGCCCCACGGGGCCCAGCACTGGACCCAGTGACCTCGGACACATTACCTGTTGATTGGTTAATCTGACCTGACGGCTTACGCCACCATCGCAACCGTGACCTTACCATCCATAGCGACAGTCCCATGGGGGTTGGTGGGGGTGGGTTCCTCTGACCGCATAATCTGACACTAGTGTGGGGCCCTGCAGTGACTGAGTTGCCCCGGGCCCCACACCCTCCTAGGGATGGCCCTGCAAGTCAGTATTACTTCACTCTTACCGTAGCGAGTTGTTCCAGACGAGTGCGTTGGTCATTGTCACAAGCATATTCTGCCAGCACATGAAGGAAGTTGGGTGTAGGTGGTGTGGTAATGTCTAAGTATCGTGTGACCAGCTCCCGCACTGTTGCAGTTGGAAGACGCTCATGTGGCTCCCAGGTCTGTGTTACTCCTGTAAGAGGTGGTGGCAAAAGAAAATAAGGAAAATATAAATCTTCTAATCTGAAAGAAGAGTTGTGCACCAAGTAATGTTTCCTTAAAGGATAAAAACTAAAGATTAACCATTTTAATTTTGTTCTTCCTTAAAATTACTTGAGAGAAACACAAAATACTAAAAAGAATGAGAGTCTACCCAGATGCACCTCAGCCCATCTCCTAGAATAAACAAAACATTGTTTTTTTGTAGTATTATGTTAAAACAAACACTCATAAATCAACACAGCTAAAATTATGGGACGTGAAATGGTCTGTTTACAGTGGCGTTTCTAGCCTTCGGAAAGTGGGGGGACCACTTTGAGGCCAAGGTAAATGTTGGGGGGGGGGGCAACGACCTATCCGTCGTAGCATAATATAGAAGCGTGTTAGCGTGCTTCTCTAGTTAAATATTATTTGCGTCATTATTACAATGAATTATAAATTATGATAACTTCAGTCATTTGCAAATACGTACAGTACTTACTGATCAGTGATCCCTGATCACAGGTAAACAATTGCGGAATATGCGTGTAGGTTACCCTATCACTGGTGACTTGGTGAGATGCAACTGACACTCGGTTTCTTATTTTAATGCAATTCTTGTACCTTATTTCATTAATATAGATCATTTTTTAACTATAGGAGTATGGAGTAACCAGTCAATCATTCAGTTCAAGTCAATCAAGTGGCTGTAGTTGAGCTGGGCTGATTTGCTGAACAGTGTAAGGTAAATCAGTACAGTCCATCAGTTATATCATTGCAAAATGTAGGCCTAAAGCATTCTCATGACATATTAATTATATATTCTTATGACATAATATGTCATAAGAATGCTTTAGGCCTACATTTTGCAATGATATAACTGATGGACTGTACTGATTTACCGTATACTGAACAGCTCAGCTCAACTACAGCCACTTGAACTGAATGATTGAGATTGACTGATTTTAATATTACTCCTATAAATAAAAAATTACTCACATGTTCTCTCTAAACAGACCTCACTTAGCAAGTAGAAAAACCCACAGTGGCATTGCGGCAGACGAAATATTTCTTTTGGGTAGTTTCGGCGACAAATTCGACAATTACTGTCAGTCTGTCACCCTCCTCAGTGGAAATACAGAGTGGTTATGTTCATCACCGACAAGGCAGTTTGTTTATATACACTGTGATGTAACCCCACCCCACATATCTGCACCCTCCCAATTCCTGCCCTATGGGCCTCGCCTCACCTCACCTCACCTCAGTGATCTCACCTCACCCATGCCTGCATCTGGTGTGCGGCACGCCCATTGCCTGTGTCACTTGACTCACTTCCTGGTTTTGGGAATGTTTTTGGAATTACAATTTTGAGAATAAAAAGTGGGGGGGGGGTGGGTGGGCCAACCCAGGAGCCAGCCCAAAATCTGGGGGGGCCATGGCCCCCCCTGGCCCCCCCATAGAATCGCACCTGTCTGTTTACTAGCGATCAGCTGATGAGAAGATGGGGGTGGGGGAGGGAAAGGTGAAGTGATATGTTTGACAGTTGATGCCAAAGTCTAGTGCTTATTTATTTATCTGTCCTCAAGAGTGACTACGTTTTTCTCTTATAAAATGTCACTGAACTAACCTGGGATAATATAATTAACATTGCTGGAATTCTTATAAGATAGTGATTAGTTTGAATATATACATGCAATTGTTCGTATTAGACATACAAATTTTAGTTCTAACTAATTTTATTACAAAGGGCTAAAATTGTTATCTCTTGTGCAAAATATATAACGTTTATATTCAAATTATTTGCCGTCTTGCAAGGATTCTAGCAATGCAAATTATATTCTCCTACCTTTAATCTGTGATATTATACAAGATAAAAACTTAAAGCCTATAACCACCAAACCCTGGCTGGAAACATGGGGGGACGGAGGGAGGGAAGGAGGGAAGGAGGGAAGGAGGGGAGGGAGGGGAGGGGGGGAGAGAGAAGGGAAGTGACAGTGACACGTTTGACAGTTGCGCCAAAGGTCTAGTGAAGTATCTATTTGTTTATTTATGTCCTTCAGATTGAGTTTTTGTGTTTTGCATATAAAATGTAACAGAAGTAACCAGGGAGAATAAAATTTACATTGGTGGAATTCTTGTAAGATAGTGATTAATTTGAATATAATCATGCTACAGTTTGCACTAGAAAAATTTTTTTGTAATCATTTAGAACATTAATTTGCATACATGTACAGTACAGCTCTGCCCTTAGGACAGTGTAGCGTGCTCAGAGAAAATTAGGCGTGAAATTTAAATGACTTGTGCAGAATAGGAAAGATTCGCTTTAAATTAAAACAGTCCTTAATTGTGGGTGTCGCTTTAAATCAATAGTCTTAAATTGAATCGCTTTAAATCGACGTTCTACTGTATTAGCCAAATTAAAAATAAAAAGTAGTGTCCCCATAATGAAGTGGCTAGCAGATATAGTCTACTAAATGTGGTTGGTGTGTGTGTGTGTTGTGGTCACACACATAAATTCAGCTTATCCTTATACTGTATCATTTTGTGGGTCCAAGGAAAATGTTTTTTTAATGTCTGATGAAAGAATTACCTGGTAGGCCGGTGAATGCTGAGCTTAATCTTGATATTTATCTTCCTGGGTCAAGTATTAGTACAGGAGGAAATAAGAGCTGCTAGAGGAAGCCTATAATATTTGTTAGGGTCACACTGGTCAACACCCTTCTCACATCTGATCCAAGCAAGAACTGAACTCAGATCACAGTGGTGTGAAGCAAGCATGTCACTCCTGTACTACAAACATTCCTATGTAAAATGCCAGTAATGAATCATGACATAGGATTTATTTTCAACATAAAAATCTATTTGATCCATTTTTTCTACTCCTGCAGGACCTTTCCTTCTGTACTGCTGTTAAGTACCAACAGTTCACACAATAACAAGTACACTGCTACATCTTGGGTGTCGGTTCCCTCCTTCACTCCTCCCCTCCATTTCCTTGGTTTTCCTCTTCCCCTCCTACCATCTACCACTGAATTAAACATTCTCTTACAGTGTCCCTGCCACCTTAGTAAACTCTGATAACTCAATGCCAATTCCTTCATTTCCAAATTTCCTCATAATTTCTGCAGAGAACAAGAAATACGACAAAGAAATTTTTGTAAATACTCTATTGTTTATATGTACTGCAAATTGCAAAGGGTTAACAACTTCAGTGTACTGTATATATACTGTATATGCAGAAGCTTATTTGAATTTTCTTTTAATAAATGGCGAGTTTTGACTTACTCTCGGCATGTCTAACAAAACACTATGCTGTTCTTTGGCCCATCAGTAGTGGATGTAAAACTAATGGTGGTTTGTTTAGGCAAATTTGAGTTCAATTCTGGTAATCCTTACTACTGTAGTACTGTATCTTGTCAACAGTACTGTATATACAATACATGAAAGTGGTATTTTATAGTACAGGGATATCCTAGACAGCACCTAAGGTGCTGAGGAATTTTTGGGAAGGACATATTGTTGATGGGCAACAGGGCTAAATCAAATAGGTTTTTGAGTGTTTACTGTGGAAGAATAATACCATTACAGCAGGTAAAAGTGAATAAAGGGAGAGTTTTTACAGTATTTGCTCTTGAGTGCGTCTGTCGTCATTATACAGTGGCAGGGAAAAACTTGAAAAGGTGAAGAAAGACTAAAATTTCCTAAATAATTTTGGCATGTACTGTTAAGAAAAATGTATTACATAATATAATGAGATAACCTGCACATGAATCTTACCATTTATGGAATGTATTTCCTTCTGCAGCAGAATCTGTATCGGCTGGTCTGGGTCAGGGCACTGGTCAAGGCGGCCGAGGACATAATCAACAAGGTCTTGACAGTTGGCGGGGAGGATGGCAACATGGTCGCCAGGGCTGTACTTCAACTCGTTAGCGCTGCTTGTAGACAGAATCACCTGCTGCGTCCATCTACTGTTGGGGTGTCAAAAAACAGTACAATATTGATATGATAATTGATACTTTTAGAAGATATAATAATAAAAAAAAATAGAGCCTCAGTTATAAGAGTCAAAAGTGGCTGTTGGAAGTTTAGAGAGTTTTTATTGATTGGCAGGAGGACCACGACCATCTCTTCATGTAAAAGGAAATATGATAACATACTCAAGCTCGAGTGAGCTGACTAAGAGGGTACAGTATTGAAAGTATAGTAACTGCAAAGTTTTGCAAAGAAGCAGGCTGAGATGGTTTGGGCATGTAGCGAGAATGGAAGAGACCAACTGGGGGCCAAGAGATGCATAAGTCTAAATGTGAAGGGAGGAGAGCCAAGGGTAAGCCAAGAATGACAATACAGATAGGTGTTAAGAAATGACATCAGAGTTCAGTACCTGATGAGAGGGGCTCCAAGAGACCACACAGAATGGAGAATGCCATTAGGTAATCATGGCTAACCCATGCAAACATGGAAAGTGGTCAGAAAACATTGATGATGATAAATGATATTACTAAAACGCTTTTTATGCTTTATACCCAGGGTCAAAAGTTCACTCCCTCCAAGACTGAAGCAGCATCGACCCCAGAAGAGACAAAACAGTACACCCCCACCAGACAAGAGTCAGAAAAAGTAATTTTGGAGACTCATTCCCGTGACTCAGTTTCACAGTGGGGCCTGAACTTTTGACCATGACTGTACAGGAAACATTTGAAAAATCTATAATCATAAAATGAGTCAGGAATTATCTATGAAGGTAAACTGTTGAGTTCTTCATATTCTTTGTAACTATATTCTATTTTTAACATTTCCTCACATATCAAATTATTAGTCACTTGGGCAGTTGGTCTGTTCTTTATTTGGGTGACCAAACATAGTCACCTATACTGTAATTTATGCTCTTGTGATATATGTTCTGATGTTTAGATAAATATAAGGCTGCTCATGACAAATTCCAATTTTTCAGATTCTCAGATGTAGTACGAGTGTCTTGATTTCCTGGATGCCAATGACCTTCCTCACCATAGCTAACACGTCACAACTGCAGCCGAGACTTCTCGTCTCACAAGTAAAATTATGCACATTGCAAAAAAATATGAAATGAAACATGCATAGGTGTTGTGGCTCAAATTGTGTGAGATGCAGTGGCACCAGGGGTCTGCTGGCATGCAACTACTGTGAAGACAGTAAGGGATTTAGGACGCAGCTGAATTTTACAAAGTCTAGAACAGTGGTTCCCAAACTGGGGGCCATGGCCCCCCAGCAAAATCTAGGGGGCCATAAGCTGAGGCTATGTACAGTACACATAAAAATCCCAAGCCCCACCACACTAGAACAGCCAGTCAGCAGCTGAGCCAGCCAGAGATATGGATTGGGAGAGGGGGGCCATGGATAAGGATCATATATGAAAAGTGGGTAATGATCAGAAAAAGTTTGGGAACCACTGGTCTAGAACATTGTCGCTGGTATTGTCCTGACTATGGGATAAATTGTCAGGAAAAAACTTCTTTGGACTGAGAGTTGTGAATTCTTGGAATAATCTGCCAGACAGTGTTGTGACAGCATCAAGTGTGAGCTCATTTAATACCAGACTTGATGAACACTGGCACAAGTACAGACATCTTATACATTCTGGAACCAGCACATAGTATATACCCAACACTGAGTAAGATAAATGTGACCGACCACCCAAGCAGCTAACAGGCTAATTACAGGTGAAAAGGATAAAGCAAAGTAAGGTACTGGCTTCTGATTTGAAGGAAGCTTCCAGACTGGGTCTGTACCGTTCATCACCGACATGTGGACCGACTTGCGACGTCAACAGGCACAGACAAATTTCGCCCAACTCACTTAACGAGCTTGGCCTCAACTCCAACTTGCACCTAGATTGTGAACCTATCCTCTATAAAGTGCTGCAAGGGCACAGTCAATTATAAAGGCCAACACATCCAGAACATCCTTAAGAAAAGTGTCCAGCACTCCTGTGATCCTAAGTGTAACTCCATTTACACTTTTACAGGTAAATAAACCCTGTGAAGGCCAAACAGAGCCAACCATCAACTTGATTACCTCCTGGATGAAGAAGTTCAACTAGCACTGCCAGGTACATACAGTATATTGCTTGAATATGTCAGTTTCAGGGTACTCAGATGCCATCCATGAGTACAGTATTCCCCCATATTTGTACATTTTGAAATTTCTTGTCGACCTAAATTTTTACAATTTATTATTTTTACCATTTTCTGCATCTGCATTCCTAATTTTTCAAAATGTTTGTGGCATACTGTAATAAGATAAATTAACATTAAAAGACAGCAGACCCCCTATTTCAATAATGACATGGTGAGTCACACGATGCTTTAACAATGTCAATTATTTGTGCTTTCAGGCAGCTGATTCAGACACAGAACCCATTGTCACCCTAAAGAAGAAAGTTGCTTCTTTCCTGGAGCTCAGTTTCACCATCCCTCATGCTTCATAAAACAGCCATCTTCTTCAGTTCAATGCAGAAGAGTATGAGGACTCTCTCACCCGTTGGCAGGTGGTTTATCCTCCACGACATGAGTGACCAAGTTGAAAGTCCTTCCCACTGGGCCCATCAGCACTCTTCTGTAGCAGCTGCCCCACCACCTGCTAATCATTCCTGCATGGCTGTTGGCGAATTTGGTGATCTGCCTAAGGATGAAGTGGAGACATGTGAACTGGAACTCTACCAGAACATCTCCACCCTAACCTCTTCCATACCCATCTTGTAATGGTAGAAGGAGCATTTGACCCAATTCCCGGCACTATAAACTGTGCATAACCTTGTGTGTCATGGCCACTAGTGCACCAAGTGAGATAAATTTTAGTCTTGCTGGACAGGTCATTTAAGCAAGATGGACTTGCATGAAGCCTTATTGTATCAATGACACTTTATTCCTCAACTCCAGTTTGTGTTATGAATCAGTAAGGTTGGAAAGAGGTATGTTATAGAAATAAGATAGTAGAGTACTGCACAGGAGTGGACTGTGTGTGCTTGTTATATATGTTGTATGTTTACTTGATTGAAAACTTGACAAACACATGAAATGTGTGTATGGATACATACCTCAAGTTTGTGTAATTGACTTGCTTTACTGCAGCAAGAGCTGATCACATACTATGTTTGTTTAATCATAATGATGTTTTGGTTCATATTAACATTGTTCATAGTAGACAGATGGTAGTGAAGGAAAGAAACATGACCAACATATGGCGCTTTATTCCTGACATTTCACCATAAGACCTTTCCTTTGAAAAAGTCTTGTGACGAAACATCAGGAATAAAGATCCATTTCTTAGTTGTGTTTCCTTCACTACCACACTACCTTGGTACATTGTTATAACTTATTAAATGTAATGTTACAATGTTCACTGCTTAATGATGTTATCTCTTGATCGAGTGCTAAGAGGTGATTGAATTTGGATTTACTTTTAGTTAATACTGTACTATAATTCTGAGGATAAAAACCGCATATCCTCATTATTGATAACATTGCTCCCTGTGCCGCTGTGTCAATCAGTGACTTATTGTTGTAAAGAATGAAGATGGAAATGTGTATAGTATTACATATAGTAACAGCCATCTTTGTGTGCCATAATATGAAAGAATGTTTATTTGTTGCATACACTGATATATGAAATGTACGTTGCATACACTGATACAGTACTGTATATGAAATGTACAAGTGCATACTCTGGTGATAAACATACAGTCAAACTTTCCTTGGAACATCTGCCACATTAACAAACACCTGATATCAAAAGAGGTAATTTTTGTTTCGCCTTCTATATCATTCAAAGGAAAAAAGGCAGTTCTAAAATGAAGTTTTACAGAAGTATTTCTGCATTCCTATGTCTTAAGCAAGGTTTTACTTTCTCTAGTATGTGCAGTAACTGATACTGAAAGATGTGTTCAGGACTTGCCCAATGTCTTGGTATATAAAGGCAGTCAATAAAATTTTTACATTAGATGAAATGAGAATTTGTATTGTGAGGAATAATAATCATACACTATAACAGATACAGTACATATAAATTTATACAAAAATATTACATGCCATCTATAACAGTGTGAATGTGATGAGAGTTGTAAAAAATCTCGCCCGTCCAATGGTGATTGGAGGTTGGCAATTGAGTTGTTGAGTACAATTAGATAAACTGAGTATAAGAGATGGGAAGTTATTCAGCATGCAAAAAACTTAGCAAGGAACGATACATTTCGGGGTATACCGTATTCATAAACCCATATCACACGGTAATGTAGAGGGAACAGCACAAAAAACTCCTGGAGTCCTTGAAGCAGAGGAGGGGGGAGTCGATGAGGAGCCGGGACGGACGTACTTGGGTTATACAAGGGGCGAGTAGTGGGAGCAAGAGCACCGGCACAGAACGAGGGGACAACGGGACGCCTGCCATCCGCTCTACCTCCCACCAAGGAGGAGGGGAGCGCCATGTAAACAGTGTCATTCTGACCACACCCCACAAACCACAAGGGATACAGTAAACGAGGCAACTGCAGAGAATGGAGGAGGGCCGGAGACAATACCAAAACCAGAGACATTACAGAGGACAATTTCCGGCTTGAAAATCATGTACAGTAAGTCCTCGCTTATTGTTGTGGTTCCGTTCCTGAAAACCGCGACGTTAATGGAAACAACATTAACGGAATCAATTTTCCTCATTAGAAATAGATAAAATATGAGTTCTGCTCCCCAGCCTCCCTTTACCCCATAAAATACATTACGGTACATGGAATATATATATATATATATATATATATATATATATATATATATATATATATATATATATATATATATATATATATATATATATATATATATATATATATATATATATATATATATATATATATATATATATATATATATATATATATATATATATATACTGTATATATAAACTAAATCATTTTGTATTGTACTCACTGATGGACGGAGGTGTTTGGCAAGTAGTGGAGCGGAGGAGGAGGGAGGCGAGTCACCGAGACCAAAAGGGTGGCTCCTCCTTACCTTTCTCAAATCAGTTTAAAGCCTCCATTTTCGTAGCAAGGTTAATGGTCTTATGTTGCTTCTTCACAACAGTAGTACTTGACGGGTGCTTGGAAGCCATTTCGAATGGTTAGAGTACAGTTTTAAGAGTAAAAACACTTAAACATGCACAAACGCTGTGGTAGCCTAACAAAGACTGGGGATGCTTGGGGAAGTCGTGACGCTCCGCGGGTGAGAGCGTAGCGTGTCAAGATGCACCGTACAAAATAGTCCATGACGACGTTATACCGAATCGGCGGGACGTTATCCAAATCATGGGTATCTAAAGAATAGCAATGTTATAATGAAATAACATTATCAGGGGCAACGTTAAGCAAAGACTTACTGTATACTAATATTGACATGTTCCTTGACAAGAGAGCGGCGTTTGTAACACTACTGAGGGTGCATCAACCCGATATAGTAGGTGTTGTAGAACTGTTGTACAAAAACAGGATAATCGAACCACAGGAATGCGAGGTCAATATAGATGGATATGACTCATTTACGAACCTTTCCCAAGAACTTGCAAGAGGGGTGTGGTTACCTATGGTAGGCAAGACCTTAGAGCCAGCCAGGTGAGGGTGAGAATGTTTTTGAAGAATCAAAGTGGTGTAAAATTAAACTGAAGGGGAGATCCCCAACTGTAGCGTATTAAACCTGAGAAACTTAAGAACCTTAATTGACAATGTAATGGTGCAGAACCCAGCCACCTCATTGTCATGGGGAACTTCAATTATGGCGACATCGACTGGAGAAATGAGCCCACGCCAAATGACCCAAATAGTCCAGCCACTCTTTTCGTAGAAACTCTGAGACAATTTTCTATTCTAACATGTTAAAGATCCGACTCACTACAGAGGGGAGCAAACGCCCAAACCGCTGTACCTCATCATAACTAACGAGGAGGGTATGGTGGCCAAGCTGGAACACCTAGCCCCAGTTGGCACCAGTCACCACGTAATGTTGTCCTTCAGATTTAACTGTTACTTGGTTCATGACAAAACCAGGTCCAGGTTCAAATAGTACAAAGAAAATTACAATGGGATGAGGGAGGAGATGAAGAGTATACACTGGCCTGACTTACTGAGGAATAAGAACGCAGAAGCTACGCTGAATATCATAGCCAGTAAAGTAAACCATTTGTTAGATAAATATATACCCAAGACTAAACCCAGTGCCTCCAGGAATACAAGGAGACCACTACACATAAACCATGCGGCAGTCGGCAAAGTTAAAAAAAAAACTCAGGATTTTGTGACGTAGGTTAGGACAAATGATGAGCAGGAGAGGAGGAAGTATGCCAGATCCAGGAACCAAGCAAAGTCAGAGTGTAGAAGGGCTAAAAAAAGAGTTCCAAAGGCAGTTTGCTAGTGAGGTCAAGTCAAACCCAAAGATTTTTTACCGCTATGCAAAGTCACAATTAAAAATGCGAGTAGGCATATCGGACCTGAGGCTTGAAGATGGTAGTTATGTAGATTCTGGCCAGGATAAGGCGGAGGCATTGAAAAAAAAAATTTAATCGGTGTTCACAAGAGAGGATGCAAACAATCTTCCTGCATTTGATGAAAGACTGTTTGACACAGAGCTGACACACATTGTGTTCTCAGATGAGGTTATAAGAAAAAAATGTCAAAGATAAAGATTCACAAGAGTCCCTGCCCTGAAATGGTACACCCCGGAGCGTTAAGAGAACTGTGTAATGAGCTTGCGGAGCCCTTAAGGTTCTGTTCTGCAAATGCCTGGAGGAGCAAAAGGTCCTCGATGACTGGAAGATGGCTTATGCAAGTCCTATCTTCAAGAAGAGCGACCATCACTCCATGAATAATTATACGTAGACCAGTGAGCCTGACCAGCATAGAGTGCAAAGTACAGGTACTGGAGAGCATCGTAAGAGATGCCATGATGGAACATCTACTAGGAAACAGCCTTGGAAAGGAATGCCAACACGGCTTTATGCCGGGAAGATCCTGCTTAACACAATTACTCCAGGTTCTAGATGTTTGGACTCAATTTTAGAACAAGGCAGAAATATCTACAATATATACTTAAATTTCACCAAGGTTTACGACAGTGTACCCCAAGAAAGTGTCCGAGCGTGGATGAGAGATTTTCTGCATGACCACAAACAGTGCATGGTGATAAATGGTACGATATCGTCATGTGTACCTGTGACGAGCGGGGTACCACAGGGCAGTGTATTGGGCCCATTGTCGTTTGTCTGTTTTATTAATGACATGCCTGCCAGAAGCTATACACTCCTCCATACAAATATTTGTGGATGATGCCAAGTTATTAAGGGAAAATAAGAACCATACAGACTGTGAAGAGCTGCAGAAAGATCCCTATGAGCTGCAAGAATGGTTGAGGAAATGGTTGCTAAAATTCAATATCGTGAAGTGCAAAAGGATGCACCTGGGTCGCACTAATAGGAAGGTGGCATATCACATGTCCCAACATGATGAAGAGACTGCATTAATTGAGACCAAATGTGAAAAAGACCTGGGTGTGTTTGTCGACAACGAACTTAAGTTCTCGGGCCATTGTGAGAAGAATGAGAATCAGGCAACGAAACTAGTAGGTCTTACAAGAAGGTCGTTTTGATATCTGGATGGTCCGTACTCGTCACTATCTTCATGAGTGAGGTACTTCCCCGGCTGGTCCCCGAGATATGCTAGAGATTGTCAATTGATTAAAAATGTCCACAGGAGGGCCACCAGGCTGGTGCCAACTCTATGGAACCTCAGTTACCCAGAGAGATTGGAGCGCCTGCAACTACCGAGCTTATACTACAGATGGGCGAAGGGAGACCTAATCGAAGTTTATAAACATCTCAGGGGGCACTACTCGGTTGAATGCACATACCTAGACTGGCAGACATCCGCTCCACAAGGGGTCACAGCTCAAGGTTGAAGAAGCCACAAGTCCAGAAAACTGTGAGGGCAAATTTTTTTGCAGTGAGTAATGTAAACTCATGGAACAATCTGCCAGAGAGCGTTGTGATGGCACCAAGTGTGAGCTCATTCAAGGCCAGACTTGACCAACACTGGTGCAGGTTCCGATATATTCAGGAGCAAGTGCATGCCCAGTATCTGCCAACAGTACATATCAGAGACATGACCAACCTCCCAAACGGCTAGTGAGCCGATCAGCGGAGAAGATAAAAGTAAAAGTAAAAAGTATTATGCTACACCTCTAGAAGTCTAGACTTTTAGTATAACGTAATAGAAAATTTTTAGTAGCCACTTAAAATTCATGTTACTGTGGTACTTTAAGTACTGTTTGCAAGTGTATAAGTTGACCTTTAATAATAATTATTACCTACAATAAACCCTCGATAACTCGGCATTTGAGAACTCGGAATTTCATATAACTCGGCATTGATGTGGTCTCGGAATCTATTGGTATAACTCGGGAAATGCCGAGATACAGTACTGTGTATAAAATTATCTGGGAAAATTTAAGCATATCTGTCCACCTGCATCACCTACCATGCCTCTGTGTCACCTACCATGTATCTGTGTCACCCAATATAATATTTAATTCGTTGCCAAGAGTGCTGGTGTTAATTTTTTAATTTAATAATTACATGTACACGTACATGGGTCGATAATTTTTTTGGTATTTTTGTAGGAGGGGGGAAGTGCCTCGCTAAGTCGGAATTTGGGATAACTCAGCAAGGCCAGAGCCCCATATATTTTCAGTTATCAAGGGTTTATTGTATCTATTTATCTTATTTAAATATTTAACAGGAATTATTTCCTATCTATTTACATAATAATTACACAATGGGTTGTAATCTCAATTCTGTGTTGTCTTGTGAGAACTAACCCTCTTTATAGTAATATTATCCAGGTGGTTAGTTCCTTAATTATTTAAATATTAATTTGTATCAAAGTGTTAATGTAGATGGAGAAATTGTTCTAGAACTTATTCAGTTATTCTTAGGGTCCATTTATTAATGTGTACAGTATTTCAATCCAGTTCATTAGCTCACCTCCCTACACTTGTGAATCTGAGACCAGGTGTTATGAGTATGGTTACCATGGAAAATAAATTCCTGCAAGGGAGGATTTTCTGACATAACCCTTTAAACCAAGAAACAGAATATATTTGAAATATCTCGGCACAACAGTGGTTCACAGTTTAATAATGCAGTACTGTTAAGGGAAGCGGGTCAAATTTCCGACAAGAGTGATGCATGTAACAGTGTGTGTGTGATGAGAGCGCAGTTTCAGGCCCTGTGCGGGTGATGCATTTGTGGGATCAAGACTGGTTGTTGTGGTACAGTTGTGGTTAAATCATAAAATTGCACTGTGGTTGCAGTTTTAACCTTGCAGGTGTGGTGCGGGTGTGCCTTTAATCTTGCAAGTGCGTTATGGGTCCAATGAGTGGAACCAAACAGGGCTCTGACAGTCAAGTAAATATATAGATGGACATTTTACAGCTTCCTTATTGTAGAACTTTATATTACAATACAGAAAAACCTTGAACACTCATTTACAAAACAGTGGAGAGCTAACCTGGCATTTTGTCCGTGGAGGTTTCTAGAAGCCAACACTGTGCAGGATCGAACCTTCTTGCTATGAGCTCGTGAAAGTCCTTCAATATATTTCCATTCAAGAAAAGTAAAAACAGTTAGTATCTTCTATTAATTGAAGTTATTTAAAGTATTGTCACCCTTACCAAAATAAAATACAGTAAGTCAAGGAAAAACTTTCAAAGTACAGTACACAACCAAATGTACTGTTACTTGTCAAAAAAATAAATAAATTATATTCAAATATCCCTGTACTGTATGTTCAAATATAGCTTACTAGTCTACCTTAACTGATAAAACTTTACTGTACTAGAAGCAAGGCTCACCGGTAGCAATGTCAGTCACATTAGTGCAGGAAGAAAGCTTGACTTTATCAGCAGTGGCTGATGCTTCTGCCTTGAGTGCTGCGGTCGCCTCCTTCATGGCCACGTCATCGTCTAGACAGAAAGTCTCGCACCCAAACTGACCATCAAGCAAATCAGAGATTTCAATGATGAATATTATTATAGTCATTGGTTACTGTTAACTGGAAAAAAGTACAATGTTGGCTAACTTTGGGTCTGATGCCTTGAACGAGGGTGTCAAGAGTACCAGGAATACCAATTTAATTCATACTAACTTAAATTTAATAACTTACACTGTAAATTCTTAGCAATGGATGCTACCATACACAAGATATGTAAAGTTACACCCTGTTAATCATTCACATTCTGAAATGTTCACATTGAGGGTGAGAACCATAAATAATGATAATATACAGTACTGTAGTCTAAAAAATAATAATATATGTTGAGGCAGAATTTCTCTAAGAAGAGGTGAAGCCACCAGCTTCATATATATATATATATATATATATATATATATATATATATATATATATATATATATATATATATATATATATATATATATATATATATATATATATATATATATATATATATATATATATTACTGTACTGTACATGCATAAATCAATATACATGGATTTAATTATGTACACATCAGTACAGTACATGCTGTGATTCATGCACACATATATTTGTACAGTATATCTAAAAAGTAACTGCCAGGATAGGTCCGATGACCTTCCCAGGTAATCACTAGTTGAATCCTGGGAGGGTTGGTATGCATGGCTCTGTGGTATACTGATTCTACTACATTTGGTAACCGAACATCATATTAATTACTGTACACCAAAATAAATACACATTGCATTACTTAGGTTAAACTATACAGGCAGGAACACACAAATCCCAATATCTATCATCTGTGGTCTCAATGTTTCACAGAGTGTGTGGACAGATACTTTTTTGAGATACTGTACATACATACATAAAACACACTTATTGTCCAAACTTAGATACTGGACATATATATTTACATACTGTACTGTATCTATTAAAATACTGTGGATACATGCATATCATGCAGAATGAACATAAAGAAATACTTCTTCACACAGCTCAAGCTGTGGAATCGAGATCAGTAGTGGGCTTCAAAATAGCTTCTGACTAGACTATCAAGAACAATGGAGGATCCTACACAGACCAATGGGCTCCTTCCATTGGCATGCTCATTAATCACCTCTAGGTGGTGGCCATTAGGTAGATAAGGTAAAGGTAAATACAGCTCCTCCCCGACTTACAACGGGGCTAGGAACCCAAATCCAGGTCGTAAGTCGAATTGGTCGTAAGTCGAAAATGCTTAAATAATACATAGAAAATCTAAAATGGGTGTCTCTTTTTCTTCTCAGCACCACAAAATTCTCACTTTTAAACTTGCCAGCCATTTTAAAGTGAATTACAAACGAAAATTTTGTCAGCACACAGCGCAATCACTGACGTTGGGACACGAAAATACGTAATTTGACAAAACTTTAGTATGACTCAGGCGGTCGTATGTCTGGGTGGTCGTAAGTCGAGTAGTTCGTAAGCCGGGGAGGAGCTGTACAGTAAGACCTCCTTTAGCTGGATTGTTGGCCTGGCGAGTTGGCTAGGAATTACCATACCTAGGTAGCATTGTTGAGCGTCGCATTCGAGCTATATCACAAAAACTGGTTTTTAGAAAAAAAAAACGTCTTTTTTTATCATTCCGAAAAATTCCGGGAAAAATCGCTCTATTCCAGGCATGGGCATTACCGGAAAATTCTGAGACAATTGCATCATGTTTCTGACAAGGGGATGTGTGCCGGAGACATGGGTGGGTAGGCTCAAGAATGACTGAGATCTACGATTGACCACAACTGTCATGTAACTGCATGGGATGCCTATGATTGTGCTGATGTATCTCACAGCCTATCTCCTCAAACTCTTGCATCATGGCACTCTTTGTTCATTGTTTCTCTGCCATTGCACTAACCTGTTCGCTCGCTCACTGCTGTTTTACGCATACAATCTGTGTTGTGCAGTATTGTACATTACTGTATCAGCACACAATCAGCCAAGAATACTGTTAAAACAGTGTTAAGATGCAAAAAGTGATTACAGTAAAAGTTATATATACTGTGCTGTACATCCAGTAAGTGTGAAAGTACCAAATGTACACTACTGTACATAGTGGAATGTGTACACAGTATACAGTGCATGTACAATCCTTCCTTCATGGAGGGAGAAGACATGGAGGAGATGGTACAGGACAAAGGTAGGCCATCCTGTATCATTATATCACCACCTGATCTGCCTGCATCACAAGCTCAAGACAACAGCATCTGCTGGTGAGTATACAGTATACAGTGTATAACAGTAGTATATTGTATTCATTTACATTTTACAATATACAGTATTGTACATGTACAGAGGTGTTTGCATAAATAGATACAACTGTGTGTCTGTCCATGTCAGATGTGTGGTTTAGACTCTTGGACAACTTTCTCCAGTATTGTACCTGGAAAAATTACGGGGATGTGCGATTTTTTCTGAGGATGAGAAAATTCGTCTCCACACCTTGATATCTCTCAATCCCAGAACGGCTCTGAACCAATTGTTCTGGCTAGCGGGGATAACACACACAGTGCACAAGACATATACTATACACATTCTGTACATTCTAATACAAATATACTATACATACAGATGTACTCTACATACAGTGCATCCATAACATATTAGGTCTATTTGCATTTTATATGATTCAGGGATTTAAATATCATCATCACTTTCACAGAGAAGAAATTCATTTTCTTGAGCTGCACCATCATACATAATTTCCTGCTCAACTTACTCATCAGATCACTTCTACTGTCCACTCCAAATATAAATTTAACCATTCTCATCAGACTAGCATAAAAATGGCACAAGAAATACTGTATTATGACAACTTAATCCAGGGACCAAATATTAAAGGTAACCCTAACACGCCCCTGTTCCAATACTAAGCAGAGCAGCAGCCAACTCCTATTACCGGGTATGTCTGAAGTGGGATATCAGCCATTGATCGCTATGTTTATTTTGTGAACCTGAGTAAACCAAAATGGCCTGCCAAGACTGGCACACTGCATATCCTTTCTAGCATAAGTTAAATAATTAATGATGATATCAGGGCAGACCTGAATATGATGGGAAACATTAAACAGAACTTTATCTTCAAGCTATGACAGGTTCAGGTTGGCCAGGTTTTCCTGTAGAACAGATAGCAGAAAGTAACTTTTTATTCAGAGAATAAAAGATCTGTACAACAAAAATAGTGCAACCGCAAAGTAAACAAAGGGTATTTATATAGAACAAAACTTGCCAAAAAGCACTTTGCAGATATCTTAACAGTAGCAAAAACATTGTCAATCACAGATAGTTTACAACACTTATATGACTCCTTCACATACAGTGATAAAGGACATACAGTAATGTATTTTACTAGTCAGCATTTGCTGACCAGATTAAGGTCCAAAAGAGCTTTGGTCTTTAACCCTTAAAGCCCAGGTGACGTTCCTCTACATCCACCATAGCAAACCTGGGTGACGTTCCTCTACATCCTTAATTTTTACGACATGGTTTGAATGTACAGGCAGGATGAAGTACATTGCTCCTCCACACCCTTGAGTGGCAAAGACAGTGATCGGGAGGAAACAGACCCAGCCGATGTCAATTTTGTTGAGGCGGCCAGCAGTGAGGACAATGATACAGACAATGGCGCTCACTCCTACCCACCCCACCAGCCATCCCTTCAGTGAGGTTGTGGTGGAGGCGAGGTAGAGCGGGAGGCCAGACATAAATGAAAACATAACTCTGATAATGTAAAGCCTGACATCTTATGGCCGAGTCTTATTAGTACTGTACAGATAATTCATGCAAATCCATGCATCTTATATGGTAGAGACTATTAAGGCTTTTTCAGTTAAAAAAATTGGTGTAAACATAAGTGCTATATACAGGTACAGCGTGTGTGGTTATATACACACTGTAAAATTCATGCAAATCCCTGCATCTTTTAAGTGCTGATATGTCTACTTGGTAAATGAATTAGTCTTTCATAAATATCATCATTTTTGGATGCAGGGTGGCCAGTCTGGTACTGATTCCCTGATCATTAGCATTTAGCAGGTTGCCACACCCCATTAACTGGATATTAGCACACTTAAGAATTATTGCATCATCATCAAGTGCACCCCACAACTCCAGAGTGTAATTTTTGTTTGTTAGTGCAAGAGTTGGTGAACAAGTACAGTAATGAACTCAGTCCTCCACTCAAGACAGGAATGAACTCTTCATTACAGGTCAAGAGTACCACAGCTGAGCAACTGAATGAATTGGGTTCCAGACTAATGACCAGAGACTCATGGACAAGCTGCTTCCTGTTCCAGCATCTTAGCACTGTGTAGATCAAACAGCTGCATACTTGACTCTCACCTGGTCTCCAGATTTCTGGAGGAGATTCACAAACCTTAGTTCTTGGTATGTAAAATAATAGATTAAAATAAAATGGGTAGAAAATTAAAATAAAATACACATGGCGAGAGAGACACTATTTTATCCTTGTTTGCTTTGTACGACTCTTCTCAAAAGCTGTAGCTTTCAAAATTTCAACTCTGAGCAATCCCACCTTCTTGTTACTTAATTACCATAAATAAAGAGAGATAACATAAAATTGGGTTTTTAAACTATGATGAGATATAGTAACCTTAGCATCCTGTTTTTATTGTAACAAAGCTTAAGGGCAAGAGAAAAGTGAGTTAAGACAAGTGAGGGGAGTGACATTAGTTGTTTCTGAAAAGTTGAGAGCAAAAGAAGGTGTGGCAAAGTGACATGTTGAGCAGTGTGATAAATGATAATGTGTCAGATCAAAAATATTTTGGATGGGACTAAGAGAAGGATGTACAAGATGGGTGACTATGAGTACACTATTACCAGAGAGTTGTCACATCTCTCCATCACATATTCTGGGTAATTAAAATACTTGACTTCCCATCACACATTGATGTACGCTGCCAGCCTGGTGCCACCCCTTCCTCCTCAACAATGCTAGCTGTTGCACCAGAGACCATCACTTCTCAACCAATCACCATTGCATAAATGAAAATGTGAATCAAAAGTGCGGGAACCAGCATAAAGGCTCTTATATGGCCCCACCTGGCGACAAAAGGTTTCATTCAACTATTCCATCTCTAGCATCTCACACTTCACTCTCCAACACCCTAACAGAGCAACTCACTGCTCTCAACAGCCTGTGCATCGTCTCCACCTCGTATCTGCTACCTATGGCTAACTCCTTTTTATGTATTTTCTCTTGTCTAAGTGACCCTTTCAGCTTTAGTGATACTAGTGAACTCTCTTATGTGACCTGTGTGCTCTTACTAGTGAGCTGTGATCATTATGGCTCTCTAATTAGTGATACCAGGACTGAGACTCTTAACTTATGTACTCAATGAGCACCCATATATGACCCACTGCAATGCTATTATTATGGTGTCTATTAGTTTATCAACATTTAATTGTTTGTAAAATTCTTGTGCATTTAGCTATACCTGGTGTAGGACAAGCATCTTATGACCCAGTGGACTTCTTTGTTTCTCTGTATAGATTAAGTGTGTAGGTGTAATTATGAGAAAACTGTTGCTGCATGTTTAACTACCCTCCCCATACATGAGATTTAAGTATTACTGTTACAGTACTCAGTTTCACAGGAACACACCTACTTTGTTCATGAGAGGAATTTTTAGTTAACATCTCACTTAAAGATTTCACTAAGTATTCCTTGGAAGTTCTATGTAAACATTAAATTGTTGACTGGATGTTTCTAATACATGACAAAGTGCATAAGAGGAAGAGGAGGAGGAAGAAGAGGAAGAAGAAGGAAATAGCTTTTGAGATCCACATAACTGGTCTGAAAGCTTAGCAGTGAGAGACAATTGACTGGGATGGGGCATTTACACATTACTTTTGGTATTAGGGATATACTGTAGAGAGGTTGTGGGGAAATACTCGACTGGCACAGAGAATGAAAGTAGAGGTACAGTACTGATAGGAATGAAAACTGAGACAGTCAACAATACATGGCTAAAAAAGAAACCACAGTAATAAAAAAGTAATGGAGGTTGGATAATGGAACTGCAAGAGGCTTCTCAGGCCATGTGCTGGTGGACAGAAGAATGAAATGTGGGTTGACTATTGTGGACGTAGTAAGATGATGTGAAATCAAAAGTGTCTGGCAACTATTTGGTACAAGTAAGATTAATAGTGATGAAAGGTTCAGGTGAAAGATAATTAAATAACTGAAAAAAAGGTTGTCAATGCCAATTATCCGAGAATATCATTGTGGCAAAAACACTCATAAAGATAAGAAAAAACAAGCCAGGGAAATATAAATGTGAACGAAGGAAGTGGAATTGAAGATGAATGGGAAGTGTGAGAAAATGAAAATAATGTTGTAGAAGCTAGTTACCAGTGTGTTGTAACCAAGTTCTATTTCTTTTGAAAACTGTACAAATCTGTCTTACCACTTCCATTTTGAGTTGTACTGTACTTAATAAGTGACAGTGCTACTCTATCTACTCCAACTTTGGTATTAAAGAAGACTCTCTAACACTAACAATACAATACACTCTAGCAAGTTACTGTACAGACTAAGGCAAACTACACACACAATTTTTCATGTATCAGAAACCTACACTTACAAATATAAGCAAGAATAAGTACTCACATTGAAGACATCAGCAGCCCACTTGTTGAAGGCTTGCTCTTGACCAGCGAGTTCATCACCACAAGTCAGTTTCATAAGCTGTTCTCCACCCAGCTCAGATAACAGGTTGTCCACATATTTACCAAAAGCACAGAAATTTGGGTAAGCACTAGATCCCAGTGCAAACACTGCAAACCTGTGTTAATACATCAAATTATATAACAATAATATTTTGGATACTGAAAGTAGGGTAAGAACTCAATATCCCAGGCTCCAAGTTTATCATCTTAATATACTGTACTGTACTGTACCACAATGAACCAATTTAGACCATATATTCCTTTACACTGTACAACACCACTGATGATGTCATCAATATCATGGAATTGAAAAATCCTTAATTACATAACTCATAAGAAAAATCAGTCCTAGGAGGAAAAAATGAGAAAGTAACAAATTTATAGAGAACCAATTTCTAAGTTCCTCTGAATGTTAGTAAACACAATTGTCGTTGGCATTAGTGGCACCACTCATCTTTTTCTCCCAGAACCATTAATAATGTTGTTGCAAGACTTCTAAACTAAGTTAAGACACCATGTCTCTGCTGATCCCAGTAACTAGATCGTTTATGTAGATTATGAACAAGAGTGGGCCCAGTACTGACTGCTGGGGAACCCCACTGGTTACACAGCGCGTCATTATCTACTACCTCGAAGACTTTCCTAAAAAACGTCAGCAGATTTGTTAGACAATATTTTCCCTTTGTAAATCCATGTTGAGAGTAGTAGATTACTGTAATTTGTTTTGTTGGGGGATGGAAATTTGGGGCTTAATATACAACCTATTTTTCCTCAAGTTATTATCTTAGATCACCAGAGATGCAGTGTTCTTTTTGTATACTGTACTGATATTTTAACATTATCAACAATATTAACATTTAAGACTACAGTATCAGTAGAGTCCATTAATATTTTAATATTATGTGTACTTCACTAACGATTACAGTACAGGGTATAAAGTGCTAATATTTTAAGACTACAGTATTTATAGATAATGCTTAAAGCTTATTAGGTATAAAAAGCTTTAAGCTGCATTATGTATTCAACAACAATTTATGTGCTTGAATCAATCAAAGATTTTACATACCTAACATTGCTGAGTGGTCCAAAGTTGTCTTCAGACATGATTTCAGAGGTAACCGACGCCCGAACGTTGGAGTTTGCCACGCCATTCTCCTGTGTGTTGGCAGCTGCTCCTGCTCCCTCTGTTAGACTGTTCATCCTCATGAAGGACAGACTCCGGTGTAAGCTGCAGAAACCCACATCATGTTTAACTTCAGAACGACAAATATCTATCCAAAACAGTATTGTGTGCGAGTCATGTGGATGTGATCCGAGTAATGTCTAACTTAGGTGCAACAGTTTATAAAACACATTTATGCACAGTAAGTCCTGTGGTGCGAACATCACAAGGTTAGCAAGAATTGACTTTATTCTCAATAAAACTGTTGTATCTGTTGCTACATGAAGCTTATACATCACCTGGTAACTACTGCAACGGTGCACTGTATTTGTGTTATCAATACAAAATAAATATAAACTACTGGGTATATGAAATTACATATAATGTAGTTATGATAATTCATAATTGAAGATTGTGTAGGTAATTAAGTATGTAAGCAGCTAGTAATGATATTCATCCCACCTACCTGGGATGAAACATGTTCATCCAGTTAAAATTACAAGCAAAAGATAATTATATAGCAAAATACAGTGTATAACATTATTATGGACATCACCATGAATAAATTTATATCATGTACAGAACATTTTTAGAAAAATATGTACAGGAATTTAAGGAATTACTGTGTAATGAATTTATACTAAACAATGATGATAGTGGTTGTAGTATGTAGGGGGCTATCTATAAGTTAGAGAGATTATATTCTAAGATGTTTTCTCCATCTTGCCAGCCTTTTCCTCTTATTAAGTAGGGCAGCCACACAGGTACTTAACCACTTGGTGGGTTGCTACAGCCCCTCGGTAAGAAGGTATTCCACCCAAGTTTTGTAAAAGTGTATTCATTTCAGTGGTTAGTGGGCAAGAGTTAGTGTGTCAGAAGGGACCAGTTTCCACTCCAGCTGGGAGGTGAACCCAAGACCATTTACTGTACATGTAGGAAAAATACTCCACCATCAACCTACAATTAAAAAAAAAAACACACTAATTATCTTTTCACCTATCAGGCATATGATCATTTTCATCTGCATCATTTAGAAAATGGGGTAATTAACTAGTAATGTTGGGTTGTTGACACATTGATGGTACACTGATTTAGATATCCTGGTATGACACCGCTTGTACCTTCCTTATTTGAGTGGAAAATGCGACATGTTATATAAATCATATACTGTATGCATGTATATATGCAGTGAGACCTCTATTTAATGGACTATAAAGAAGAGTGTAGTCCATTATATCAAAGGTCGTTAGATATGATACCTGTACCTCTATACTGTACAGAGATTGATAACCATTAAATGGAGGTTTTTACTCTACTGTACTGCATTTGTGTATAAGTCTTTTATAACTGGTAGATACACTGATTAATTAATAGTCACCAATCAGTAATACAGTACAGGTACTTATACTGTATCGAATAATACATTAATCTCCCTTGTAATTGATCCTGCTATATATATATATATATATATATATATATATATATATATATATATATATATATATATATATATATATATATATATATATATATATATATATATATATATATATATATATATATATATATAAAACAACTACAGTACACAGCAGTAATAACTACATAAAGTACAACAAAGACCAACAGTAGTTATTGACCACAACCAAGTAGCTCAAGAAGTAAGCATATCTAGTTACCAGTAGTTCAAAAGTGACCTAACTCAATCTTTTCAGTATACTATACACACAATTTTTTTAAACAAGTATTATACCTAGCGCATAACACACCCAGGTATGTAGACTCCATGGTTTTTAATTAAGTGCACTGACTATGACCATTATTCCTTCCCAGCCACTCAACAGGGATCTCTACACAACTTCATGCAGGTAAAAGTCTTCCTTTGAGAACCAGACCAAACCTGAAAAATGACATGGTTCATAATCCCTTTGAACTCCAGTTAATTGTATTTAAACTCTAAAATGTTTAAAATAGTATCCCTAAGAGAATATCCCTAATGAAACATGTTGAGGACACAAAAATTCAAATAAAAAGTTATTAAGGAAAAAGACAGATGGTGTCAATACCCTTTTGGGAAAAGCTAACCCCAAAGGCTAAAGGATTTGTATCTGCAAGGTAGATTACAGCCAAAAAATGTGTGGACGACTCCTCAGCTGGCTATGTAACAATGACCAGGATCTGTAGACACGATATCCCAAAATCAAAAAGAAACTTCCTATCTTTGTAGGTACAAGACTTTCAAATGCAGTACCCTGTAACATGTTCATCAGTGCCCAGAAACTCTAGTCATGGTTCAGAGACCAAAAATTTATATGAATGAACAGAGGGATGGATGAACCAGGGGCCAGATGAATAATAATATGTGCTGTTTATCAAAACACATTTGGCAACCTGCAGGTACATAATGACATGCATTGTAAAGTGGAAATCATTTTATCACTAACTTATGAATATTTATTTCACTTATGAATATTCAATTAATTTCTGGGAACTCCTTTATTCTTATTTATAGTAGAATATAATTTTGTGAAGAAAAAACCTATTAAATAAAAAGAAGTGAATTAGGTCTCCTTTGAACTAAGTTAAAGATATCCATTAACACTAGATACTTTACATGGGGTCACTCATCAATAAACATGGTACGTAGGTGTAGGTGATGCGTTCCTTAACAGTGCTCACTGGCTACAACAAGGATCCTTGTATACTGTCAATATGGAGAACTAGACAAACAGGAAATTAAGATACAACTAATACTCTATAAATAATACATTATATGCAGTTACATTTGTCAAAATAATGAAGCTAATACTGTACACTCATGGTCAACTTGCATGCTGCTGTTGTAGAATTAGTAAACTTAGGCAAAACCTTATCATGCATATACACAATGCAAGAACATGTAGCAAAGAGTTAAAGAGTTAATATCTCAAAGCCTATAATGTGAAGATACAAATTCAGAGTAAGATTAATATTTTCTTACATCCATGGTGTATTATTAACATGTGTTAGTGACTATTTATGTATCTTGATTCAACTCTTAACATTAAAAAATCCAAGTATCAAAATTCAATTAGGTACTTGTATATCAAAATGAAAGAATTTACCTAAATATTTGTTAAAAACAAAGTTATAAACAAAATTTAACATGCTGATGACAGAGCCAAGTGTTTGGCAGATGTACAAAAAATTCCTACATGTGTGTATACTGTAGTTACAAAACAGTTTCACGATTACTAAAGAAAGGGTTAGGCTTCCAAATTCTTCTTGTGACAAAGGCAAGAAGTGACCAAAACTGTCAACTTTTGTAGTTTGGCTGGAGTTTGTTTGTTTATTTCCTATAAAGCTTGACAATAGGATGTTGATACATGTCGGCTCCCTAATGCAGAATAAAAAAAAAAAGAGGTCTCAAGCAGCAAGTTTTGGCAGGAAAGGGCCAGGACTTTCATTCCAAGCTTTGAAAAGCCTCAATATCTCCCCTGCCCAGCTTTAAGATGCCACACTATAATTAGAGATAAAAAAAGCACCTTTGCCTCAGTCTGATGGCAATTCAATGGCACGAGGAGGGAAGGAAGATTACTACGTAATTAAATTTCAAAAGTATTTCTCATTTCCATGAAAGGATATTTAAATTATTTTTGTTAAAAACTATAGACTGTTAGCAAGTAAAGTAAAAATTACATAAAATACATCAGAACCTGAAAAACAAGTTTTAAGGAATCGATCCACAGAAACAAACAGATACACCACATCAGTTCTGCACCAAGGCTAACAGTAAGCTGAGGTAAGGCATGACTGTGCACCTTTGATAATGAATTAGCTAGTTCATGATGCAAAATGGGAATATACAGGCTTTTCAAAAATATTTTTTTAAACTTTACCTTTTCTGTGACTTTAAGTTCAAGACAACTTCCTATATATTTAATTTACTGCAGACTTCAATGAAAACCTAATACAAACCAGCAATCCTTTGTTAGTTTTGATAAGAAATTTCCAAACAACATCAAGCCATTTTGCACCAACCACATAAAAACTGTATTACAGTGTTTTAGATAGTGTATGTCTACCTTCTGTTCACCATGGATATGTATTTTCACAACTTTAAACATTTGGAAAAAAAAGTCCAATATACATACGTACTCTATAATATACATTCAACCTAAGGTTACTGTACTATCAACTAATCAATACTTTAAAAAAATTAAGGTGTTCTCCAAAGTGTTGATTTATGTTTAGGGATGAATTAAAACAGAGAGATGTAAGCACTTCAATGTTTGTTTAAAAATATTAAATGATTACTGTATTATGAAGTGACTCTTGTATGGATCATGTGGCTTTTCTTTTTAATGCTGATTAGATACCTCCATGGTGGTCGAAATTTCATTTGAAAATCTTGACATCTTTATACTGTACAGGTAAAAAAGTTCTTCATATAAGATACCAGCTCATCTACATGTAAAAAATGTTCCCTATTGTATAAACATTATAGAATACTGTACTGTACTGTGTAATATAAATGTTCATCAAAAATTAAGGTTGCTATCTGAACATTATTATCTCAAAACTAAGAAAACGAAAGCACTCTTAACAATTATCAGCACTGTCAGCACTGGACTACAAAATCTTTTTCTTTAGTAATGATCATCCGATATCTCAATCAAATCTATAAAAAATATAAAATATAAACCACTTCTAATGTCTTATGAAAAATTAGTAAATAATATGTGAGATCCACACTTCTAAACACTACCTTGATGAGCCAACTTCTCACCTCTTGACTCAAGGTTAAATCAATCCAATTCAAAATACTGTAGTAGTCGACTCAAGCTACAATTTGAAGAAAAATATCAAGTTTTCATCCCATTTATGTTGAGTTGTTCTTCAAATGTGAGTGTTTCTTGAAGCATGTAGTGATCCCTCTGGTATGTCTGTCTTTCTAGTATGAGGTTTCTCCCACAAGCATGGAGGTCTCTCTCTCTCTCTCACAAACTGTTACACCAGTACTTAAATCTTCAACTCTGCTGAGCACTGTATCATCCCTCTGCCATGACTGTCGATCATTAAGGACTGAAACACTTTAGGGTCTTGAGAACTTTAAGTTCTTAAAAAAAATTATTTTTTTAAACATTTGGGTTTTCTGTAGTTTAGTATGTAAATGTTTGTTAAGCATATTAGTAGATGCACTTCAAGCAGTGACAAACTGGAGAGGCACGCCAACTCACCTCTTCTGTGCAGAGTAGTCCTGCCAATATGATGCACTACCAGGAGATATGCAAAAAAGCACAATGAAAACTACGGCAAGAAACTTAGACACAAATTCCCTGAGAACTGAAGATTGGTATGAAACCATCACTTCTTGCAAAATAGTCTAAAAAGACATAGAGTGTAACATGCTTCTCTGATTCACTGAACTCCTCATTCAAGCTATCTCAGATCATTCAAAAGGAAAATATGCATATAAAATTCAATTGCTGACCCAGATAGTCATATTTATAGTTAGTATTGTTGCCATTGTTACTAATTCTATGATTCAAAACATTAAAGAAATCAGATGCTGGAAATGTTACATAATTGTGAGTTACTTCTTCAAGCTGTAAAGAAGAAGAGCTAAACATTTATCACACTATCAATAGTCTCAAGTGCCATTTTAGATGTCTGTAAAAACAACTGAACCAAAAGATCATGTTCAGTCAACTAAACAAATGATGCAAACTAACTCTAAAGATGATAATTAGCCTATAATATCAAGTAAAAAAGCTACACATTTGTATTGCCAAGCAAGAACATGTAAAACATCATGGAAACAATCAACTCTTATATGAGCTGCATCAGTTCTATGTGATAATGGTAAGCCGAGTCACTGAAAAATCCTAAAATTATTTATAACAGAAGTACTGTAGTTAATTTATGGATTTTTTTTTATGAAGAATATAAACATCAATTTATGAATGGTTTCAGTCCTCTCATTATTTATAATCATTTTGCATTTCAACATTTTTAAAGAGGCAATTTATGGTATCAGTTTAAACTAAGAAGAGAAAAGTTTACTACAAGTTTAACATATTGTTAGTCTCAGCTTAACAAAGATTTGCATGATGTAGCTCAGTGTCGAAGACAAACGAAGAAAAATACTTAACCTGTTACATCTGCTAAATGTACTAAACCTCCATCAGACATTCACACACCCAAGATCAACTAAAAAGAACCACCAAGATGTCTTCCTCTTTATGTCTCATCTTGTCATTTTTGCATAATGTAATAAGACAGTCTGACCCAGTGATTAAAAGCTGCGCAAATTCAGGTCACATTGCCGCACACACACACACACACACACACACTCACACACAAATATTACAACCATGAATAATAATAGCACATTCTTCTGACGGTAAATTAAAAAAAATACAAAACATAACTTATCAATTAAATGTTGCAGTGTTGCATTATACACAGTGAAAAAGCCAAACATTAGTGGATTACAAGTGAATTCAACAAAGGAATAGATATAAATTGTGTAAGAAAGGATTAAGTCCCAATGAACTTTGGGGATTAGGATATCTATACATATAACAGGAAGCGATCCTTGAGTGTTGTACAAACAAAGTGACCAAGAAGTGGACTTAAACTGTATCACATCAGGTAGTCAGTGTTGGCTGGCTTGGTGGCTACAAAGAAAATGTACACCAGAAGAATTATTCCTGGTATATTAAAAATATTAAAATAACAGAGAATTCTTGTGAAGGGAAAAAAAAAAGTCGCTCAGCAATAAAGTGGATACAAATATAAAGATACTGAAGAAAAATGCTTGTAGGTAAAGTTGTTGTGTCAGATTATCAAATAGTGTATGAAAGAAGTATCTGAAGAGAATAGTTATAGAAAAGTGAAGAAGGTGGTGGCAAGGATAAGAAAGCATACCACAAAAGACACGCACACTAACACCTGAACCTCACCTGCTGGTAACATCGTCAATGTCTGCGGCCGTTCCACTGACCTTCATAGCGTACAGGTTCTTGGCAAAGTCCTGAAAGAAGTAACTGCATTAAAGGATTGTATCAGGTAGGTAATAATTAATGGATGGCAATGAAAGTAAAAGTTAGAGCAACAAAACTATTGATAAATAAAACACCATCAACAAAAGCAATAAGAACATCAGAACAATACTACAACTACTACAGTACTACTTTTATTACTACATACTGTACTACTACTACTAACTGTAATAATAATAATAGTGTGATACAGGTCAAACCCTACTATTCCAACACCCTGTGGTCTCGCAACTTTTGTGGTCCAGCATGCTTTGTGAATGGCAATATTGACAGGATTGGTTCCTTTGAATATACAGTACAGTACTGTTGCACGTCTAGCATCACAACAGTCATGTGATGCAGTACGTACTTAAAAAAGGGGCGTAACTATTCTTGCACTAGTATGAAAAATAACTGTTATATATGCTGGAGGCGATAGTTCACAAAGCTGGTTGGTGAATGTGGCGTCCCAATTCCCTACACTGTTTATATCTGCCTGTCTGGGCTCTCAGTTCTCTGTTCTGTGCTTTTATGTGGCTCTAATTTGCCCTTTAATGTGGTTTCAAAGAGGCCAGCATGTAGTGGGATACTAATCTCCTCAGTACATATGTAAGGTCTAGACGAGATGAGTACTATTTTAGTGGTGGTAATGCTACATAAGCTGCACCAAGCCTACATAAGTTACACACACTAATGTATCTTCCAAGCACGTTTGTAAAAAACTACCGGGTATATAGCACCAGTCAGGTCTTGAGGTGCTGGGTTATAGGGGATCAACCTGTAGTGATGATCAACGAGCATCACACAAAGAGCTTCTGGCAATGCCATTTTCAAACCAATTCTTAATCTATGCAGTGTCTCATACCACCCACAATTCTTACGATGTATTATTGGGTCTTCTGAACCCACAACATAATTTTTAAGTATTGTACGAGAATTCTTTTCATTCATTCCAAGAAAGTATTCTCAGCAGATATTGAAGACAGTAAACAGATTACCAAGACTACATAATCTACTATGACTTTAGTTTATTCAGCAAAAGTAAGCACAAATAATTTATCTTTGAAACAAAACTAAAAACAGTACAGTACAGTACAGTATTAGCATAATATTAATCACAATGAAAATAACCACAAAAACACTTCCACATCATCGTACTGACTGCATATTGTGTCTGGCTGGGACTGTCTAGCCAAATGATGCACAATTTATAGTACCAGTAGAAAACTGTACAAGTGCATCATTAATTCTAAATTTAATTAAATTTATCATTTCCACCACATATCAGCTTATTAGCCATTTGGGCAGTTGGTCTGTTCTTTGTTAGGACCTTCATTGTCCAGTGTTAGCACAGGAGGAAACCGGTGATATTTGGTAGCATCACACTAGATAACACCGTTCCCACATGTCTCTCAGGACAGGACTTGAACCCACGACATAATAGTGAGAGATACAAGTGTTACTGTTACATGTACTCCCAACACTTTGGCCAACATTCACATGGCTTTTATGTATTAAGCTTCGTCTTTCTATTTTCCCTACTGGGCTAAACAGGTAACAAAAATGGAAATTATGTCTCTGGAATATGGTTGTCCCACTCTACAAGCGGACCAGAAACATTAACCAACTAAAATGAACTAAATACAGAAGTTAATCTAACTGATTATAACAGGTAAAATATAAATCACAGAGACCCAATTTTGATGTGATGTGATGATGAATATGCAGTACAGTACTGTACATATTAAGGTTCAAGAGAAGTTTCAGGATACACCTAATAATTTTTTTTTATAAAAGTTGCCACATACAGACACATGGTCAGACAAGAGCAACACTGCTGGCTTTTTTCCATATTTGTGTTGAACCATAAAAAAATTATGGAGATGACTTGCAATACCTGGACAGAGACACAGACTGCCCAAAATATTATGTAGGGACACAGAGACAACTTGATACAGTATGTAGAGCAGTCAAGGCCATCAGTCACTACTGGCAAGAACAGACAACGTCAAAGGCGAATCATTTGTCAGTACTGTATAATCTTGTCTACCTTTGACCTAAGGTATTTATATAATTCTTTATAAGTTGTGTACAAATTTATGCCCTTGTTGGTGACTTTATGTCAATACTGTACTGCACTTCAGAGGATAGTTGAGTAACTGAATAAGATTTTCATTATTTTTTTTTTTTGAGGAATCAAGTTTCATGCAATACAAGCATTTGGTTCTCAGAAAAGATAGTTCATAATAGGTATTGTAGACATTTTTACTAAGTTGTAGATGAAAATTTTATGGATAATGCAAAGATATTGTGCAGGAATTTCCATTTATAAGCCAAGATATGCAACATACTCGAATGGATCATAACTCCTTAGGCTTAGATGTAAGGAGTGTGCTGGGCTGGACACTAAATATTTGTGCAAGATATTTGTGAAGATAATAACATAACCAGTGGACAGAAGGGGACCAATGGCTCATTCATTTATTAATTTACTGTTGGAGGAGGAAATGTGCATCTGTGCCTTGTTTAGTGATTTATTTAGGGTCCTCTGAAGTGACAACAAAAGATATTTCTAAACTAAGGAAAACAACAAAAAGAACAGTAGTTATATGCAGGGTGTTCAATAGCCTCCATGGGATAAAGTATGAAAGTACCCTCCTGTATACATAACCTACCCAAGTACTACAGTATACATAATATATCTCTATAGATAGTATATTCACCAATAAATAACATATCCATCTACAGATAAGGCATCTATATACAGACAATATAACCATCTGCATATAGACACTATACCAATATTTAGACAAAATATCCATCTATGAATAAAATATCCATCTATGGCTCTGGGACCTCATTGACCCTCTTGGCTCTATCAAGTCCCAGCACCATCCTCTTTCTTGTCCCAATTGGGACTATTAAAAAACTTAAAAGAACTGCATATACCTTTCTTTTTTTGTTTTTGTAGAACAGTTTTCTGGAAAACTCCTGAAGAGAGAGGACAGATAATGGCATCACAAAACTTCATGCATAAGTATGAGAACTGAAAATGATACTGAGTGAGAAGTATATGAAATTGTAAATAAATACAACAATATTTCATCATACTCAAATGCAAACTCCACAGGCACATGAAAAACAAAGCTATGTAATGGGTCAAAAATTAAATCATAAATATTTCAAATTAATAAAATGTAGATCAAGATCTTGAAAACACAGATATTAAGTAACATGACAATCTACACTATTCAGTAATAATAAAAATAAACAATAATCCAGGTAAAACATATATATCAAGATTCACTCGAAAGGAAGAATTCAGTTTTCAGCAATACTTTACACTATGTTAGCAGTAGATTGTCTCCTGGAGAATTAACACCACCTCTATAGCTCATTCACACTGATTCTATCATTTATACCTAATTCCCTGACACAGTACCTGTACTTTAATGAAATGTCACCACAACTCCCTCTATCCGAAAGCAAGAAAGTAATATACGTACAGTATTTGCATCTGTAATTCAAGTGAGATCTTAAGAGGTTTTTAAGTGTCAAGTTATGAATAAGTTTTACCACATGAGCCACTGAAAATCTGGGTCCTAATGTCTAACTTACTCATATTCTCAAGGATTTTCCAATTTTCATCATATAGACCAGACCTAACTACTACCTACCATAACTCTTTACTTTTAAATCATATGTGAAAGAAGCTCAGTGTAACAGCTCCTTAGTTTCTCTTCTTCAGCTGATGTTATCTCATATTACAATGTACTATACCATAATTTCAGACACTTTTTAAAAACTTCATCTTATTTTCTTAGTAATCCACCAAAGTTTAGATTGACAAGTTTTCTTTCATCCTAACCAATCCATTTGTTTCACTGAATAATACAGTATCTCCTCTCTTCAACCCCTCTACAATACTATCACTGACTGTACAATACATTCTGGGCTTCCTATGTCTCTAAGAAAGATAAAGTGTTCCATTTGGATCAGAATACTTCATTAATAACATTAGTTAGTTGTCGAACAAACAGAAAATTGGTTAGGTTAGGTAGCTAGTAAGGGTGAAGGTGCAGTTCCAGGATAAACAGTGTGTGGATAAAGGTGTGCAGAGAACATGCTACTTCATGACAGAATAGTGTGTAAAGGTCTTAGAAACATTCACAGACAGGACACATAACATTTATAACCTGCACTTACCCAATTAATATTGTACTTTCTATCCTAACATCACTCTGGCTATCACAACTAAACCATGTACTAGAGTATATAATACTTCCATGGGCCTAGACACCATCTTGTCTATATTACTTCCTAGATGCAATTAAATATAATCTACCCACATATTCCTCTCTTCTGCTACATACTACCTCAACAACATCTACTAGCTCTCCTAGATATGCTACTTTGCCCAATCAGCATCCCTTGTGCCCACCTCGCCATTCTCAGGGGGATCACCATTGCCGAATGTGGATGTGACTACAAGTACCAGCGCTTCGTGTTCGATGTTGATCAAGTCATAGTCCGCCATGCTGTAAACCTAGAAAAAGTATAAAAATGAATAGTATGGCAAGAAGTAATTTAGTTGTGAGGAGGTGCAGCACAGAGTCTGTGACAAAGAAAAATTACCCCGATTAATTGTGGTGATCCTTATTTGAATTAATTTAATTTATTTTATCAGTTACATTAACAATCCAGGTGAATATATCATAAATAACTTTAATATTTGCTAACTGAACATATCAATATACAAGTGTTTATGATCTAGTGCTGTACTTTACAAATTACAACCAAGATATTAATATCTAAACAGAAAAATTAAAGACTATGATGATAATGACCCAGACCTGAGCATTGAAGGTGTGGCCAAAGATTTCACCAAGTTTCTTGGCATACATCTCTGATTTGCCAGTCTCTGTAGCATACAGGATAGTTGCCTTGATCCTCTTGGATAATGCCTTCCCAAATAATTTGCTGGTGAACTTGACAGCTCTGTAAAACCACAATAAGAACCTTAGATAATATAATTTTCTAGTTAACATTCTACAGTGAGTTATATGACTACAAGAAACTTCTCTGTGAACCAAAAACCATATACTACAGTACAGTACTGTAATTAATTGGTAAATAATCCTTGCAAATATAAAGCAACTATACAACCAAACATTCATTTCCATTCCTCAATTTCTTATTATATCTCCCTGGAGGAAGACGACACTGTGTTCCTGGTGTTTCTCTTACTCCTACTTTTACAGTAAAAAAAAATTATCATCACTCCTTCAACTCTGGGCAATTAATGAGCTGCAATTCAGGGTTCTATAAATACCCATACGTCATGTATTGCCCAAACCTTGTATGGGTGGCAATATCGACTATATACTGTATACCAATATACCAAGATTTTGCCAAGGCTTTCGACAGCGTACCCCATGAAAGGCTGAGAATTAAACTGGAAAGGTATGGGATTCAGAGAAGTGTCTTATCATTGATCGGAGACTTTCTGCATGATCGCAAACAGTGCATGGTGATTAATAGTATGAAATCATCATGTGTACCTGTGACTAGCGAGGTACCACAGGGCAGCGTATTGGGACCATTGTTGTTTGTTTCATAAATGACATACCGGAAGCAATACACTCCTCCATATAAGTGCTTGCAGACGATGTCAAGTTATTCAAGGAAATTAAGAACCAAACAGACTGTGAAAAGCTGCAGAAAATCTTGTGAGCTTCAAGAATGATCGAAGAAATAGCTCATAAGATTCAATGTCACAAAGTGTAAGAGGATGCATTTGGGTCGTACCAATGGTAAGGAGGCGTATCATGTGTCCCAGTGGGACGAAGAACTGCATTAATAGAGATCAAATACGAAAAGGATCTGGGTGTGTATGTTGACAATGAACTGAAGTTCTAGGGCCATTGTGAGAAGAAGGTGAATCAAGCAACTAAACTACAAGTAGTAGGTCTTTTAAGAAGGCTGTTCAGTTATTTAGATGATCTGTCCCTCATACCAATCTCCAAGAGTGAGGTGCTTCCCCACTTGGAGTACTGTCACCCCGTCTGGTCCCCGAGATATGCTAGGGACTGTCAGTTAACTGAAAATGTCCAAAGGAGGGCCACAGACTGGTGACTGCACTTTGGCACCTCAGTTATTCAGAGAGATTAGAGCGCCTGCAACTGCCTAGCTTAGTGTTTTTATCCTCTTCACCACTGATCGGCTCGTTAGCCGCATGGGCGATCAGTCACGCCTCTGTTATGCACTGTTGGCAAGTACTGGGCATGCACCGGCTCCTGAATGTACCTGAACCCACTCCAGTGTTGGTCAAGTCTTGTCTTGAAAGAGCTCACACTCGGTGCCTCACAGCACTTTCTGGTAGATTGTTCCAAGAGTTCAAAACTCTCACTCCGAAAAAGTTTGCCCTCACAGTTTTCTGAACTTGCGGCTTCTTCAATCTTGAGCTGTGACCCCCTGTGGGGCGAGTGTCCGCCAGCTCCAAGTAAGGACACTCGACTGAGTAGTGCCCCTAGAGATGCTTATACACCTCAATTAGGTCGCCCCTTGCCCATCTGTAGTATAAGCAAGGCAAGTTCAGGCGCTCCAATCTCTCAGGGTAGCTGAGGTGCCGAAGTGCAGGCACCAGTCTGGTCGCCCTCCTTTGAACATTTTCAACCAACTGACAGTCCCTAGCACATCTCTGGGACCAGATGGGGTGACAGTACTCCAGATGGGGAAGCACTTCACTCTCGAAGATCGTTACGAGGGACGGACCGTCTAGATATCTGAACGACCTTCTTATAAGACCCAATAATTTATTTGCCTGATTTACCTTCTTCTCGCAATGGTAGTACAGATGGGCAAGGGGTAACCTAATTGAGGTGTGTAAACATCTCAAAGGGCACTACTTAGTTGATTATCCATACCTGGAGCTGGCAGACCTCCATCCCACAAGGGGTCACAGCTCAAGATTGAAGAAGTCACAAGTCCAGAAAACTGTGAGGGCTAATCTTTTTGGAGTGAAAATTGTGAACTCTTGGAACAACCTGCCAGAGTATGTTGTGAAAGCACAGAGTGTGAGCTCTTTCAAGACCAGACTTGACCAGCACTGGAGCAGGTTCAGATACATTCATGAGCCAGTGCATGCCCAGTACTTGCCAACAGTACTCGTTCGCCCAAGCGGCTAACGAGCCGATCAGTGGCGAACAGGATAAAAGTAAAAAGTAAAAGTGTCAGCCAAATGTTTATGGTGTACTGTATTGATAAGGTGATCCATCAGCCTCAGATTGTCTATGTGCAATGTAATACTTATTACTGTATATTCATTAGCCAATTTTCACTTTTACTTCTGTAGATACCTGTATACTATTACTGAGTAGTAACCAAACTGATGCCTTAGCAAAGAACCCTACTGGATTGCTTTGTCGGCTATCCTGGGTGAAATTGACCTACTGTTTACTATCAAATACCTGCTCGGTCTATGTATATTGTACCATGTATTGCCTATACTACACAGGGCTCCTTAACTTCACCATTAACACCTTTATGTTTATCTATTTATAATTTCACCACTTCTTAGCTTATTAGCTGTTGAGTCGAGTGTTGGTCTGTTTGTTATGACCTTTACTATCAAGTGTTAGTACAAGAGGAAACCGGAGTACTGTGCCTATAGGATACCTGTCATGTTTGGTAGTGTCTCACATCTGGGTAAATACGATTTAGAAGTTGCCAACACCTAATTATATATTGAGTCTTATATAGGGAGAAAAAGAAATCAAAACTAAAAATAATTTATTCTATAGTGTTTCTGTTGGAAATATATATTTTTCAAGTAGTTTAACTGATAAAATTGCCTACAATAATAGTTGTTCAAAGTGGGCAGGGCTTTGAAGCAGAGAGAAAATATGGGATAAAATCTTAAAAAATACTAAACATCACATTCCTCACCTTGCAATTTCTTTGAAGCGAAACTTGCGCTTGGGTTTTCTCACTGAGTTCCTGTTGATGTCTTTGTTTTTCTTCCAGACATGGACCTTCCAGGCTGCGTCCTGATACTCGTAAGCGGGCTTGAGGTAGTAGAGCGACATCTCCTGGTGGAAAACAGGGGTGATGGAGCCAGACAGGGGTGGCACAATCCACACCCAGTCTGCTGGGCAACCTCCCCTTAGTTTCTGCTCATTTTCGAAGTGTTTCATGAAGGACTCCGCAGCCGAGTGGTGATCCATGATCGTCACGTTCATTTTCTTTGGAAAATACCATAATTAACAAACTAACTAATGTATTGGTTACACATAATTCACTTTATATATAAATATATGAATATACAAAGTGCAAGCTAACTGTGTGAGGACTTTAATTAAGTCAAAATTTCTTTTGAATTTGTACAGACAATTGTCTTTTTTTATCAATGTATTCAACAGACAAGCTTAAATATTTTCAAGTATGTTAACGATCCCTCATTGGGAGGGTCAAACAGTCAATATATTTCATATATTTTTGGGGACGTTTGTGTCTTTAATCCTTACAAATAAAATGTGTCAGTAGTGTTCAATATGGAACAATAACCTCTTTTGGTTAACGTAAGGCCATCTTAAATACTGTAATTTTGTGATCAATTCATTGCATTGATTATCTGAGGTGTGAAAGCTGTACCTACATTAAAAGCCTCTCCTTCAGAGAATGGGTTGTCTTTCGTCTTGCGTGTAATGATACCATCTTGGTAATTCATCCTGCCACATTCTATAAAAGCTTCATCCCACATAGAGTACAGGTCCAGTACTCAATAGTCACCTGTAACAATTATCATGACCTAGCAGGGATCACCCGAAGAATGAGAACACCATCTTATTTCACCTGAGAGGGTTAGTCTAGGTTAGATTGCCTTGGCAGCTACAGAACACAAGCCTCTCAACACTCACCTGGAATGAATGTATGACGGCGATGTTGACCTCGACGAGGGCCTTGTCCTTCCACAGGTTGGTGGGGCTACGGGTGTCAAGACCCATCTTTACCCCTACAGTCTGTGACAACAACACTTATTAATGACATAACACTTATCAAAATGTGCTAAATAGACGTTGGTTAAAATATAATGGGCAAATATTACATACACTATACATTATATACTCGTATCTATATACGTATAATTACATCGATATCTCTGCACACCGTAGCTAAGGTATTTAAATGAACACAGTGTTCCATAAGTCATAGTACCATATACACTGATTTATGTTACTAGACTTTTAAGTTAAATATTATGAAGTAAGGAAGCATCTACAGTAGAGAGAAAGTGAACTGGGTATCTGGATAGATTGGTATTCAAGACGAGCTGTGACTGGCTGAGCAATGAACAGCACACAAAACAGTTTCTGGCCACATAGTGAACCCTCTCTTTGAACCATCACATCACAATGGTCAGGTATTAGGTAATGACCCTACTAATCTTTAAAAAGCACCGCAACAGTCGGTAGTCAGGTCAGAGGGTAAGGTGACCCAACCTTCTCACCTGGTTACAAATCTTCTTAATTACAAAAATGTCCATTTTGTACATGCCATTACTCAAATTCATGTTGACTGCTTCGGTATGTTTAATGAGACTAGATTCTATAATGTTCCTACTGTGTGTGTGTGTGTGTGTGTGTGTGTGTGTGTGTACAGAGCATCACACATACATACGGCAGTAACATATATCCAAATTTATCAATGATTTCATCAATATTAAGCTTCTCCAAAATAACACATTTAATGTTCATAAGAGACAGAAAATTGAGACTTTGCTAGGACATCGTTGAACGAAGTTCATGTTTTATACGCTTGAACTTCCAGAATGTTTGGATTTGGGGGCCAGTGCCTCATGGTTAATCCGGCACTGAACATACAGACTTTAAACAACATTACCTCAAGGATATTCAGTCGCTGAGGGTCACACAGGTCACGGGTACCAATCTCGGATGCCATGTACCAACCGTTGAAGGGAGCCGCAGGGAACTCCAGCCCGCCACAGTCGAAGAGGAGGTTGGACACGGCAGGCAGGGTGTACCACTGTAGACCCAGCTCTATGAACCACTTGTATCTGTCCAGCCAAAAGACCATTGTTATTTTCTCACTTTGAATTATCACACTCTTGTATTTTGTATCCTAGACCCCCCCCTCCTCCCTCTCTCTTCATTCTTTCATCTCTCCCTCTCTTCATCCTTTTTTTATTTACCACTTATTTCTCTGTCTTCTTTCTTTTATCTCTCTCTCCATCCTTTCTTTCATCTCTCTCTCTCTCTCTCTCTCCCCACACTAGCTAAGAGATAGATATACATATTTACACATACGATACGTACATATATAGATAAACAGATGTACTCGTATCAGATAGAGATAGACAGCGACTGACAGGCAGATAGCAACTAATAGGGATAGGCAGCAAATGATAGAGATTGACAGTGAGTGATAGATAGAGAGAAAGACGGTGACTGATAGATAGACAATAATCGATAGACAGATAGTAGTCGATAGAGATAAAGACAAACAACGACTGACAGAGATAGACAGCAACTGATAGACAGCGACTGAGAGAGAGACAGAGACAGAGACAGAGACAGACAGAGACAGAGACAGAGACAGAGAGAGAGAGAGAGAGAGAGAGAGAGAGAGAGAGAGAGAGAGAGAGAGAGAGAGAGAGAGAGAGATTACTTACTCTGGGTGGGAGATGGGCACTTGAAGGACCAGTTCTGGCGGGATGTCGAACCACTCCGGATCGTGACCATGAGCCGAGAGGACGAGGGGCAACACGTCCCACCTGGTGCCCTCCCCTTTCCACCCCAGCCTCTGGCACACCTGTCAACACCTGTCTGTTAACACCTTTATAAACTGTCACATCAAGTAGTGTGTGCGTGTGTACCTATAGTTATTAAGTCACGCCAGCATAAACCATCCTTAAAGGTGGTGTCATAGGGAGGGGCGACGCTTACTTACCTAAACTGCCACGTCTATAACAACTTTACTACGTACATTGATTATATTGGTTAATAAGTTTTGTTATTATATCAACTCTGTCTCTAACACGTCATGGTAACCTGTTGATCTGAGCACCAGCAGGTGTTGATCAGTGCCGTAAACACATGGACAGAAGGAAGGCCTAGTCAGCACAACACAGCGATGATACCAAAGTGGGTGACTAAAACTAGAGTCAAACATGCTCATGTCATACTTACTGTCACACTTTCCCTAAGTTTTGGCCACCATCCTGGATATAATGATGTACCTCACTTTTATTTTATATGTTTTTGGCTGTTGCCGTCATGTAAGTACACGAGCAATGTCTCCCCTTCACGAGGAACATCCTACTTACACAAACTACACTACAAACTAAAGCTGTCCTCATCAACAACCAGTCCCTGCACACCCACCCACCCGCACTCTAAAGCTCTTTCACTGTAGGTCATACACCCACCTCTTCCCACACACATATTTATTATCTATGGTGTACCAGGCCAGCTGAGTTTGAATGTAAGTCATTGGTCTACCAGTATAGAGAAAAATAAATATGAATTTTATGAAAAAAACAAAAAACAGGTGAGGTTCCACAATTTTTCAACCACATCAAAATTTCACAGCAAGAAGACCGTCATGTGCGACTTGTGTTCCTAACTTGTGATCAATATACAACAATAATTCTTGTATAAAGGTGCCCCACATACCAACAGTAATCAGTCCGAAATTAAAAGACGATAATGAGAACCATCTTGAGGTTTTCACTTAAAACGAACAAGTAAAAAATACTATGACTGTGCGCTATGATCACTTATCCAGCTATTACGGCCAGCTACCATAACTTCTGGTTGTTTCTTTACCATGGGGTCGTCCACACAAGCTAGGGGTGTAATAAGGCCATTAGTCTCTGTCTTCTCGCCAACCTAGTAATAGTTTTTGGAGTCCCAGAGAGCCAGGCAGAGGGAACTGTGAGTAAGGAAACACACGACAAGGTGCTGTTTCAAAATATTTGCACAGAGGTTCTGAAGATTCCAGCAACCCCTCAGGATGTGAGGAGACTGGGACAAAAGCAGGGGGCTAAGCCTCGCCCCCTCAGGATCACATTAGGGAGTGAGGAGGAAAAATGGCAAGTTATCCGGCAGGCAAAAAACTTAGCAAGGAGCGAGGCATTTCGAGATGTATTTATTCACCCAGACCGCACGGTAATGCAGAGGGAACAGCACAAGAAGCTCCTGCTGGACTTGAAGCAGAGGAGGGAGGAGTCGAGAAGGAACGGGGACAGGTGCACATGGGTTATACTCAGGGGGAGGGTAGTGGAAACAAGTGTGCCGACACAGGGCCAGGGGGCAGCAGTGCACCCTCCACCCACTCAACCCCCCACCCGGGAGGCGGCACCAGCTCAGCCTACCGGACAGGAGGGAACGAGCGCCGTGTAAACAATGAAATTTTTAACCACACCCTGCAAAATACAGTGTACTTAGCAAATGCTGCAGCTTCTGAGAATGTGGGTGGAGCGGGTTTATTACTAAGAGCAGAGACGTTACCGAGAACAAATTCTGGCTTGAATGTCATGTACACTAATACCGACACGTTCCTGGATAAGAGGGAGGAGTTTGAAACACTACTAAGAGTACACCAACCAGATATTGTAGGAGTTGTAGAACTGTTGTACAAGAACAGGAGAATCGACCCAGAGGAATGTGAGTTCAGTATTGCTGGATATGACTCATTTACGAACCTAACTCAAGAATCCTGCAGGAGGGGTGTGGTTATCTACGCTAGGCAAGACCTTAGAGCCAGCCAGGCGAGGGTACAGGGAGAGGATGTCTTTGAAGAGTCCAAGTGGTGTAAAATTAAATTAAAGGGAGGGGACTTACTTATCGTCGGGTGTATCTACAGATCCCCGAACTGTGGCCCACTAAATCAAAGGAACTTAAGAACCTTAATAAACAATGCGGCGATGCTCAACCCCAGCCACCTCCTTATCATGGGGGACTTTAACTATGGCGACATCGACTGGAGAAACGAGTCAACCCCGAATGACTTGAATAATCCTGCTACTCTTTTTGTAGAAACTCTGAGAGATAATTTTCTGTTCCAACATGTGAGAGACCCGACACATTACAGAGGGGAACAAACACCCAAGCCACTTGACCTCATCATAACAAACGAGGAGGGTATGGTGGCCAAACTGGAACACCTTGCCCCAGTTGGCACCAGTCACCATACAGTGTTGTCATTCAGATTTAACTGTTACCTAGTTCAAGATAAGGCCAGGCCAAGGTGCAAATATTACAAGGGAAATTACAATGGGATGAGGGAAGAGATGAGGGGTATCAACTGGCCTGACTTATTAAGGTACAAGAACGCAGACACTACGCTGAATATCATAACTAGTAAAATGACCCATTTGATCGATAAATATATACCCAAGACCAAACCCAGTGCTTCTAGGAATACGAGGGGATCCCTACACATGAACCATGCGGCGGTCGACAAAATTAAGAAGAAAACCCAGAAATTCAAGACGTGGGTTGGGTCAAACGATGAGCAAGACAGGAGGATGTATGCAAGAGCCAGAAACCAAGCAAAGATAGAGTGTAGGAGGGCTGAAAAGGAGTTCCAAAGGCTGGTTGCACGCGAGGTCAAGTCAAACCCAAAGGCGTTTTACCGCTATGCAAAGTCGAAATTGAAAACGCGAGTAGGAGTATCAGACCTGAGGCTTGAAGATGGTAGTTACGCAGATTCTGACCAGGATAAAGCTGAGGCATTGAACAGCTTCTTTTCCTCAGTGTTCACAAGAGAGGATGCAACTAACCTTCCTGCGTTTGAGAACCTTGCGGTTCAAACAGCATACAGTAGCATTTCTTGCGAAGGGTATTAGAAATAAACTGTCCGACTAAAGATTCAAATTATGGACTGACATGAGTAAATCTAGAGGTGCTAAGGGGCTGTGCAACAGGCACAGAAGCCCCTGAAGATTCTGTTTTGTAAATGCCTGGATGAACAAGTAATGATTACGAGTGAATGGAGAGAAGTGGCTTATGTGAGTCCTATCTTCCAGAAGGACTGACTAGAGCGCTCACGAACAACTATAGACCGGTGGCTGACCAGCATAATATGTAAAGTACTTGAAATTATTATCGAAGATGCAGCGATGGAACATCTACTACTGAAACAACCTTAAAGATTGCCAACACGGTTTTATGCCGGGCGCTCTTCTTGACACAATTGCTCAAGGTATTGGATATTTGGACCCATATTCTAGAGACAGGGTGGTAATATCGACAATATTTACTAGATTTGCCTTAGGAAGCTTTCGACGAGTGTGCCCACGAAAGGCTGAAAATCAGTGGAAAATTGCGGAATTCAGAAATGTCTAGCGTGGATAGAAGACTTTCTACATGACCGCAAGCAATGTGTGGTGATTAATGGCACGAAATCGTCATCTGTACCTGTAACAAGTGGGGTACCGCAGGGTAGTGTATTGGGCCCGTTGTTGTTTGTTTGTTTCATAAATGATATGCCTGACGTTGTACACTCCTCCATACAAATGTTTGCCGATGACGCCAAGTTATTTCGGGAAATTAAGAACCAAGCGGACTGTGAAGAGCTGCAGAAGGACCTCTGTGGGCTCCAAGAATGGTCGAAGGAATGGCTGCTGAGATTCAATGTCACGAAGTGTAAGAGGATGCACCTGGGGCGTACCAACGGTAAGGAGGCGTACCATATGTCCCAACGGGATGAAGAAAATGTACTAGTTGAGACTGTGTGTGAGAAGGACCTAGGTGTGTATGTTGACAATGAGCTGAAGTTCTCGGGCCATTGTGAGAAGAAGGTAAATCAGGCAAATAAATTATTGGGTCTTATAAGAAGGTCGTTCAGATATCTAGACGGTCCGTCCCTCGTGACGATCTTCAGGAGTGAAGTGCTTCCCCATCTGGAGTATTGTCACCCCATCTGGTCCCCGAGATATGCTAGGGACTGTCAGTTGGTTGAAAATGTTCAAAGGAGGGCCACCAAGCTGGTGCCTGCACTTCGGCATCTCAGCTACCCTGCGAGATTGGAGCGCCTGAACTTGCCTAGCTTATACTACAGACGGGCAAGGGGGGACCTGGTTGAGGTTTATAAGCATCTCAGGGGGCACTACTCAGTTGAGTGTCCTTACTTGGAGCTGGCGGACGCTCGCCCCACAAGGGGTCACAGCTCAAGATTGAAGAAGCCGCAAGTCCAGAAAACCGTGAGGGCAAACTTTTTTGGAGTGAGGGTTGTAAACTCTTGGAACAATCTACCAGAGAGTGTTGTGACGGCACTGAGTGTGAGCTCTTTCAAGACAAGACTTGACCAACACTGGAGCGGGTTCAGGTACATTCAGAAGCCGGTGCATGCCCAGTATTTGCCAACAGTGCGTGACAGAGACGTGACCGATCGCCCGGGCGGCTAGCGAGCCGACCTTTTGGTGAAGAATATAAAGGAAAAGAGACGTGACCGATCGCCCAAGCGGCTAACAAGCCGATCAGTGGCGAAGAGGATAAAAAAAAAATTTCTAATGATATCCACCACTGGCTGGTGACACATATGGCCCTGGGGATGGCAGAGACTGAGAGGGGTAACAAATTAAAAGCTATAATTCCCAGGGAGATACAAATTCTGGGAGGATTGGGAAAGACAGCCGGAAAACTTTATGAGTGTTGGGCCTTGGTCGACAACCCTCTGACGTGAGGCTGCCATTTTGATTGATTGACTGACACAATATACGTTGCATGGATGAATAATGCACAAAGGAATTAAAAAAAGTGTTAGTTAACTTAGGAAATCTGGTCTTGTTTCCGTGTGTTGTGGGAGCTCGTTTTTTCCAGTGCTCAGTTTGTGTTGTGCGTTCACTAACCAGCTTCATGGCCCCTGACAACTTACTCTCTCCCTCGGCGCCTCTAAACTCAGCAATATTTTTGCCTCTTTATTCGCGAGAAAAATTTGGTTCCCTTGAATTTTCAAAAAACAAAAAACAAACATTGTGTGTGGTGTTTTCTCACGCTTGAAAACAAAGACTTGGAAAATATAAGAAAATTAGTTAAGGTCTGGAAAAAACACTTGAATTATATACAAGAAGACTCATAATAAACTTGTCGGGAATGCGTTAAGTGAATTAGAACACTCGATACTTCACTGAACGTGCAAAATAAGCTGTCAAAAGAAGTAAGGCTCGTAGACCACGGATGTGCGGCTTCAACATGAGTGACTTGTTCTTAACAGCATGTGAGACTAACTTTATAAGTATTGTTACGCTACGTGTGAAACAATATTTTGAACACATCATTTACACTGAAGCCATCAGCCGTTAACAAGTAATGGAGTATAGTAACACTGAAACAGACTGGCACTGACTTTAAAAAAATATACTGGCAATGTCTGGCACTGACCTTACAGGGAGTGGCACTGACCCTACATAGACTGGCACTGACCTTACAAAAACTGGCACAGACCTAATGGAAAGTGGCACTGACCTCTGTGAACTCAACGTTGATGGGGTCGCCGATGATGCTGCCATCTTCCTGCTTGTACCCGGCGTAGCTGAGGAGTTGAGGATTCCAGACCCGGAAGTCATGTTTTCCGTCCGTTCTCTGAGGGAACACCGTGATGGCTGACCTGTACACGGAACACAGGTAAGTTAATAACACCGTGATGGCTGACTTGTACACGGAACACAGTTAAGTTAATAACACCGTGATGGCTGACCTGTACACGGAACACAGGTAAGAGAGAGAGAGAGAGAGAGAGTGCGTGTGTGCTCTGGTCGGTCACACAAAGACGATTAATTTATGAATTAATAATATTTCCAGGTAGGAGTCTTTCTGCTTTAGTACATTTTGTGACTTTAAAGACGAGGAGGAGGAGTAGGAGGAGGTAGGAGATAAGGTAGGAGGTAGGGAGGTAGGGAGGTGGTGGGGAGGTAGGGAGGAGGGAGGAGGAGAGGAGGAGGGGAGGAGGCAGGAGATAAGGGGAGGTAGGGAGGTAGGAGGTAGGGGAGGTAGGAGGAGTGAGGGGAGGAGGAGGAGGAGGAGGAGGGGAGGAGGTAGGGAGATAAGGTAGGGAGGTAGGGAGGTAGGAGGTAGGAGGTGTAGGAGGTAGGAGGTAGGGGAGGAGGAGGAGTAGGAGGAGGTAGGAGATAAGGTAGGAGGTAGGAGATAAGGTAGGAGGTAGGAGGAGGAGGAGGAGGTAGGAAGAGGAGGAGGAGGAGAAAAACGCCTCTAACTTCTTCACACTACGACCATTATCCTATTTCACGCCCACGCTGTATCTCGCAACATGTTATTCACGCCCACACTGTACCCCCACAACATGTTATTCACGCCCACACTGTACCCCCACAACATGTTATTCACGCCCACACTGTACCCCCACAACATATTATTCACGCCCACACTGTACCCCCACAACATGTTATTCACGCCCACGGTTTGTCGGCAACACACACACACTGGCATGAAATCCGACTTGAAGATTTAATGAACGAGAAATGTATATTTTTTTTTACACTTCATAATCAGATTCTTGACTTTTATTAACATTTTTTTCTTCGTTTTTTTTATATTACATGTTTGGCAATTGTGTGTCTGCCAGCCATTTGTCTCTTCTGATTCCTAAGAAACAGTCTGGCGGATCACCCTGGCCTGACATGACCTGACCTAACAATAACTAACCTAACCTAAACTAAACTAATCCAACCTAATCCAGCCTTATCGGGTAATGTTAGGGTGTTTAATCTTCAGGTGAATCAATCAGGTATATTTGGATTCAACATATTCAAAGCCCCAAACCTATATTGCCTTTGTTGACTTAACATTGGTCGAATTGTCTTTCTGTTTAATCTTGTTGTGTATACCTCCACTGTCTAGGTATACATTGGAAACTGTATACCTCCACTGTCTAGGTATACATTGGAAACTGTATACCTCCACTGTCTAGGTATACATTGGAAACTGTATACCTCCACTGTCTAGGTATACATTGGAAACTGTATACCTCCACTGTCTAGGTATACATTGGAAACTGTATACCTCCACTGTCTAGGTATACATTGGAAACTGTATACCTCCACTGTCTAGGTATACATTGGAAACTGTATACCTCCACTGTCTAGGTATACATTGGAAACTGTATACCTCCACTGTCTAGGTATACATTGGAAACTGTATACCTCCACTGTCTAGGTATACATTGGAAACTGTATACCTACACTGTCTATATACACTGTGTACCTGCGTTGTCTATACATATACAGTACTGAACTGTATATATACATACGAAACAAAATTTATTATTACTATTATTATTATTATTATCACTATTATTATTATTATCATTATTATTATTATTATCATTATTATTATTATTATTATTATTATTATCACTTATTATTATCTAATCTTAACTTGCCTAATCTAAAATAATTTAATCTAATCGTACTTAAGTAACATGGATTAATCTAACCCTGTCTTACTTACCTAACTTAATCCTACCTAAACTCACTAAAGCTAAATTAATCTGAAGTAACCAAATGAAACCAAACCTAAACTAATCAATCCGATCCTAATTAAACATAACCTAACCCCCCCCCCACACACACACACATGACATCCATACAAATATCCAATTAGTTAAGCAGAACACACACTCAGACGATTGAATACTGTACTTGACAATTTCTACACGAATGAGGAGGCGCAGAGGGACAAGAGACGCTCCGAGAAGCAACAATAGTGCGGAACTCTCTCCCTCTCTCTCTCTCTCTCTTCATTAATATGTAAACTACCCACCAGATTTCACAGAGGAAAAAAAATAATAATTAAAAAAAAAAGTGTTGGGGAAAAAAAAGTATAATATATTCGTTCATTTTTGTTGTGCGTTTCAGTGAGACAAATACGTTCATTTTCACCCTCCAGTGTATGTCATAATGAAGAGGCCATCAACCAGGAACACGTAACACATAAGTAATATTTAATTAATACATAAATAACACATACGTAACATACAAGTAACACACAATTATTATAGCACGGGTAACACACAAGGAAAATAGGTAAGATAAACCAGTATAATCAAAACACACACACACACACACACACACACACACACACACACACACACACACACACACACACACACACACACACACACACACACACACACACAGAAATAGTGATACGGCTTTAAAATTGTGAAGACCAAATCCACCTGACATTCAAACTGACGTCGTTGATTAAAGTGAGCGGTGTGTGTGTGTGTGTGTGTGTGTGCCAAGAGAACACTGAACTCCACAAATGTACCACGTCTCGAGGCAACACGTGGAGTTCTAAAGTGACGAGGTTTGTGTGTGTGTGAGGCAGCGGCTGTGTCAACTGACCGGAAGGGGGGGGGGGTGGGTGGGTGGTGAGCAGACGTCAACTCCCGTGATTACCTCCTCCTACCTCACCTCTCCTCTCCTCTCCTCCAACGTGATCCAGGACACACACACACACACACACACACACACAGGACACACCATATACACACATACATACCATTACACACCCCCCCCCTCCACTCCCACGCATCACATACGAGGAAGGCCGATTGGTGGTTAATAAGACTTAAGAATAGGGTTAGATTAGGTTCTGTGTAGATTAGGTTAGGTAGAGTGCGGTGACCAAGTGGGTATAAAAAAATCACCTGTACCTAACGCCGCTGGTTCACTCAGCAGTAAACGGGTACCTAACTTTGTATAGTAGAGTAGATGGTGGAGTAGAGTGTCGGTCAAATACACACATTATGTACCAAAGATTTTACTATACATCTGCCCACAGCGTCCATAACAGGTCCTCAACCATAAGTAACCCAATTTTATATTTAAACAGTTCACAGAAGCAAAGACTGGTGAAAGTTACCATCAAGAGTGGGATCACAAGGGTGGTAGAGGAGGGTGATGACGCGCACCATAACGTGATAGTGGCCGCCCCACACCATGCTAAGTAGTTACCTCCTTCTTCCCTAAGTAGTTCCCCTCCTTCCTTCCTCCACCAACTCAATGACTGCTGCTCTCTTAACTCTTCTCACCTCTCCTCCCACACACCTGCTAGTTATGGTCCAGCAGCAGGAGGAGGAGGAGTGTGGTTTATTAACACAAGAACGTGTTAACCGGAACAAAATTACCAAAACCATAGTAGTGATAAACCTCCACTTCCCTCTCTCGCCTGCCTGGTCCACCACCTCCCTCATCTGCCATGGTCCACCTCCCTCACCTGCCTGGCCCACCTTCCACACCTGCCTGACCCACCTTCCACACCTAAGCAAGTTATTGGAAGCTCCAACAACTTGTCCCTGAATACGAATTCGCAACTTTCGATTTACAGCAGGTACCTCCCTCACCTGCCATGGCCCACCTCCCACACCTGCCTGGCCCACCTCCCACACCTGCCTGACCCACCTCCCTCACCTGCCCGGATCTTCGCCCTGTGCCTCTTTCCCTTCTACTGAATGATGCTGTACAAGTTATAGTAACAAGATTGAATGATAAAACACAACAGCGACGATCAACAGTACGTGAGACAAATCAGAGAGAGTGAGAGAGAGAGATACTACTAACTCACCTCAGGTTGCCCTTGTTAGTGCCATACTTGATGTGGTTACAGAGAGCCTCGAACATGCCGCTGGCAGTAGTGACGTAGCGGGCGTCAAACACCTGTAATAAGTCGTAAAATGTCAAAACACACCTGAGCGTTACAATACACCTGCACAACACACCTACACAACACACCTACACAACACACAAGGGGTCAAGTCTACTTTTCTCCTGGCGAACTGTGTACCAGCGACTTACACAGTACGTGCTGAACCAAATGTAAATGAGAATGATAATTTTACCGAATCTCTCTCTCTCTCTCTCTCTCTGTGTGTGTGTAACTTCGTCATTTTCAATCAGAGAGAGAGAGAGAGAGAGAGAGAGAGAGAGAGAGAGAGACTGTTTGAGTGTTTATCATTACATGTATTTATATTCTACATTAACCTCTCTATATTCTTAGTATCACCACTTGGTGGTGACTGACGGCCCACCAGCTCATAAAATAATCCCTAGTCACTAGGTATTTTTTTCCCCCAAACAACTTTTCGTTTTCCAGGTTTTCCCAGAGTAGACAAGTCAAATAAAAAGTCTGTATTTATTTTTTTATTATTTTTAATCCTCTCTCTCTCGTTCGTTTCCCCACATAAGAAAAATGCATTTATAATCTCAGCAACATGAATGGCTGCCACAGCGCCATCTAGCAGGAGGAACGAGAAAGTCAACAGTCAAGGATATTTTTTCTGAAACCAGGTTGAGGAGGCTCTATTGTGCATGGCCAATTACAGGTACAGTAAGGCGAGTCTACAGGTACAGTAAGGTGTGTCTACAGGTACAGTAAGGTGTGTCTACAGGTACAGTAAGGTGTGTCTACAGGTACAGTAAGGTGTGTCTACAGGTACAGTAAGGTGTGTCTACAGGTACAGTAAGGTGTGTCTACAGGTACAGTAAGGTGTGTCTACAGGTACAGTAAGGTGTGTCTACAGGTACAGTAAGGTGTGTCTACAGGTACAGTCTACAGGTGTGTCTCTACAGGTGTGCAGGTACAAGGTGTGCAGTAAGGTGTGTCTACAGGTACAGTAAGGTGTGTCTACAGGTACAGTAAGGTGTGCTACCACAGGTGCAGTAAGGTGTCTAAGGTGCAGTAAGGTGTGTCTACAGGTGCAGTAAGGTGTGTGTCACAGGTGCAGTAAGGTGTGTCTACAGGTACAGTAAGGTGTGTCTACAGGTACAGTAAGGTGTGTCTACAGGTACAGTAAGGTGTGTCTACAGGTACAGTAAGGTGTGTACAGGTACAGTAAGGTGTGTCTGTACAGTAAGGTGTACAGGTGCAGTAAGGTGTGTCTACAGGTGCAGTAAGTGCAGTAAGGTGTGTCTACAGGTGCAGTAAGGTGTGTCTACAGGTACAGTAAGGTGTGTCTACAGGTACAGTAAGGTGTGTCTACAGGTACAGTAAGGTGTGTCTACAGGTACAGTAAGGTGTGTCTACAGGTGCAGTAAGGTGTGTCTACAGGTGCAGTAAGGTGTGTCTACAGGTGCAGTAAGGTGTGTCTACAGGTACAATAAGGCGTCTCTACAGGTACAATAAGGCGTCTCTACAGGTACAATAAGGCGTCTCTACAGGTACAATGAGGCGTCTCTACAGGTACAATAAGGCGTCTCTACAGGTACAATAAGATGAGTCTCAGGTACAATGAGATGAGTCTACAGCTACCATATATCTACAGGTACAACAAGATAAGAGCCTCACCTGTAATTTGGACCACTGTATCCGACCAATACACCTGGGGGCGTTCCTCCAGGCCAGCTTGGCGCCGTAAACTAGTTCGGTCTGGGTGAGGTCGTATGTGCCTCTCTCAGCCATCTCCTTGGTTACTTGCTCCCAGCGTTGGCGATGCTGCTCGCTCTGGTATCTGAACGAGTACACATTTAACATACTTTTAGCATCCACATTTAACATACTTTTAACATCCAAGTCATAATAATTAACATACAAATTAACAAACAAAAATGTCTTAACAAAAAATATTATTAAAAATCAAAACAAATGTATAACAAAAACATTTAACATGAATGATTAACAGAATGCCATGAACAATATTTTAACATTTGGTAATTAACTCACAAATAGTTCACCTAAATAACCTAATTAACAAGAGATTTAAACAATTATCAACGGCTGATTTAACTTAATATTTCACGAATTAAAGTTAATCTGTGCCAGGGGTAAAGTTCGTGTGTGTGTGTGTGTGTGTGTGTGTGTGTGTGTGTGTGTGTGTGCAATAATAATAATAATAATAATTAACGGTTTATTGAAAAAGTTCTGCAGCCCGAAGGCTGAAAATATACATTGGGCATAAATGACTTATTACATACATTGGTGGTTTAACAAAAGCCTTCATTAGAGAAAGGTAAAGGAACATACAGTGAACATACACATTAATGTAGGTGTTGAACAGCAAACTCGTAGTGTAGTAACTCCCTCCCAGATGGTGTTAGGAGGAACTCACGTGGTGTAGTAGTTCCTCAGATGGTGTTATGAGGGACCTGGCGTGGTGTAGTAATTCCCTCGCAGATGGTGTTATGAGGAGCCTCACGTGATGTAGTAATTACCTCACAGATGGTGTTATGAGGGACCACGTGGTGTAGTAATTCCCTCACAGATGGTGTTATGAGGGGCCTCACGTGGTGTAGTAGTTCCCTCAGATGGTGTTATGAGGGACCTGACGTGGTGTAGTAATTCCCGCACAGATGGTGTTATGAGGGACCACGTGGTGTAGTAATTCCCTCACAGATGGTGTTATGAGGGACCTCACGTGGTGTAGTAACTCCCTCACAGATGGTGTTATGAGGGACTTGACGTGGTGTAGTAATTCCCTCACATATGGTGTTATGAGGGACCTGACGTGGTGTAGTAATTCCCTCACAGATGGTGTTATATGAGTGAGGTGTGGTCCAGGCCTTCCTATCGTAGACGGATTAACACATCGCTGGTTGTTGTTGGGTCGGGCCGTTATCACTGGGTACCTGGGACCTCACTGTGTGAAGGTTAACTTGGGTGCGACTGTTTCTGTTGAGTTGTTCTCACTGACTTAAGCACTGTTCACCACTGTTCACCTCTGTTTAACACTGGTTCCATTCCTTTCCTAAATGAAATTGTAACTTCTGGCGAGAACTTGTTGATATTCCGGTGGGGAGGAGGGTTCAGGGGAGGGAGTTGGTATGGGCCAACTTAACAGTTGACCTGGCTGCTCCGAGAGGAGCGCCAGGTACGTCTTGACCCTTCGGTGGTCAAGGATGTAGTGTGTGTGTGTGTGTGTGTGTGTGTTTGCGTGTGTGTTTGCATGTGTGTGTGTGTGTGTGTGTGTGTGTGTTTGCGTGTGTGTTTGCATGTGTGTGTGTGTGTGTGTACTCATCCCGTTTCTCTCTTCTTCGATACAAAATCAAGACAAAATTACAACAAAAATAACAGCTACAAAATAATCCCCAAAACGTAACTTAAAATCTTCAAATACATTCTTATTAGATGAAAATTTTGGGGATCACCTGAAGATTAGGCTCCCTCAGATTATATCACCTGATGATTAAATACCCAAACATTACCTAGGGTGGTTAGGTTAGGTTAGGTTAGGATAGGTTAGATTAGATTAGGTTAGCATCAGGGTGGTTAATCTTCAGGTGAATGGTGAGAGGTTAATCTCCAGGTAATCAAAATTAGTTTACAGGTGAAGGTAGTGGTCGTGCCTGTTACACATTATTCAGTTCAGCAAGAAAACTGGCGGTAAGCAGAGGTGTGGGGGGGCCGCGCGTACAGTAGGTAGGGTTTACTGGTACTAAAACTGCCGATCATGAGAAGATTAAACACACAAGAGTATTTTACCTGATATTTAAACACCCTAATGTTAACTTAACCTCACCTAACGAAAACCTAACCTAACAAATAAAAACCTAACCTAACCTAACCTAACCCCACGAGTGAAAAATAAACAAAAGTGAACTAAAACATATATCCAGATTCCAATTCGCTTAGAAAAAACAAAAAGCATCGTTCTCTAGACACTGAAGAGGGTATCCCCGCCCACCCCAACTCCTCCGTGAATACAATAAATACAACAGCCATATACATCAGAATTATGATGAAGACGGCCCCTGAATCCACAACAACGCCGCCGCTCACTCCACACTTTACAACAATTTCGTGTGGGTAAGCTGCCGTAAAGTGGTGATAGGTATTCATTTTTTTCGATAATAATGGAACCTCTGTTTACAATGTTGGTGGAGGTAAGACGCCTCTCTCCCTCTTTAATTTCCATATATCTTAAGGGTGTTGGAGAGAAGGACCAGCTGAGGGTGAGGGGAGTGTAGAGGTGTGTGAGGGGGGAGTGAGGGAGGGTGGTGGTGTGTGAGGGGGAGTGAGGGGAGTGTGGAGGTGTGTGAAGGGGGGAGGAGGGGAGGGTGGTGGTGGTGGTGTGTGAGGGAGGGGTGGGGGTGTGTGGGAGGGGGAGTGAGGGAGGGTGGGTGGTGTGTGAGGGGAGGAGGGGAGGGTGGTGGGGAGAGGGGAGTGGGAGGGAGGGTGTTGGTGTGGAGGGGGGAGGAGGGGAGGGTGGTGGTGTGTGAGGGGAGGAGGGAGGGTGGTGGTGAGGGGGAGTGGAGGGGAGGGTGGTGGTGTGTGAGGGGAGTGAGGGAGGGTGGTGGTGTGAGAGGGGGGGTGAGGGAGGGTGGTGGTGTGTGAGGGAGGGTGGAGGTGTGTCAGAGGGCTCACGGGGAGGCCAAGGATCTGTTACACATTATTTTACACCCAAGAAACGTGTTTAACCACCCGATAAAACACCCCCCTTAACCCGCGTCCCCTAAACCACGCTCCTTAAAGCCACCCCTTTAAACCATATCACCCAAACCATTCCCCTTAAACTACCTCAGAAAACCACGCCCCTTAATACCACCCCTTAAAACCACGTCTCCTAAACCGTGTCCCTTAAACCACATCCCCCTAAACCACCCAACCAATCAGCGAACGGAATCAAAGCCTTTTCCTGGTTCACATAAAACTCTTAACTTCTTTACATAGAAGCTAATTTAGTTCACAAAATACAGTTCTAAACTTGTATAATCTGAGTAATGACTTGTGGATGTTTGTGTTTGCTTCTGTGTTTGTTTGTATGTAAACTAAAAATCTCACGTACGAACACAAACTTATACACATATATATCAATCAAATAAGTAACAAATAAATAGAAGTGGATGTATGTAACGAGCAAACACAAACATTTACACAAAAGCACAAACTTACAAACACACCAAACTCAGACCGATAAACAAACACATTTATAAGTACTGGACAAACACTCATAATCTTAGGATACAAACATACACACACACACATACATCAATATCTACAAACACAGAGCAGAGCAGAGCAGAGAGAGAGAGAGAGAGAGAGAGAGACAAACTGCTTTCTCTTCGTTTTCTTCTTTTCATCTCTCTCTTCTCTCTCCTCCCTTTCCTTCATTTCTTCCTTCCATCAATTCACTTCCTCCCTCCCTCTCCCCTGCAATTCTATCTTCCCTTCCATTACTCTCTCTCTCTCTTCTCTCTCTCTCTCTCTCTCTCTCTCTCCTTACCGCACCTCCTTTCCATCTTAATCACAACTTTCATGACAGAGAAAAAGGTCATTTTAGGCTTTACTTCAGTTAGCGGTGATAATTTATGTTAACTTGTGAACACCGTCAAAAGCAAATTGAATCATTGGCAACTCCAGCTGACTCAACCATCTGGGGAGACCATCTGACTCACCCATCTGGGGAGACCATCTGACTCACCCATCTGGGAGACATCACACTCACCCATCTGGGAGACCACCTGAATCACCCACCTGGGGAGACCATCTGACTCACCCATCTGGGGAGACCACCTGACTCACCCACTGGGAGACCACCTGAATCACCCACCTGGGAGACCACCTGACTCACCCACCTGGGGAGACCACCTGACTCACCCACCTGGGGAGACCATCTGACTCACCACCTGGGAGACCACCTGACTCACCCACCTGGGAACCTGACTCACCCACCTGGGGGAACCATCTGACTCACCCATCTGAGGAGACCATCTGACTCACCCCATCTGGGGAGACACCTGACTCACCCACCTGGGGAGACACCTGACTCACCCACCTGGGAGACCATCTGACTCACCCATCTGGGAGACCACCTGACTCACCCACCTGGGGAGACCATCTGACTCACCCATCTGGGAGACCATCTGACTCACCCATCTGGGGAGACCACCTGACTCACCCACCTGGGGAGACCACCTGACTCACCATCTGGGAGACCATCTAACTCACCCACCTGGGGAGACCACCTGACTCACCCACCTGGGAGACCATCTGACTCACCCACCTGGGAGACCATCTGACTCACCCACCTGGGGAACCATCTGACTCACCCACCTGGGGAGACCACATGACTCACCCATCTGGGGAGACCATCTGACTCACCCACCTGGGGAGACCATCTGACTCTTACCTGGGAGAGGAGAGGTTCAGAATACTTACGCAGGCTGCATTACTGTACACTAGGTTGGAATAATTATGTTGGGGTTGGTTAGGTACTGGTGGTCATTATATTCAAGACCTGTACAAGCAAATACCGCCTGTTGTTGTCTGAATTGAAGAAGAATGTAAAAGGTGGGTTTTTCCTCCTTCCCAACTAACTGTCACTTGAATAAACATGTCAACGTAACACTGTGTCAAGGATGTTTGCTTTGTTTGGTGTCGAATAAACTATATTTACACACACACACACACACACACACACACACACACACACACACACACACACACACACACACACACACACACACACACACACACACACACACACACACACACAAGCAGCAAGTAACATTGAAGGTGTTCGTTCGCTTGCCTTAGACAGTGACGTGACCCGGAAAACTTAGAGCAACGGCACCAAACACAGCAACCCTACACGATGAAGCACACACCAGTGGTTTTTGAGAGAGAGAGAGAGAGAGAGAGAGAGAGAGAGAGAGAGAGAGAGAAGAGATATAACAAAGGAGTGGAAATACGAGTATAGGAAGAGAGGTGTATGGGGGCAGGAATGGGTGTATGGGGGCAGGAATGATGTATGGGGGCAGGAATGGGTGTGGGGGCAGGAATGGGTTATGGGGGCAGGAATGGGTGTATGGGGCAAGGAATGGGTGTATGGGGCAGGAATGGGTGTATGGGGGCAGGAATGGGTGTATGGGGGCAGGAGAATGGGTGTATGGGGGCAGGAATGGGTGTATGGGGGCAGGAATGGGTGTATGGGGGCAGGAATGGGTGTATGGGGCAGGAATGGGTGTATGGGGCAGGAATGGGTGTATGGGGGCAGGAATGGGTGTATGGGGGAGGCGGGTGTATTGGGAAGGAGTGGGTATATGAACATCAGGAGGGGGTGAATGAGTGGAGGAAGAGGTGGGTAAGTGGAGGAAGAGGTGGGTAAGTGGAGGAGCAGGAGGAGGGGGGAGGAGGGCACAGTAGATGGTCAGGTCACCGGTAACACTAACTAGTAGAGGTCAGCTGTGAGCCCAGACTGTCTCCATTAAGAGATAAGACTGAATAATGTGTGACCACGTTGAGGGAAGGATCGACTCTGGGTCAATATTTGAGCCCAGGTCCTCAAGCTACAATAAAACGGTAATGATATCCTGTAGAGGGGACGTTCAGAGCCGTCTCTCTCCCTCCCATCCCCCCCACACACACACTCACAAACCTTCCCTCCCACACTACCACCACCACCCTCAGCCGCTCTCACCCACACACTTGTTTCAGTCTAGAGAAGAAGAGGCAGTAATAACCCACTTGTAGTTCCCCCTTGCCAGTGTTTACATACAGCCATTCATACCTCGTGCTCAGCCCCTACAAGTCAAACACATGCTGAGGATGAGGCGGGTTTTCCTTACTGATGGCGCGCTTTGTGTTTTTCGTGGAGTGTGTCGTGATGGAGTGAGATAAAGAAATGTCTGGAGGATACGTCTGTGGGCTGAAGGAAACGTGAAAAATAGGTAAAAGTAGGAAGGATGAAGCCTGGGTGAGCATAAGAGAGAGAGAGAGAGAGAGAGAGAGATGGATGGATGCCGGTGGTGTCGTCACGAAGGTCGACCAACAAACTTTAGCGATGAAAATGAAACAGTTGTCACTCTGGCATGACCTGGGCAACATTTAAGGGGAATTTTGAGGATTTATAAACAAAAATGATATGGTAACACTGCCTGTCGTGTATGGAGAGGAAGGGGGGGGGGGTATGGGGAGGGAGAGTAAGTGTGAGGGAGAAGAGTGAGTGTGTGGGAGAAGAGTGAGTGTGTGGGAGAAGAGTGAGTGTGTGGGTGGAAAGTGAGTGTGAGGGTGGAAAGTGAGTGTGAGGGAGAAGAGTGAGTGTGTGGGTGGAAAGTGAGTGTGAGGGAGATTAGTAAGTGTGGGGAAAGAGAGTGACAGACCTAGGAGAGTGTGGGTGACTAGCTAAATAAGATCTAGTCCTACTGGCCCCAAGCTACTGGGCCCCAATTCTAATAGCTGGTTGGGATCCATTACAACTGTACGGCCAATTTCACCTACAACAGACACACATTTAACTTGGGAGGTGTGTCAAGTGGAGGCGTCACCGCACTCTCCTGCCACACTCGCCCCACACCCCTGCTCACTCATCACACTCTCTACACTCATCACACTCGCCCCACACTCACCACACCCTCGCACACTCATCACACTCGCCCCACACTCATCACACACTCATTATACTCCCCCACCTCATCACACTCGCCCCACACTCATCACACCTCCCCCACACACTCCTCGCACACTCATCACCTCCCCACTCATCACACACTCATGCACACCTGCTCATCCTCCACCTCACACTCATCACACCCTCGCCCCACACTCACCCACACTCACCTCGCACACTCATCACACTCGCCCCACACTCATCACCTCCCCCACACCCTCGCACACACTCATCACACTCGCCCACACACATCACACACGCCCACCTCATCACACTCATCATACTCGCCCCACACTCATCACACTCCTGCACACTCATCACCTCCTCGCACACCACCACACTCGCCCCACACTCATCACACTCGCCCCACCTCCTCACAACTCATCACACTCGCCCCACTCTCGCACCTCATCCTCCCCCACACTCCTCGCACATGCCCCACACTCATCACACCTCGCGCACTCATCACACTCCTCGCACACTCCATCACACACTCCTCCCATACTCATCACACTCGCCCACTCATCACACTCGCCCCACACTCATCACACTCGCCCCACCTCATACAGCGTTTACAACGTGTGACAGAGGGCAAGCTAAACAACAACCTCCATCCGCTGAACTGTGAGCGTTTTACCGCGGCTAACTTGTGTCTCTGTGGCGGCGAATCTTAAGTTGTCCACCACCACTAGAGACACCACCACAGTCGCCACCACCACAGCCGTCACCACATCCACCATCACAACCACTATCACCATATACTGATGTTACCTGCTTGTTATATGAAACACACACACACACACACACACACACACACACACACACACACACACACACACACACACACACACACACACACACACACACACACACACACACACACACACACACACACACACACACACACACACACACACACACACACACATATTATTATTATTACACACACACACACACACACACACACAATCCTCACTTTACATCAGCGATTCTCAATGACCCGCACCCGTCACTGTTTTATAGGTCGGGTCTCTTGTGCCTCAATGCCTACAAGCTGATTGATTCACCATAAGGAAACGGTATAAGATATAATTAAGTCTGCGATCACCACTCTGTTAGAATTACTCTCTCTCTCTCTCTCTCTCTCTCTCTCTCTGTGGTTGGTGTTTGGTGTTATTCTTATGTTATATTTTCCAGGATATTCTTAGAGTGTATTTTACCTCAACCCAGTCAGTCAGTCAGTCAGTCACACACTCGACATATCTTCACGAAAACCTCTGCTAATTTAGACCTTTGGGAACCTTCATAGAGCTCTGCGGTGTCTTGCGAAATCTTGTGGAACGCTGTGGAACCTTTGCAAATTCTAGCGGAACTCTGCTGAACCTATTAGACTCTAGTGGAGCTCTACTGAACCTTGCGTATTCTGGTGGAACTCCGCAAAACTTTATGGGACTCTAGTGGAACTCAACGGAGCCTTGCGAAATCCAACAGTCAACCCGATATGTTTAATCTCCGCGTGGATATTTTTACCCCTCTCACCCTGCACATGATCGACACATTTTTCGCCACCTCCACAAAAACTCCCCACAAAACCATTTACTTCTCCCCCACGACCGTTCCATAGCTGTAGTCTTTCTTTCATTTCGATATTTACAATGAAGCCAAAGTTTAAAATCAGTTTCGTGGTTTATCAACTATCCAATTACGAACTGACATACCTAAAAAAGCCTTCACCCAAAAATACGTGTGTGTGTGTGTGTGTGTGTGTGTGATGGTTCCATATATTGGTCTCTGCATGAGGTAGTCAATAAATTCAACTTTTAACTCTAGTTTCTATAAGTTGATGATATTTTGTTTTTTGTTTTTGTTTTTTTTCACTAGTATTGGTTCTGGTGTTTATTATTAGTATTGCTGTTATTATTATCATTATAACATTGTCTCAAGTCGAAATTGTGAAATAGACCAGGAATTTTGCGTTCTTGAATGTGCTTTATTACTACCACCACCACCACCACCACCACCACCACCGCTACGACGACTACTAATAATAATAATACTACTACTATCACTGACCTGCATGATTGTGAGGCTACCTCGTATACTTCTGGTAGATGCCTACAATACCTCCAATATAATCAACCGCAAGGCTACGCTACACAATTTCAAGATCACGTGTCCAAGCTTCGCAAATTATGTTGAAAATACCTACAGGAACCCGCCAGACCTCTATATAACCCACTTTGAGGATCTAAGAGGAGATACCGCCATACAGCCAACGGAGGGAACACCTCAGGAGACCCAATCGCCATAGCAATATATGCGCGAGGCCTATCTGTGCTCCAACATACATTAAGTTATGGAAATACCAAAGTCAAACAGGTAGCATACAGTGATGACCTCACAGGAGCAAGAAAAAAGGAGGATGTAAAAAAAAAAAAAAATATAGCGGGACTTGGTACCGTTGTGTGGTCCACAAACATGGTACCACCCAAATGCTATCAAGTCTTTTCTCATTGTAAAGCCAGAATACTTCGACGGGGCCATTCAGATCTTCAATGGTAGGGAGGTCAAAATAACAAAGGTCGGCCAAAGACACCTAGGTGCGGTGATCGGTGTGAATGATTTCAAGGCCGAGTACGTAACGGGAAAGGTAAACGAGTGGGTGAAGGAACTCCAAGCTCTGTCAGAAATTGCTAATACCGAGCCACACGCGGCGTATGCGGCATTCACCCACGAAGTCAAATGTGCTGTAACTACCTGATGCACACTATTCCTGAAATAGTATGCCTCCTTCTTCTAGAAGAAGTCATCAGGAACTCTTTCATTCCAACACTAGAGAAAAGCCCCCGCCTAACCCCAGCAGGAAGGTCCTTTCTTGCACTCCCACCGAGACTGGGAGGGATGGAACTCACTAACCCGGAGGAGCTTGCTGCCACTGAATTTCAGAACTCTGCTGAGCTCACGGCAGCCCTCACTGAGCACCTGTAGCTCAAAATGAGGCAAGTGAGGCTAGACACCAATGAATTAACAAAATTCGACGCTCCATTTCGACAGAACGCAACAACAGTCCGAAAAATAGAAGAGGAAAATAAATGTAGCACAGGAGGTGGACGCCTCGAACTGGCTAACAACTTTACCGATAAGGGCAAAGAGCTTCAGCCTTAACAAACGATAATAACCCGCCATGGTGTGCAAGAAAGGAGGCTTCGTTTGCATGAGGCATGGCAAAGAAAGGGATCTCACAGCTAACCCGACCCTTTTCCCACTGGATAGTGTGTTTCCTTCACCGGACTGCCAACACAACTAACGAAGCCCGTGTGGATGTCAGTGCTCGAGGATTCTGGACGATGAGACAGCAAGCCTTCTTTGTTAACAGGATATTAGATCCCCTGGCAGCATGTCACCATGACCTAACTCTCGATGCTGCACACAGGAGGAACGAGAACAAAAATAACAGAGTATTTAAAGAGAATCCAGAACGTGGACCAAGGCAGTTTCACTCTTTTGGTGCTTACAACATTGGGTGGGATGGGACCTAGTACACGGTGCTTCTACGCCAGACTGGCTGAGGTGTTAATAGAAGAGAATCAGCAACCTAGAAGTTACATCGTGGCCTGGTTGAGGTGTCACCTATCATTCTCTTTGCTCAGCTCTGTTCTGCTGTGTATCAAGGAAACAAGATCTTCAACCCCTAAACTAACAATAGTTGCAGACGTGGACTATGACGCAACAATCACCGAATGCCACATATAGATCTGTGGCTTAACTACAGTAACTCAGCTAGGGTAGTTATGTTTGTACTAGGAGAGTTAGGTAGTAGAGTGTAGAGAAGGTATGGCAATAAGGGGACGTTGAAGGTCATATAAAAAAACAATACTACCACAACTACAACAAGTACGAACAACAACATTACCACAGGATTAAATAAATGCATTCACCCCAACAGTCCAGTATAACAAGATATCACTGTCATGACCCAAACAAGTAACATGATGCCTTGTGTGTGGCTATGAGGATGGTAGGGGAGGGTGGGGTATGGTGGGGTATGGTGGGGTATGGTAGGGGAGGGTATGGTAGGGGAGGGTAGGGTATGGTATGGTGGTGTATGGGAGTGGTATGGTAGGGGGTATGGTAGGGGGGGGGTATGGTGGGAGGGTGGGGGTATGGTAGGGAGGGTATGGTAGGGGAGGGTAGGGGAAGTAGGGGAGGATAAGTCTCTCTTACAGGGACATCCTCATCCTTCACCAACCAAAGAGGAGGAGAAGAGGAGTGAGGAGAGGGGAAGGGAGAAGAGGAGAGAAAAAAGGAAGGAGAAGAAGAGGGAGAAGAAGATAGAAGAAGAGGGAGGAGAAGATGAGAAAGGAGGAAAAGAAGAGGAAGAGGAGGAGGAGGAGGAGGAGGAGGAGGAGAAGAGGAGGAGGGTGGCGAAAAATAAAAGAAGAGAAGAAGAGGAGTAATGAGGTGAGAAGGCAAGAGGCGTCTCACTCACATAATCTCGTCACTAAAATTCACGACAAACCGAATTTCGATTTACATGTATTGCGAGTGAGGTCCCATCCCACCCGTCCTTCCCCCGCCTCGCCCCTCCTCCCCACCCTCATTGCCCCGCCTCGCCTCATCCCAACCTGTGTTCTATCTTTTTACTCAATGCCGAACTTCCCCGCCCCGCCCCGCCCCGCCCCGCCCCGCAACCTAGTACAGTAATCCTTCATATTATATAACCCTGTGATAACCATATTCTTTACATGTCTTACCTATGAACGTATTATACCTTAGTTACGCAGCCTTTCTCTCTCTCTCTCTCTCTTACCCAAAATGGCCATCACTCTTGTTTAGTGATGAGTACAACACCGTCTTTAATGACCCAACGAAGTTACTAAGATCATTATTAGTGCCATTAAACCTGTCCGGTAACCTCCTCCTTCTCCCTTAATCCTGCCTAACAAAACATTCCTATTTCTTCCTCCTCCTCTCCCTCTCCCTCCCTCCCTCCCTCTCCCTCCTCCTCCTCCTCCTCCTCCTCCTCCCTCTAATTGGTACTTGGGAGTTAAAGAGAAGTACCTAAGGGTTACCTGACGTCTCTGCTCCTTCACACACACACACACACACACCTATCAACAGTGTTCACATCTTGACCCATATGTGTACCCAATGTTTGTTGTGCCCAAAGTATCGTGTTGGCAGGTTGACTCGTGCGTCAAATGAGCCACCACGATGCGTCAGGTGAGCCATACTACACGATGCGTCAGGTGAGCCATACTACACGATGCGTCAGGTGAGCCATACTACACGATGCGTCAGGTGAGCCATACTACACGATGCGTCAGGTGAGCCATACTACACGATGCGTCAGGTGAGCCATACTACACGATGCGTCAGGTGAGCCATACTACACGATGCGTCAGGTGAACCATACTACACGACGCGTCAGGCGAGCAATATTACACGACCTAGCCTAACCTAAGCTAAGCTAAGCTAAGCTAACCTAACCGTAAAAGGTGAGATGATGTAAGGTGATGTGAGGTGAGGCTAGGCCAGCTGAGGTGAGGTTAGGTGAAGTTAGATTCGGTTAGGCTAGATGAGCTTAGGCTAGGTGAGGTGAGGTGAGATGAGATGAGCTTAGGCTAGGTTAGGTTAGGTTGAACCTACAAAGCGGTAGTAAAGGTCCGGGTACTGAAACCTGGGTGGCATTGACCCTAGAGTTTACCTCACACACGCACTCACTAACACAGGTGGGAAAGACCGTAGTGTATACAATCCAAGACAAAAGTCGTATCGCGGTTTTGTCCGAAGATTAAATATAACTCGTGAAACATTATGAGAGCCCCCTACCACAAGGCAGAGTGCACCAAAAGTTTAGCTCTTCGGCATATGTTTTCACCAAATTTCACAACACGACTTTACTCTCTCTCTCTCTCTCTCTCTCTCTCTCTCTCTCTCTCTCTCTCTCTCTCTCTCTCTCTCTCTCTCTCTCTCTCTCTCTCTCTCTCTCTCTCTCTCTCTCTCTCTCTCTCTCTCTCTCTCTCTCTCTCTCTCTCTCAAACGTGACCCACCAACCCAACACCAACTGTCTCACTTAACCAAAACCCAGAATTAAATGTCACCCAACATCACCCACAATTAAATCTGCAACTCAACCCGGAAAAAAGCACTTTCACCACCATCTTCAATTACCAAACATTATGACTATTTTATTAACTTAATTAACTCCTTTTGTTAATTAAAAAAAAAATCGCCGACCTTTGAAGTAATTTTTCATCATCATCATCTTCGTAGGTAATTTAATGTGATATATTGTGCGTTATATTATGAGATATACTACTGGTATAATATATTACCAGTGACGGCGTTATAACACACACACACACACACACACACACACACACACACACACCTTTAATACGAGTTATCTTTAATGGGACATCCCCCTGGCCTTAAACTCCTTCTCCTCCCCCTCCTTCTTTTGCTTCTCCCTACCCCTTAACACCCATTCCTACCTACCCCCCCTACCTCCTCCACACCCCACCCCTCTTCTCCCCCATGATCCCACCCCTCCCTTGGAGTCTCTCGAGGGGAGAGGCTCACTCTTACGGCCTCACGCCTCCAGAATGATTATATATTGGGCCATTAATCATCTCTCAGCCCCGTCGGTCTGCCTCTGTGAATACTTATGTTGTCTCTCTCTCTCTCTCTCTCTCTCTCTCTCTCTCTCTTTCTCTTTCTCTTTCTCTCTCTCTCTCTCTCTCTCTTGGTAGGATAGGGTAGGTTAGGTTACAATGGGCGTTCTAACGAGATTGTGACCTCTAAAGTCATGCCCAATTTTAGCAAGTTGCCTTGACCCCCACCTGACCTCTAATTAGGGATAAGAAAACATTAATTAAACTCTCGGTCTAGTCGCTGGACAAACAAGGCGCCATTTTATGCATTATATTTGTGCTGTAGGTTAAATTAGATACGTTATTGTACGATCCTTTGAGAATCTCTGGTAGTGCGGCTGGCAGTGTAGTTGCCGAGAGGATAAACGCTGTCCAAAACAAGTCTCGTAGAAACTGTCGTACAGCTTGGATATATTACAGGGAGACAAACCAGGACACACACACACAGAGTACTTACCTCTTGATGGATTGGTAGTACTCGTCGATGAAGTCCTTGGCCAGCTTAAGCACCTCATTCTCCGAGCGAGGTTCAATGCCGCTCTTCCTTCCCATCATGAGCGACCCGCTGCATTGTTGCTCCGTGCATGGTACAGCCTGCAACAACAACAACGATGTATTAATTCACACTTTTCTTCAGAGTAACATTTACTCTATCACCACCACTTACCTCTACCACTTGCCAAAACTTTTTACCACTGAACATTTACTTCTTACCTAAGAACATAAGAATGGAGGAAACTACAGCGGGTTTATTGACCCATACTGGGCAGTCCCGTTTACACCCAGCCCCTATTGCTCATATATCTATCCAACCTATGTTTGAAGCTACCCAGCGTATTCGAGTTAATGATGATTTTTAGTAACTTGTTCCACTCATCTATTTCCAAACTAGGGTTTACCTATTTCGCGCCTAAATCTAAATTTGTCTAATTTAAAATCATTGCTACGAGTTCGCTCCCGGTTGGATAGTTTGAGTACCTTTGTAATGTCCCCTTTGTTCAGCCCTGACTTCAATTTATACACCGCGATCATATCGCTCCTCACTCTACGTCTCTCGAGGGAGTGCAATTTAAGATGCTTTAACTTGTCTCTGGACTCAACGTTCCTGATGCCCCAGATTAGTCTTGTCATTCTCCTTCGAACTGAACTACATAATCCTAGTGAGGTTTCACACGCGCAAGGTATGGCTAGTAACTTACTACCACTTACCACGAGTCACTAACTGGTCAGAGAGAGTGTGTGTGTGTGTGTGTGTGTAAGTAATAAACTATGCGAATTTTATGGCGAGTGAAATATAGTGTGTGCAAATTATAGGGGTTACCAGCGACAAACAGGAGTTTACATGATAATAAGTGTACAAAGATCAACACGCGTACAAAATGATCAACACGTTCTTCATCAGGTTAATGAGGTAAGGTACAGGTAATGAGCTAACCTAACCCTACCTTATCAGCTTACTTCAATTACCACATAATTACCTTCGTTACTCAACCAAATTGTCGATTATCGTGAAAATGAGGAGCTGGACCGGGGAAGGAGTGTTGGTTCATGTACCGGTACTGTCGCTGAACCGGTACTGTTTTTAACTTTCCCTCTCACTTTACCTGTTCATCCCTCCCACTCTCCCTCTTACTCTGTCAATCTCCCTCACTCTCCCCTTCAGTCTCTCTTACACTCCCTCAATCTCCCTTCCACTCTCCCTGCTATTCCCTCAACCTCCCTCCCACTCTCCCTGTTATTCCCCAACCTCCCTCCCACTTCTGTTATTCCCTCAACCTCCTCCCACTTCCCTGTTATTCCTCAACCTCCCTCCCACTCTCCTGTTATTCCTCAGTCTCCTCCCACTCTCCCTCTGTTATTCCTTCAACCTCCTCCCAGTCTCCCCTGTTATTCCCTCAATCTCTCCCACTGCTATCTCAACCTCCTCTCCCACTCTCCCTGTTATTCCTCAATCTCCCTCCCACTCTCCCTGTTATTCCCTCACCCTCCCTCCCACTCTCCCTGTTATTCCCTCACCCTCCCTCCCACTCTCCCTGTTATTCCCTCAACCTCCCTCCCACTCTCCCTGTTATTCCCTCAACCTCCCTCCCACTCTCCCTGTTATTCCCTCAGTCTCCCTCCCACTCTCCCTGTTATTCCCTCAACCTCCTCCCACTCTCCCTGTTATTCTCAACCTCCCACTCCTCCCCTGTTATTCCTCAACCTCTCTCCCACTCTCCCCGTTATTCCTCAACCTCCCTCCCACTCTCCCTGTTATCTCCTCAACCTCCCTCCCACTCTCCCTGTTATTCCCTCAACCTCCCTCCCACTCTCCCTGTTATTCCCCCAACCTCCCTCCCACTCTCCCTGTTATTCCCTCAACCTCACCTCCCACTCTCGCCATTTTCTTCTACTAAATCTGAGAAAATTTGAGAAAGTCGACATAATTTTGGTAATTTTCTGACCAAGTTTTTCAAGTGAGAAGTTTGTGTG
>NW_024723872.1:0-92500 GCF_018991925.1 Homarus americanus | reverse complement strand
TCACTTCAGCGAGACGTCAAAAGGCATTGCAGAGTACCCAAGGAGAAGGAGAAGTTTGTAACACGTGCTGTGATTGGCTGTCGTGGTAAAGCCAGCACGACATAGGCCAATCACATGGTGGTGCGCCTCTCACTCTTTCCAGGAAGGTGACAGTCGACGAAGAATTTATTGTACTAGTGTGTGGAGCTGACTGTTAAAGTGACAGTCACTAACAGTCAGTTCATTAGCCAGTTTTGTACCGGATTTGTCCTTCAGTAAGTAAGTTAATCTAATGTTGATATTCTACTTTTAACCCCTGAGTACGATGACTTTACCCCTGAATGCGATGACTTAACCCCTTGAGTACGATGACTTTACTCTGAATACGATGACTTAACCCCTTGAGTACGATGACTTACCCCTTGAGTACGATGACTTTACCTGTGTGTAACCCCTTGAGTACGATGACTTAACCCCTTGAGTACGATGACTTTACCCCTGAATGCGATGACTTAACCCTTGAGTACGATGACTTAACCCTTGAGTAGATGACAACTGATGACTTAACCCCTTGAGTACGATGACTTAACCCCTTGAGTACGAGATCTTAACCTTGTGTTTATGAAGACTCAGCCCCATAAATACGACGAATTAACTCCTTGAACACGTACTCAAGGGGTTAAGCCATCGTACTCAAGGGGTTAAATTATTCTCTCATCACTCTAGCATCGGGAGATATAGTTGTTCTCTCTTTTGTTCTCTCTCTCTTATTCAAACTTAAAAAAGATAAACTATACCTATTTTAGTTAGCTCTGTGAATCTTCCTTCCTTCCTTCCTTCCTATATTACTTTCCTTCTTCCTTCCTTCCTTCCTTCCTTAATTCCTTCCTTCCTTACCTCTATATATTTCTCGCCCCCTGCCCTCTCACACCTCCGACTCCTCACTGCATCCTCGGTTAAGTGAGCCGAGCTTTCAACAATAACACAACGTTTGATTACCAGTTCATCGCCACCCTTGTGTGTGTGTGTGTGTGTGTGTGTGTGTGTGTGTGTGTGTGTGTGTGGGGGAGGAGGAGGCAGGAGAGACGTACAGTATTATTTTGGTTTTCGGAATAGCTGACGTTTCTAGTTGTGCCGAAGTTGAGATAAATGGCTATAGTTTAAATTGGAAGAATACGTATGTGTACATTATTTACTCTATTGAAGGGGGAGGGAGGGAAGAGAGGAGGGAGGGAAGAGAGGCGGAGGGAAGAGAGGAGGAGGGAAGAGAGGAGGGAGGGAGGGAGGAAGGAGAAAGGAAGGTGGGAGGGAGGAGGAGGAATGAAGAAACGAAACGACTGAGGAGAGAAGGAATGAAGGAACAAAAAGAAAGAAGGAATGAAGAAAGGAAGGCAGGACGGTACCATGACTTATGTGGTCTTAAACCCCCCAACTACCCACCACTAACGACCAAACTTCAGGCGAGGAGTCTCAATTGGCTGGTGGGATTTTGTGTGACGACCTGGGTGATGATTGTGAGTGTCGACTGATGATCACACCTGATTAAAACTTGGCCACGACAAGCCACACAAAGTTAGAATTTAATTACCGTCACCTTGTCACTTAGGGCCAGGCTGTTGAGTGTGTTCGTGTGTCCATGTGTGTGTGTGCCATGCCAATCGACCTCAGAGGCACTCAACGCCCCCAACAGGTCCCACGTGTTCCCCTTGTGTGAGAGAGAGAGAGAGAGAGAGAGAGAGAGAGAGAGAGAGGAGTCATACGTCAGCCGACAGCAAGAATATGTATGAGAACCAACCGAACATGTCGTCCAGGGATTCTTTTCTTTATCTCCAACACTTCCTCACAGTCACCAACACCTCCTCACAGTCACCAACACCTCCTCACAGTCACCAACACCTCCTCACAGTCACCAACACCTCTCACAGTCACCAACACCTCCTCACAGTCATCAACACCTCCTCACAGTCACCAACACCTCCTACAGTCACCAACACCTCCTCACAGTCATCAACACCTCCTCACAGTCACCAACACCTCCTCACAGTCACCAACACCTCCTCACAGTCACCAACACCTCCTCACAATCAGTTCCAGACAGACTACCAGGATCTTCGCCATTTGAATCTTTTTACTCTCGTCTGTAATGATGGAGATGGTCAGGAACTGGAGACGAAATCGGGGGAGCTTTTGTGAGTATTAGCATATCTCTCTCTCTCTCTCTCTCTCTCTCTCTCTCTCAGGGTATTTGACCGAGTGAGAAAAAAAGGAAATTTGTTAATGTGTTGATAAATGACAATTGCTGATGGGTAGAAATAATGAAAGAAAAAATGATAATAGTATATACATAAAAATGAATGAAAGAAGTATTTTTTGACGGTGTGAAATTAGGTTTTTAAGAGACAAAAATTTTAATCGCAAAACTTTTAACAAATTACAAAAAAAAATATACTGAAAATATTACGACAAAAATTTTAAAAAAAATGTCGATAATAATCATAAAAAAAAGTTTCAATATTTGTTGAGTTACGAGTGGATGAAACGAGAGGCGGAGGGGATCATCACCCCTAACCCGCCTCACAATCCCCCACTCCTAACCCCTCCCCCTGCCTCACAAAAAAAACCAAAATTTTTAGTGAAAATCGTGAGAGGAACCATCTTGGAATACCAACATTATGTCATCAATAAATGTCGTGAAATTCCCTCTAAAACTGTAAGATAAATTGATGTTATTTATATGAATAATGACAGAATATTTATGTTTATCTAACACATACATACAGACGGCGGGAGGGAGGGAGGGAGGGAAGGAGTCTCGTAACAGTGATGGAGGCAGCAAGAAGAGTAGGGAAGGAGGAAGGAAGGAGGAGGGAGTCTACAGTAACAGTGATGGGGCAGCAAGAAGGTGGAAGGGGAAGGAGGGGGTGAGGTCCGTCAGTGATGGAGGCAAGAAGGTAGAGGAGGAAGGAGGGAGAGGAGTCCTACAGTAACAGTGATGGAGGCAGCAAGAAGAGTAGGGAAGGGGGGACGGAGAAAAGGACGGAGGAAGGGAGTCCTACAGTGACAGAGGCAGCAGGATCACGTAGGATGTGTGTTACGTCCAGCGACACACCAGATTGACTCACTGACTCAGCCTGGGCCAATCCTACCCACCCACTCACTCCCACAGCCACCCACTCACTCACCCACCCACTCACTCACTCGCTTTACTGTAGTGATGGAGAGACGGGTATAAATACACACTCACAAACACCACCCACACACTCCTAAGCCCTCACATACACACACAAATATCCACACCCCAACACAAACACCCTCCCATACACAAAACACCCTCCCATACACCCACACACCCCCACACGAACACCCTCCCACACATACACACACAAACACCCTCCCATACACCCACACACAAACACCCTCCCATACACCCACACACAAACACCCTCCCATACACCCACACACAAACACCCTCCCATACACCCACACCCCCACACAAACACCCCCCCAGGCCACTTTATTAAGCAGTGTTAGGTTAGTCCAGTGATTGGTTGTCGTCATCAAGCAGCTAGAGTTAGGTAGTAAATCTTCACGTATGGCTTTACCGGGTAACACGAGGCTGGCACTACACCCTGGCACTACACCCTGGCACTACACCCTGGCACTACACCTTGGCTTCAATGAGGATAAACCTACAATTTTATAACCTAACCAAATCAAACATTTTTGATTATGACCCATTTCAGTAAATTTAGGTTAGGTTAGGTTAGGATTTTCAGGTGTAGGCACCTGGTCTTGCCATAAGCATGTAAATGGCTCCCTGACCTCAATAACACACACACACACACACACACACACACACCACCTCCCTCACTTCTCTCCTCCTCCTCCTTTTATCTACCCATCTCCTCCACCATCCCCATCCCCCACCACCACCATCCTCCTCCTCCTCCTCTCCTTCGCCGCCCTCCTCCCCCACCCCACCCCCCCCGTCTCTCCCTCCTCCATCACCCTGACAGTAGAGGCACAAGAAACATGAGTTAGGAGACAAGACGTATATTCACGGAGAGAAAAACTATTACACTTTTCTCAGCATAATTCCAGTGGCCCTGCCGAGGTTATCTGGCACCTGACACTCATACCTGACACCCTGACACTCATACCTGATACTGACACTTGATACTGATACCTAACACCTGATACCAATACCTTACACCTGATATCGGATGCCTGATACTGTTACCCGACTTCTGATACTCATACCGGACACCTGACACTCAAGCCTGACACCTGACACTTCACCCTGACTACTAACACTCATGCCTAACACCTGATACTTATACCTGATGCCACCCCTACTCACCAGTAGTCATTAAGCGTGTTCAACAAAAAAATCGCGTGAGTTGTGTTGTGAATGAACAGGTTGTGAGTGTGAATATTCTGTTATGATGGAGATAATGGGGTGTTTAATGAGCCTTCGGTGGTTAATGACCTATATAGAGAATACCCTCCCTCCCCCCCCACTCATCCACCCCTGCTACGTGATATAACTACCCACCAGACCAGACCTCCTTCACGTGATATAACTATCCCCTACCTACCTCATTCACGTGATATAACTACCCCTACCTACCTCATTCACGTGATATAACTACCCCTACCTACCTCATTCACGTGATATAACTACCCCTACCTACCTCATTCACGTGGTATAACTACTCTCTCCACTCCACACCTCCCAACGTAATGTGTGTGTGTGTGTGTGTGTGAGTTAACCCCTGATAGAACCCCATAATCGTATCTTAATTTCTCCCAAGGTGTTATTAATAAATCATCCTGGAAGTGTGGGTGCTAATGCCACGCCCACCCCACCCACCTTCATTTAATCCCGCCCTCCACCCACCAAACTCAGCCTCATTTAACCCCTCCCACCCACTACCAACCCACCTTCATTTAACCCCGCCCACGACCGACCAAACTCAGCCTTATTTAACCTCTCCCACCCACCCACCACCAACCTACCCCACCCATCACCAACCCAACCACCACCAACCCACCCTCATTTAACCCCACCCACGACCCGCCCTCAGATACAGAGGTACACGTGACCCAAGCGAGCTCTGGCTTGTGTCTTATCTCCCTCCGTCACGCTCCTATCAACCTCTCAGCACCTCCTCCTCATCTTTCCTCCTCCCCCTCCTACTCCTCCTCCTATTCTTCCCCCCCTCCTCCTCCGACTCTTCTTCATCCTCCTTCTCTTCCCATTTCAAAGTAAGTGTTGATGATCGTCAGGCCGCACTGCTACCCCTGGGGCCTGTGTTGTGTCGGCAGCTTCCTCACTTCTCACTCAGCTGACGGCCACCAGGTGATGTACTGTTGACAGCTTCCTCACTTCGGACTCAGCTGACGGCCACCAGGTGATGTACTGTTGACAGCTTCCTCATTTCGGACTCAGCTGACGGCCACCAGGTGATGTACTGTTGACAGCTTCCTCACTTCGGACTCAGCTGACGGCCACCAGGTGATGTACAGACGAAGCCCAAAATCCTCCCCCCCCTTCATTAAATTACGTCAAAATACCCGTAAAAGTCAACTACTAAGGCCCGTTCGACTGAACCACGAACCCAAAATCAGGCTCATGAACCCGAAGCATCTATGGAGAAAATAATCCATCAGTCTACTGCTTAGGGTATACGAATCTGGATCTCTGGGTTCGTGGTTCAGTAGGCGATAAATATATATAGATAGCTGTTCAATTCTCAATGCCTCCTTACCCACGTGACCTTCAAGTACATGACGTCAGATATCACCACCACGTGTCCAGACAATTACAGTAGCTCCACGTTATATAGATACAAGTGTACTTAACGACATGGTCCTCAAAATGTTATATTCTCAGTTTTGTTTGAAAAAAATATTCGTACTTTCATGGGTTGGGTTGGGTTAGCTTATGTAAAATAAAGGTTGGGTTAAGTTAAATTTACATCTGGTTACAATGGCGCCTAAATTACCTTGAGACTGTACCTTATCTACATCTTCTGCGTAAAAACAAAAAAACAAAAAACAATGTAGTTATCTCGGCCACTTGTGACATAAGGAGTCAAATGGATGAAAAAATGCTCCGAGACTCTACTATAACAATATGGGAGTCAAACTATTGCTAAGACTCGACCGAAATTAACAGTAATATCCGAGGAAGATAATAGAGATAAGACAGCAAAATGGAGTCAAAATTGATCTGAGACTCTACCGTAACCTGTCAAGAGGCGAGATAGCGCTGAGAATCTACTGAGGTTTAATGAAGGTGGAATAGTACTGAGACTCGAGCATAACTCAACACGTCCTCGGGGTAGAAAATAATGTGGGAGTGTGTGTCAGGGAGGGAGGGAGGGAGGGAGGGAAGGGGGAAGGAGGGCGTGGGGGAGTGAGGAGGTAGGCAGGAGGGAGGGAAGGACAAAGAAGGGAAGGAAGGAAGGAAGAAAGGAGGGCGTGAGGGACTGAGGAGAGAGGAAGGAGTGAGGGAGGGAAGGAGGGAGGAAGGGAGGGAAGGAGAAAGGAAGGAGAGCGTGAACAAGGGAGGGAGGGAGGAGGGCGTGACCTTTCCTCTCGTCACAGGAGGAGACACGCCCCTGGAGGGCGACAAGCTTGTTATCCCTCACACAGCTGTCAAGGGTCCTACATCCTGTCGCCTCGTCTGTCTTCACTAATTCTAACCACATAAAACACACACACACACACACTTCACAGAATCTTGAGAGAGAATGTGTGTGTGTGTGTGTGTGAGTGTGTTGAGTGAGTTATATTTAGTGTGAGAGTGCGTGTCCAAGACGGGATGTAATAGTGGACATTTCTTACTCTCCCTCCCTCTCTCCCTCTTCCTTCTTGTCTTTCCATTCTCTCCTCTCCGTCTTCCTCCTCGTTCATTTCCTCTCTCATCCTATCACTCTCTCTCTCTCTCTCTTCCTCCATTTCACTCCTTCCTTCCCTAACTACTCTCCCTCCCTCCCTCCCTACCACTCTCCCTCACTCCTTCCCTCCCTCCCTCCCACTCTCGTGCCCAGGTCAGAAACTTCACTCGCTTCCTCTTATGTATTTTTCCTTGAGAGAGAGAGAGAGAGAGAGAGAGAGAGAGCCACGTATCACTCAGCCCACACCTGGCGGGGGAGACACGCACACATCAACAGCATATTCTTACCTTCCTGTTATCAGGTAAAAGCACTAGGTGTGTGTGTGTGTGTGTGGCGGGCAGGGTACACCCAGAGGTGCTGAGCACTTCACCCACGACGCCACCCCTCCCACCCCTCTTGGGTCTGGCCACACACCTTGCACACCCTGGCCTCCACACCACTCCATTGGCCTCCACACACTCCCCCCTGGCCTCTGCAATTCACCACCTGGCTTCCAGCACCTTCCCCTGTCCCACACTATTCCCTGGCACACACTCTCTGACCCGACCCCACACCAATAACTCTTGCCCACACCACACCCCCCTGGCCCACACCACACCCCTGGCCCCACACCACACCCCTGGCCCACACCACACCCCCCTGGCCCACACCACACCCCCTGGCCCACACCACCTGGCCCACACCACACCCCCTGCCCACCACACCCTGACCACACCCACACCCCTGGCCCACACACACCGGCCCACACCACACCCCCCCTGGCCCACACCACACCCCTGACCCACACCACACCCCCCTGACCCACACACCACACCCCCTGGCCCACACTCCACACCCCTGGCTCCACACCACACACCCCTGGCCCGCCACCACACCCCCCCCCTGACCCACACCACACCCCCTGACCCACACCACACCCCCTGACCACAGACCACACCCCTGGCTCCACACTCCACACCCCTGGCTCCACACCACACCCCCTGGCCCACACCACACCCCTGACCCACACCACACCCCTGACCCACACCACACCCTGGCTCCACACCACACCCCCCCCAGCTCCACACCACACCCCTGACCCACCACATCCCTGACCCACCAATAACCCCACCCACAACATCGCACCATACCTTCTGCCTTTCTAACCTCTACACAAATGTTATTGGACGCTCCAAACACCTCTGTCTCCCTTCTGTCTCTCTTCTCTCTCTCATTTGTCTCCCTTCTCTCTCTCTCATTTGTCTCTCTTCTGTCTCTCTCCTCTCTCTCATTTGTCTCCCTTATGTTTTTCTTCTCTCTCATTTGTCTCCCTTCTGTCTCTCTTCTCTCCCTCACCCTCCCCATCCCTCCTCCCCGACACCAGAGACTCACGGCACCGAGGGAGGGAAGTGTTGTATGGTTGAGGGACAATTATTAATACACTTGTTAACATTTCTCAACTACTTGTGGGTTTTGTTGCTTATAGATCATGTAAGACTGTGTGTGTGTGTGTGTGTGTGTGTGTGTGTGTGTGTGTGTGTTTCCATAACAAGAATTTGCACCGGAGTTATCAGTCACCATGTTTGTAATCAATGGTTTGATAGAACACACACACACACACACACACACACACACACACACACACACACACACACACACACACACACACACCCCTTTTGTCTGATGCTAAAAGAAAGATTATAAAGAATTTCCTCTAAGTGACAGACTATTATACGGTGCACTTGAGTCTGATGTGTGATGCAGGAACCCCTCAATCACCCAACCCCAGAATTTTACGACCGCAGTAACCACAACAATCAATGCCAGGTGTCGCTATCTGCTGACAATAGTGTCCTATGAATATTGTGCACGACGGTACATCACCTAACACACACCTGTACGTTAAGACAAGGGGATGTAAATAATCATCTAACTGGTCACCTGAACTTTAACAACATTTTCACCTGGTTAGTGGGTTACTAGTACAGGTATTGGATATTATCACCCAGTGGCTGGCTCACCTGGTTAGTGGGTTACTAGTACAGGTATTGGATATTATCACCCAGTGGCTGGCTCACCTGGTTAGTGGGTTACTAGTACAGGTATTGGACATTATCACCCAGTGCGCGTCCACCTGGTTAGTGGGTTACTAGTACAGGTATTGGACATTATCACCAGGTGGCTGGCTCACCTGGTTAGTGGGTTACTAGTACAGGTATTGGATATTATCACCCAGTGGCTGGCTCACCTGGTTAGTGGGTTACTAGTACAGGTATTGGACATTATCACCAGGTGGCTGGCTCACCTGGTTAGTGGGTTACTAGTACAGGTATTGGATATTATCACCCAGTGCGCGTCCACCTGGTTAGTGGGTTACTAGTACAGGTGTTGGACATCATCACCAAGTGGCTGGCTCACCTGGTTAGTGGTTCACCTTTGTTTCCAAATTATTAATAACTTCTCAATATACTCTTGTTATCTGTGGGCTGAATATGTCTGTATATCTGTCAGTGTAACAGCTGTCAGTGTATTTCATTGTCAAGTGTTGCAGCTGTCAGTGTAAATTATCGTCAAATGTTGCAGCTGTCAGACCATCAACTAGGGAATGCCTCTGACATCATCAGCCACGTCAGGTTTATCAGGCCAGACAATGGAAGTTCCTGGTGTTGGGGTTAATTACTGACGAGTGAATGGACGAAGGCAGAAGTCGAGTGCCACTTCACCCTCCGCTTTTGACTAAATCCCAAAGAGAAATACCCATTAAAATAACCGTGTAGTTCTTCTTGTTGCTTCTTCGTCATCTTCTGCGGCTCTCCGTCTGTGTGTGTGTGTGTGTGTGTGTGTGTGTGTGTGTGTGTGTGTGTATGTGTGTGTGTTCATGGAGAAGTGACCCGTCCAAAGGTTAATTAAAGTTTACATGTTGAGTGGAGGCGAGTGCTGAGCCGACGCCGTCACTGTACCCGGGGGCGTTGTGTCCTCTTCTTCCCCTTCACCGCCAGCGGGACACACCACCACACACAACAAAACTCCTCTCTGATACACGGGGCCTCCATGCTGATGGTGCCAGATAGCAAGTTCCAGGGTACGTACGTCTGTAACTTTGTCCTGATTTATCGGGGTGGTAAGTTTGTTTTCCGAGGTGAGGTGTGACGTAGATGGCGGTAGCGGTGGTGGCCTGACGGATGGTTCCCTCCCAAACAATAAAGTATCATCACTACCTCCCCCCCCTCTCCTCCTCCTCCTCCTCCTACTACTACTACTCCTCCTCCTCCTCCTCCTCTCTCATAGCATCAGGTAATAATTTTCCTCTGGCCATCTGCGTCACCCTACCACCTCCTCCTCTCTTCTCCCTCTCTCATCCTCCCCCGCATGCTCCTCACCTCCCCTCTCCCCCTCACGTGATCATCTAATAAGGTGTGTCGACCCACCTGTATCCACCACCACATCATCCCTCACGCGACCTGCCCCTCGAGACTCCCACCTTCCTCCACCTCCTCCTCCTCCTCGCCAGATGATGTATGACTCGACTCCTCTACTTAGCTAAGTGTTACTCGAGCGAGGGTGACAGCGTGTTGTCCCTTCCCAACGATAAACTGACTTGAGATACTGAACAATTTGGGTGGTCGATTTTAACCCAATATTTAGAGGTGTTTTTTTTTCTTCTATGTTTATATCACCACTACTACCTCCACCACACACTACCACCACCACCACCACCACCACACACCTACCACCACACTACCTCCACCACACTACCACCACTACCACCACCACCACCACACACTACCACCACCTCCACCACCACCTCCACCACTACCTCCACCACAAACTACCACTACCATCACCACACACCACCACCACAAATATAACCCCATTCTCAGCACACCTTCAGCACCACAACGACCACCTTATTCTTACCTGTAGAAAACCAGGCATTTGAGAGGAACCCCCTGGAGGAGACCATACAAGACCCCAGCAGGTGGCGACACACAGCTGGTACACACTCTAGATAAAGGCCCTCCCTAACACACACAACGTCAGCATTCAGTAAGGAGTGACGGCAACATTTTCACATTTCTTCCCCGATAATATTCAAGAATTACCGATATGCTGAAGGTACGATACGTGACCACTATCATGAACCCTAAACTGACACAGGGAATAGTGTCACTCTGGGAATACTAGGAATTGTGTCACCTCGGGAATACTAGGAATTGTGTCACTTCGGGAATGATGGGAATTGTGTTACCTCGAGAATTAACTGAGGCTCACAGAGTTACGGCAGAGTCTCAGAGTAACTTCCACGCCATCTTGGTTGTTGTACACGATTTCAGCTTTAAGTTAAAGAGACTATAGGTCAAATACCCCCTCCCTCATTTAGTCCTAAAAGGCCCTAACCTAACCACTAAGATTGAGTGTTGGGGCCCAAAACCTAATGGATATGGTCAGGTTAGGTTGATTTAGGGGTCTTATTACTATCAGACCCCAAGGAAACCGTGCATGTTATTTTGGGACCTAGATAACAGGGGCCCATTCGAAGTGAACACCAAATGTCATAGTCGTGATATTTTTACCGTGAGGGGCCTAATAGGATAAGGACCTACTAGGACAAGGGCCTACTAGGATAAAGGCCTACTAGGATAAAGGCCTACTAGGATAAAGGCCTACTAGGATACGGGCCCAATCAACCAGCCCAAGATGTCACAGTAGTTAAACTTGGCTTCGATGCACCGTGGACCTGACCAGACGCCGCGCCAGGAAGGAGGAGGAGGAGGAGGAGGAGGAGGAGGAGGAGGAGGAGCCTGAAGCTGTTTCTCATTGATATGCGAGACAAGTTACCGCTTCTTCATCTTTTCTTCTGTGAGGGACAACACGCTACAAAAATATTACCACTCGGGAAAAAAAAAATGATCCGAGAAATGAGACGATATTCACTCTCCCACACGACGACAGAGAAATTGTGTGAAAAAAAAATATAGGAACTGGGAAACATAGCTAAAGATGTTTCGTTTCTTCTTCAGCGGACTACGAGAGAGAGAGAGAGAGAGAGAGAGAGAGAGAGAGAGAGGTTAATGTGATAAAAGAATAAAAGATATATTTCACAGTACACTCACGATCGGTCTCTCCTGGACTGCCAATTGTTCAAAAGTTTCCCCCAGAGAGCGAGTCGGAAGGCTCAGTGTATTCAACGATACATTCATCCCAAACTCGTAAGATAGTTTAGTCTCGTCGCCTACTATACGGTGTCTCAGGATCAACTCTTCTTACTAAAAGTAGCCGTAAAGGGGGAAGGGGGAGGCCATCAAAAGAACCGGGAACGACGACTATGAGGAGAGGGGGACGTGGTTGATGGAGGGGGACGTGGTTGATGGAGGGAGACGTGGTTGGTGGAGGTGGGCGTGAGGGACGTGGTTGATAGAGGGACGTGGTTGATAGAGGACGTGGTTGATAAAGGGACGTGGTTGATGGAGGGACGTGGTTGATGGAGGGACGTGGTTGATGGAGGGACGTGGTTGATGGAGGGACGTGGTTGATGGAGGGACGTGGTTGGTGGAGGGACCTTGGTTGGTGGAGAGACAAGATGGAGGGACTTGGTTGAGAGAATCAAGGTGAAGGGGGGCGTGGTTGAGAGAGAGTCAATGTGGAGGTAGACGTGGTTGAGAGAGAGTCAATGTTGAGGTAGACGTGGTTGAGAGGGATGTAACTGAGAGGGTAAGTGATTAAGGGACGTAATTGAGGGGGGGACATTGAGAAGGAGGTAACTGAGGGACGTGGTTGAGTGACGTAGTTGCTGTTAAGAGGTCATCTACTGCTGTTAACTGGAGGCAAACGAGGCTCTTTGTCATATTTACTATGAGTTTGTTCACAAGACGAGAGTAAACGAGGTAGTTATGACGGTGACGAGTTAATAAGACAGTTATTGCTTTAATTAACGCTCTCCACACCTACACCCTCCTCCACCACACCCTCACCCTCCACCACCACTACACCTACACCCTCCTCCTCCACACCCTCCTCTTCCTCCTCCACCACTACACCTTCCTCTTCCACCACTACACCTACACCTTCCTCCTCCACACCCTCACCCTCCTCCACCACTACACCTACACCCTCCTCCTCCACACCCTCACCCTCCTCCACCACTACACCTACACCTTCCTCCTCCACCACTACACTTTCAGTCTTTTTTATAAGTCAAACATTAAAAAAAACTGTGTGTGTGTGTGTGTGTGTGTGTGTCCATCTAAGTACCTAAGTGTAACTAGTTATAAGTAATATTATTAATTTCAGTAGTGAGGAGGAAGAAAAAGAATGGGATATAGGAAGGGGAGAAAGAAGGGGAGAGAGGAGGAGAAGGAAGAGGAGAAGGAAGGAGGAGGAGGAGAAGAAGGAAGGAGGAAGAGAAGGAGAAAGAAAAGAAGAGGAGGAAAATAAGCAGGAAGAAAAACAAAACAAAATATCAGTAGTAAAAATTAAAGTAAAAACAAAACCTCAAGGAATAACAAACAATTAATTTTAGCGAGTCAGCGAGTTTGAGAAAAATAATAATTTACATACGAAAATTCGACATCAAAAGTTACGCGATTCAGATGACGCTGTTCGACCCATCGCTGCCAGTCAACCGAGGTGGGCGTTGTGTAAATGATGTCTGCCAGGCGCTAAACTTGTTATGTTATTGGCGAGTTGTAAAGACTGAGGGAGGGGGCAGGAAGGAAGGAGAGCACCAACGAGCCAAGGAAGGAAGGAAGGAAGGAAGGAAGGATAGTGTGGGGAAGGGTAGGAAGTGAGAGACATTAATGGAGTGAGGGTAAGAGGAAAGGAGAAAAAGATTGGGAGGAAAGGAAGAATGTAAAGGGAGAGAGGAATGGTGAGGAGGAGAGTGAAGGGAGTGGAGGAAGAGAGAAAGGGAAAAGAAGGAGGGAGGGAACGAGGGGAGGGAGGGAGGAGGGAGGGAAAAAGGGAGGCTGTGGAGAAATGGAAGGGAGGGAGGGACAACTTCAAGATGGTAAGGCCAAGTTATAACTAAAAGTTTTCCATGTTAGTCAAGTGAGGAAATTGAAGGCTGACAGCTTAATGGGACAGATCAAACCGACAGCTGGCGAGAAGGTTTAATTCAGATCATGTTTATACGAATATTTCCTCAGGTGTGGTAGAAGAGGTAACTGTGTATCTCCTCAACACACCTGAAACACACCTGCAAGTTCACGGGTTCTTGGTTGACACTAATGTTTTGGTCAACAGATATAGCTGCTCTCTCTCTCTCTCTCTCTCTCTCTCTCTCTCTCTCTCTCTCTCTCTGGTTTGACTACTACAATTACTACCTCTACTACTATTACTACTGCTGCTGTTGTTAAGGTCTGGTGAGGGCGTTAAGGCCCAATGAGAGTGACAGGACCAGGTGAGACGTGTCAGGTGAGGGGGGGGGTGTCAGGTGCCTGGTGAGGGGTGTCAAGGCCTGGTGAGGGGGAGGTGTCAGGTGCCTGGTGAGGGGTGTCAAGGCCTGGTGAGGGGGAGGTGTCAGGTGCCTGGTGAGGGGTGTCAAGGCCTGGTGAGGGGTGAGGTGTGCCCAGGTGCCTGGTGAGGGGGTGTCAGGACCGGTGAGGGGGAGGTGTCAGGTGCCTGTGAGGGGTGTCAAGGCCTGGTGAGGGGAGGTGTCAGGTGCCTGGTGAGGGGTGTCAAGGCCTGGTGAGGGGGAGGTGTCAGGTGCCTGGTGAGGGGTGTCAAGGCCTGGTGAGGGGGAGGTGTCAGGTGCCCAATGAAGGGTGCCAAGAGAGGGCCATCAGACATTATCAGTAGGCGGCACTTGAGTCGTTTACGCCTGCGGGCCAACCCACAGCCGTTATTAGCCTGCTCGTTACACGTTATACCAACAGTCGTAAAATTAGTGACGAGAGACACACGGCCAATCCTGTCAACACCTTGCAAATTGTATATCATATTTATGGCCCTGTCACCTGCATACTAATTACTTGATAACGTAATATATTCTTGAGAGAGAGAGAGAGAGAGAGAGAGAGAGAGAGAGAGAGAGAGAGAATTTGTGTCAGGAGTATAAGGTGCAGAATAAATCTCCGTCAAATTCACTGTTATCTTTACTTATTGCTCAGGCCTAACATTCGTCTCAATGCTGTACGATAGTTTGGGACGACTGGTTGGCAGCGCGTGGATGGTGGTCCAGTGACTCGGGATAAATAACGAAAAATCATAGAGAGAAGAGTAATGAAAAAAAACGAAATAAAACAAAATAAAAACAAAAACAAAATACAAAACAAAAAAACAAAACGAAATGGAAAACAACAACACAAACGATCTTTTTGGGGGGAAGGGGATGTAGTATGGTAGTAGTGTTGCCAAATCTACTCACCGACTAATAGACTGAAGACATTTAATGCTGGATGAGTTTAACTAATGGATGTTAAACAGTACGAGAAAAACACTTTGTGGAAGGGAGTTCCACACAGTGTTAGTTCCGGGGGGTTTAAATGAGATTTGGTAGGTGGAGGTTCATCAATAAAAATAGGGGCGGGGCAGGGGCGGGGCAGGGGAACGAGAAGCAATGTCAATTTACAGACATGCAGACTTACAATAATTATGCCTTACACGTGCACGCATTAATTATTATGGACGGTGGCAATATGACACATCTAAAGGTTGCCATTTTATTTCACGACATTCTTCACCACTAATGACGTGTTACATATTAGATAAATTGACGTTATCAGAAACACTTTCCAACGTGGAGGAAATATCATGCAATACATTCATATTAATTCACGTTATTTTACACATTAAACTGACTCTTTCTTGAATTATATAAGAAATAGAAAGTAAATAAACTCTACAACCTCTACAAGACGGTAAACACCCTCACAACAACAATATCACAACTTCACACAAGGAGCCAAAAAATATTACGTAAACAGAAGACAAAAGTATAATTGAGATTAACCGACATTAATACTCAAGACCGTAACCTTTGTCCTAGTTACAGATACGAGTTTCTTAAACCTTCACAGTCCTAGCTTAATAAACTGATTGTCTAGGTTTACGCGTTTCAAGGCCTAATTATCCGGAAAATAGAACAGGTACTCGGTGAAAGTCTAACGTTATGTGGTGTTGACTGACATTTATGACCCAGTGCAAGGATGAGTGTCAGTGATGACTGTCGTTAAGATTGTGTCGTATCATGATAGACACCTGCTGGTAACTTCTGAACCCCGAGGAGGAACACACACACACACACACACACACACACACACACACACACACACACACAGTCTCTTGTTGGATTAAAAAACTTCTGGGGATAAGAATTTAAAGAAACTTCCGCAGCTTTACGGAGATTTGAAACAAACTGAATAAATGACTAAATTATAGAAAACGGAGTTAGGTAGCACACGAGCCAGTCCACACAAACAAACAAATACACATACATCCATCCATCCATCCATCCATCCATACATACATACATGCACAAGCAAACACACACATATACACGAGCGAGCAAACAAAAACATACACACATACGAACGAGCCCCCATACACCAACAAACAAGAAAGTAAACAAACACACACACACACACACACACACACACACACACACACACGAGCGAGCCCCAACACACAAACAGTAACACACCCACACTAAGACCTAATTGTGAATAATAATAACATGTTTATATACAGTTATACACTCACCACTGTAACAGCCCACGTGTTTTTATTTATATACAGAATATCAATAACACTAACATACACATAAATACACAACAACAAAATAGCAATATTAATACACTGTAAATATTATCAATAGCATTACTCCTCCCAGTTGTATGAATTGAAGAAAAAAAAAAGAAGCTAATTTTCATCTGGTAAAGTAAAAGTATTGGTGATTATGGCTGAGATCACCTGAAGATTAGCCCCCCCCCTAGATTAGGTTAGGTTAGAACTCACATTACAAGCACTGTATCCACTCTGCCACCGCACCAACGACTCACAGATCAAAATAAGTCACAGTTAATCTTCTTATGAATACAAAGGACTTACTAACACGCCGGAAACAGATTATGTTGTACGGGAATGATGAACAGTGTGAGGGAGAGTGTGAGAGAGAGTGAGAGTGTGTGAGGGAGAGTGAGAGAGTGTGAGGGAGAGTGAGAGAGTGTGAGGGAGAGTGAGAGAGAGTGAGGGAGAGGAGAGAGAGGGGAGAGGGAGAGAGGGGGGGGAGGGAGAGTGGGGAGAGGAGAGAGTGTGGGGAGAGGAGAGGGAGAGGAGAGGTGAGGGAGAGTGAGAGAGTGTGAGGGAGAGTAAAAGAGTGTGAGGGAGAGGGAGAGGAGAGAGTGTGAGGGAGAGAGTGTGGGGAGAGAGTGAGAGAGGCACAGTGTGAGTGAGAGTGAGAGAGTGTGAGGGAGAGAGAGAGGCACAGTGTAAGGGAGAGTGAGAGAGGCACAGTGTGAGTGAGAGTGAGAGAGTGTGAGGGAGAGGGAGAGAGTGTGGGGGAGAGAGAGAGAGAGGCACAGTGTGAGGGAGAGTGAGAGAGACAGATTATAGCTTATTTGGACCCTGTGGAAGGTAGTGTGGGAGAGGAACACCCTGCAGAAGGAGGTACACAGGAGGACGGGGCTACACTCACCGACTGGGTCCGGGTGTGGAGGGAGTCATACACCTCGTGGCCAGTCGTCACGTTCTGTAGACGCCGTGGCTTCGACGTGACCTCCTTCATCTTTCTGTAACAAAAACATAACTTCGTAAGACACATGTAACACCTCTGTAACAACTATAACACACACGTGACAGGTTCAGGTTGTTGTGTGACGGGTTAGGGTTGTTGTGTGACGGGTTAAGGTTGTAGTGTGACGGGTTAAGGTTGTAGTGTGACGGGTTAAGGTTGTTGTGTGACGGGTTAAGGTTGTTGTGTGACGGGTTAAGGTTGTTGTGTGACTGGTTAAGGTTGTAGTGTGACGGTTAAGGTTGTAGTGTGACGGGTTAAGGTTGTAGTGTGACGGGTTAAGGTTGTAGTGTGACGGGTTAAGGTTGTTTGTGTGACGGGTTAAGGTTGTAGTATGACAGGTTAAGATTTTTAGTGTGACGGTTAAGGTTGTAGTGTGACGGTTAAGGTTGTAGTGTGACGTAGTGTGACGGGTTGGGTTGTGGTGTGACGGGTTAAGGTTGTAGTGTGACGGGTTAAGGTTGTAGTGTGACGGGTTAAGGTTGTTGTGTGACAGGTTAAGGTTGTTGTGTGACGGGTTAAGGTTGTAGTGTGACGGGTTTGTAGTGTGACGGGTTGTGGTGTAGTGTGACGGGTTAGGTAGTGTGACGTAGTGTGACAGGGGTTGTAGTGTGACGGGTTAAGGTTGTAGTGTGACGGGTTAAGGTTGTAGTGTGACGGGTTAAGGGTTAGTGTGTGACGGGTTAAGGTTGTAGTGTGACGGGTTAAGGTTGTGTGTGACGGGTTAAGGTTGTAGTGTGACGGGTTAAGGTTGTAGTGTGACGGTTTAAGGTTGTGAGTGTGACAGTGACGGTTAAGGTTGTAGTGTGACGGGTTAAGGTTGTAGTGTGACGGTTTAAGGAGTTGTAGTGTGACGGTGGGTTAAGGTTGTAGTGTGACAGTGTGACGGGTTAAGGTTGGTGTGACGGGGGTGTGACAGGTTGTAGTGTGACGGGTTAAGGTGTGTGTGACGGAGTTGGTTGTAGTGTGACAAGGTTGTTGTGTGTGACGGGTTAAGGTGTGTAGTGTGACGGGTTAAGGTTGTAGTGTGACGGGTTAAGGTTGTAGTGTGACGGGTTAAGGTTGTAGTGTGACGGGTTAAGGTTGTAGTGTGACGGGTTAAGGTTGTAGTGCGACGGGTTAAGGTTGTAGTGTGACGGGTTAAGGTTGTAGTGTGACGGGTTAAGGTTGTAGTGTGACGGGTTAAGGATGTTGTGTGACTGGTTAAGGTTGTAGTGTGACGGGTTAAGGTTGTAGTGTGACGGGTTAAGGTTGTAGTGTGATGGGTTAAGGTCATAATATGGCACAAATCATCAACTGGACTTCACATAGAAAAGTAAAGTGTCAGCTCTCGGACCAGTAGTGGAGGTCAACACCAGTTTCTTCGTCATGTGTGTGACGTTTATCAACAACACCGAGATGCTGGAGTACAGTATACGTGCTTGAGTTCATGAGGCTATCTTCCCTCCCTATATGATACACACACCACGCACAAAAGACTAAACGTGTCCTCGCAAACATCTTGTGCAGAGAATGCGTCAGCCCAGTGAATCTACAGTACATACTTCCAGGTAGCTGTGTGTGTGACACATATGTAGCGCATGTCCTCGTGAAGGATGACCCTGAATTAAATATAATTTTCGATGAACATGGCTGCATAATGTCCACCAAAGCAGCAGAGCCGAGTAACTCAGAATTTCTCAGCAGACATCATCTTTGAGCTTATTATGATGACGTTCTGATTCTAAAAAGTTTTTGGGGCAAACCTGCAAAAGCAAAGCGAGGATCATCACTGAACTCCTCACCAAGTTCGTGGGCTGTGGTGGGGCGAGCAAGGTGCCGATTACTTTATTGTTCAAACTGCAGTGGTAACTGCAGCAGATGATCAAACATAACCTTTTGTGGTCGTAACTACGGACAGTGATTTGTTGGCCATGCTTACAGCGCAGGCCAGACATTGGTATGGACTTTATAATTCTCTTCGGACTAAACCCAATATCTGTCTACAACACTCATAAAATGTAGCAATCTGTTAGTCCCACAGTGCAGACCCACCTTAGGTTGTGCTACAGATGGAGCCCTATACTATATAACACTGAGAAAAAGAGGACATTGGCTATTTTTTAGAGTGAAGAGGAGGACTCGAAGGAGTTGAATTCGTTTTGGCAACTAGACTTGACTCATCATGAAGCTGCGTGCGTAGGAAATCCATTTCTTCCTAAGTTGTGTGTTCGGTCTACCTCTGGAGAATAATCGTTACACTGTACATGAGGCGAGACAACACAACCTCAGTCTGCTCAGCTGGGTTCCAAATGGAGAGTTTACCCCCAACTTCAGCGGCCGCCAAGAACCACTCCTACAGGGTCGGGGAACAAGTTGTTTCACACTGGGTGGGGATGGCAATTCAGAAACGGGATGCTATTTACGGTAGACAGTGACCGACCAGTGGCATCAGAGAGGTTACTAGCATGGTGTTACGTGGCTGTAAGGGAAGCTGCGGTAAGAAATGTAATTGCTGCGGGCTAGTCTGTTGTGCACCCCATGTGTTCTACGTGCATTGGACAACCATGCACTAAACTAAAAATAAAGTATATCTAGAGTTTTAACTGTGTGTGTGTGTGTGTGTGTGTGTAAAGTGGGAGAGAAACATCAGGTGTATAGGAAACAAGTGACAATCGCTGAGACACAGGTAAACGAAGTGTTCACACCACACAAGTGACTGAAACAACACAGCCTGCCAAGACCATCACCATACCTCACTGGCCCGCCCACTCCTGTGCTACCTGCGTCACTGTAGCTCAACACACCATAACAAACACTATTATTATTATTATTATTATTATTATTATTGGTGTTGTTAGTACAGTGAGATAATACACACACACACACACTCTCTTTCTCTCTCTATTATCCAATAAAAATATACCATCAGCGTCAGAGTGCCATATAGGGGAATCTGTGGCACCATTTGGCACCACCTCTACCAGGCCCTCCCCATCAGCCACCCTTCCTACAGCCCTCCACCCCTCCCCCAGGCCTCCACTCCCCTTCACTTATGATGGGAATGGGTCCCCTCCGCAGACCCCATCAACCGGCTGCATATTAACGTCGGAACTCGCTGTTTACAAGTCAATCTTCGCCCAATTTGACAACTTGGGACCCGACACGAGATAAAAGCCGCGACCTAGTGGGTAAAGTGTTGTAGTCGTTGTTGTTGTGGTTATTGTTGCAGTTTTTGTTATTGTTTTAATGGTTATGGTTGTTGTAGTTGTTGTGGTGGTGGTTATTGTTGTAGTTTTTGGTGTAGTTTGGTTGTTGTAGTTGTTCATGTAGTCGGGGTTATTGTTGTAGTTTTCAGTTTAGTTGTTGTAGTTGTTCATGTAGTTGTAATTGTTGTAGTTTTTATTGTAGTTTTGGTAGTTGTTCATGTAGTTATTATCATTATAGCTTTAAATGAAGCTGTTGCTGTTTTAGCTGTAATGGCTATTCTACCACACATGACAGACAGACTTTCACGACGTGGCCCAGTATTAGTGAGTCAGTCAGCGGCTACTGTCCTCTGCTCCCAGGAATACACAGCTGAACACATTATCTGGACCTCCTGAAGATTAAACACCCTAGCCTAACTCATATGATTATTAAACACCCTAACGCTAACCTTACCTAATCTAAAGTCATTTAAACTAACCTAACCTAAAGTATCCTAACCTAACCTAGCGTAAACAATCTAATCCAACCTAATACTAACCTAACCTAACCTGACCTGACCTGACCTAACGAAGCGTAACCTAAGCTCACTAGGACACTGAGTACGTCCCCCGCATAGTAAGGAAGCATCAAGAGAGACCTTCAGCTTCTTCCGTTACGTGACGAGACAGAGTGAACGAGGGCTGTTATCATACTTGGGTAACCACTCTCACCACACCTCCTCTTCATTACCTACTTGACTCACCCAACCACGCAAATAGTCACGCAGTGAGAGACAACCGTTTATTACTACCTTGGTCAACAAACTTACTACTGATGCATATGGTGTAGTGTTATGCGTGACGGTGTGTCTGATGGTGTGGTGTTGTGCGTCTATGGTGTATGTGATAGTGTGGTGGTGTACTTTATTTCCAAACCAATGTTTACCTATTTCGCGCCTAAATCTAAATTTGTCTTAATTTAAAACCATTGTTACGAGTTCACTCCTGGTTGGATAGTTTGAGTACCTTTGTAATGTCCCCTTTGTTTAGCCCTGCCTTCCACTTATACACCTCTACCAGGTCGCCCCTCGCTCTACGTCTCTCAAGGGAGTGCAAATTAAGATGCTTTAACCTGTCTCTATACACAAGGTTCCTAATGCCCGGGATTAGTCTTGTCATTCTCCTCTGAATTCTTTCCAAGGATTCTATATCCATTCTGTAATACGGTGACCAGAACTGAACTGCGTAATCCAGGTGTGGTCTCACAAGAGCAGATACAGTTTTAGGATGACCTCGCTAGTCTTGTAACTAACACTCCTTTGTATGAACTCCTTTGTATATAACCACATCATCATTGTGCCCCTCGTCCACTGATTCGAAAACAGATGAAAAGAATGTTAATAGATTAGTTAGACATGAACGCCCGCTTGTGAAGCCATGTTGGGAATCATTGATCAATCGGTGCTTCTCCAGGTGATTTCGAATAGAGCTTGAAATGATTGCTTACGGTAATTTGCCTACAATTGATGTTAGACTGATTGGACGGTAGTTAGAGGATAGTGATCTACCTCCCTTCTTGAAAATTGGTATTACATTCGCTATCCTCCAGGATTTTGGTACTACACCCGTTTTTAAGGACATGTTAAACAGCTTTGCTAAGTGCATACTAAACTCCTTCAATACTTTGGCAAATATCTCATCGGGACCTGGTGACTTATTAGGCTGCTTATTAACATCGTTACTAGTCACTTCTATCTCGCTTAATTTATTTCTTCACTATCTCTGTATAGAGTCGGTGCCTCGGGTATCATGTTTAAATTTTCAGTGGTGAAAACTGTTGAAAAATATTTATTCAGATTATTGCTCATTTCTCCGTCGTTATCAGTTAGCTAGCCGGTATCCGACTGTATTGGTCCAATGATTTTTCGTGTTTTAGTTTGATACATTTGATAGAATCCTTTGGGGTTTGACTTCGCCTCCCTTGCTACCTTCAGTTCATTATTCCCCTCTGCTTTTCTTATCTCGGTCTTAACCCTACCGGCCAATACCTTATAATAATCTCGGAGGTAAACTTCACCACGATTTATTCGCCTACCTATAACCTTCCTTTGTCCAATAATGTTCTTTAAATAGTTATTTATCCATTTAGGGTCATTGTTGTTTGATCTGAGTTTTCTGTAAGGTATGTTCTGCCTTTGTGCATTAAGTAACTCGTTATTTAAATTGTTGTGGAACTCGTCAACCTCAGATCTTGTGGTCAGGTCATTCTCAACCGTCAGGACTCCAGGTAAGGTGAGTTCGCCCTCTGTGGGTACAGTGTGTGAGGTCACCTCATATGAGGTCATGTAATTCACCCCCAAGCGTGATACCCCTTCTCTCAGCTGCCACTTCAAACTATCAAAGTTTGCCCTTCTGAAATTTGGGACTATAGTGGAATTTTCCTTGAGGCTGCCCTGAAATTCCAATTGGAATCTTATTTCTTTGTAATCGCTGTTAGCAAGTTCGTTCCCTACCTCGACATTACTAATGGGGTTTTCTCTGTTTGACAGAACTAAATCGAGTATATTATTACCCCGGGAGGGTTCGGTTATATGTTGGCTTAGGAAACAGTCCTGGATTGTTTCAAGAAAATCCTCTGATTCTGAGTTACCCGTAAGGTCAATCCAATCTATTTGGCTAAAGTTAAAGTCGCCGACTATACAGACTTTGCTATGTATGAAAGCCCTGCTCATTTCATCCCAGATAAGTCGCTCATTAACTGTATCAAGATTAGGAGGTTTGTATATTACTCCTGTGATTAATTTTTCCCAACCAACGATTAATTATATCCAAATTGTTTCTGTATTCCGCTCAGTTTTTATTTCCTTATTTATTTCACACTTCAGATTATCCCTGACATAGATTGCTACCCCGCCTCCTTTCCTAATCTGCCTATCGGTATGGAACAATTTGTAACCTGCAATTTGTTATTCGACAGGTAACTCACGTGAGTCTAGGTTTATCCATGTTTCGGTGAATGCTATTATATAGATTTTTTCGGTGCATACCATCGCCCTTCTGTCATCCATTTTGTTTCTCATACTTCTACTGTTTGCATAGTAGACATTTTGGTTAGCCGTGTTCTGAGTCCTCTCTTTGTCGCATTTAGGTTTTAACTCCCTGCCTAATTTAGTTTTGTCATAATTCCTAGCACTATTTCCCTGTAGCCTTTCACTTTGTTTACCAGCTCCCACTGCAGTCTCCTCCACCCCAGTTTAAAGATTTCGACATCTTTTGAACTGCCCTCTCGAGAGAGCCAGCCAGGGTTGCCACCCCATCCCTAGCATAAAGGTCCCTTCTGCCGTAAAGTTTTCCCAGTTGTCAATGAATGGGATTGATATTGGCCGTCAAGACGGCCGTTGACACCAACTGCCCTTGACAAACATTCATTGCCAACTCTCCTAGGCAGGACACCATATATGATAGGGATCCCTCCCTTCGACCTAATACGTTCTATAGCTGTCTTGAACTTATCAAGAAGCTCCTCACTCCTACACCGGCCAATATCATTGCCTCCTGCACTGAGGCAGATAATGGGTTTGTTCCCATTACCAGACAAGATATTGTCCATCCTGTCAATTATATCCCCCACCCCAGCTCCTGGCAAACACACCCTCATCCTATTTTTATTTTTACCACAAAAAGCTCTGTCCAAGTACCGTACCTGGGAATCGCCAATAATTAAGGTTTTCGTACCTTCCTTGTCAGCCCTGTCCCTGCTAACGTCCAATTCGTCTATCAAAGGACTGAAAGAGTTGGTACACTTAGCTGTTGTTGTTGTGTCCTTGGTGGGTTTTTTCACCACCAGTTTGTGCGTGTAATAATAATAATAATAATAATAATAATAATAATAATAATAATAATAATAATAATTAACGGTTTATTGAAAGAGCTTGGCAGCCAGAAGGCTGAAAATATACAGTTGCATATTTGGGGAATGGGTTTCGAATTACAAATAATATACAAGTAACATAAGTGATACAAATAAGATATATAATAACTAGATGGGGAAAAGCTCAAACTACAGTTCATTTCAACATAATGACAGTGCAAGGAGTAGTGTTTACTGGGAGTGAATACACTGGTTTATTACAAGTTATTGATAATTTTTACAATGGTTGGGACTGGGCTGTTCTTATAGCGATCAGTTCGTGCACGTATGGGCTGGATGCGGTTGTGGTGTCGAACAGCAATTCTCGGGCTAGGGATCTCAGGTGGTAGTAGGAGCCGGTGTCGAGGATGTTGGTGTGGTGTTGTGTTGTGTTGTGTTGTGCGTGATGGTGTGGTGGTGTGCGTGATGGTGTGGTGGTGTGCGTAATGGTGTGGTGGTGTGCGTAATGGTGTGGTGGTGTGCGTAATGGTGTGGTGTGCGTAATGGTGTGCGTGATGGTTTAGTGGTGTGCATGATGGTGTGGGTGATGGTGTGCGTGATGGTGTGGGTGATGGTGTGCGTGATGGTGTGGGTGATGGTGTGGGTGATGGTGTGCGTGATGGTGTAGTGTTGCGTGATGGTGTAGTGTTGCGCGTGGTGTGGTGTCACATAAGAACACAAGGAAATAAGGAGTCTGCAATAGGCCAGTTGGCCTGTGCATGGTAGCTTCTGTCGAGAGTTACAACCACTCTCTATCATCCATGAATCTATCTAGCCTCCTTTTAAAACTTTCCAGCGTCCCAGCACTTACTACAAAGTTGCTAAGCTTGTTCCACTCGTCCACCACCCTATTTGTGAACCAGTTCCTTCCTATCTCCTTCCTAAACCTAAACTTATCCAACTTAAATCCGTTGCTACGAGTCCTATCCTGCTCGGATATTATAAGAACTTTATCTATATCTCCTTTATTGATTCATTTCACCCACTTAAATACTTCTATCATATCTCCCCACACTTCGTCTTTATAGGAAATGCAAGTTTAGTTTCTTTAATATATCTTGACATGGAAGGTTTCTAAGTCCCGGAATCATTTTCGTCATTCTTCGCTGCACCGACTCCAGTTAATTGATATCCATTCTATAATAAGGGCACCAGAACTGAACAGCATAATCGAGGTGCGGCCTGACTACCGCAAGATATAGTTGCAATAAGACCTCCGCACTCTTATTACTTACACTTCTAGATATAAAACCTAATACTCTGTTTACCTTATTTCGAACATTAACTCAGTTTTCTAGGCCGCAGGTCAGGGCTTACAAATACTCCTAAGTGTGGTGTTGTGCGTGATGGTGTGGTGTTGTGCGTGATGGTGTGGTGCTGGCCGTGATGGTGTGGTGCTGTTCGTGATGGTGTGGTGTTGTTCGTGATGGTGTGGTGCTGGCCGTGATGGTGTGGTGCTGGCCGTGATGGTGTGGTGTTGTTCGTGATGGTGTGGTGCTGGCCGTGATGGTGTGGTGTTGTTCGTGATGGTGTGGTGGTGTTCGTGATGGTGTGGTGCTGGCCGTGATGGTGTGTGTTGTTCGTGATGGTGTGGTGTTGTTCGTGATGGTGTGGTGCTGTTCGTGATGGTGTGGTGCTGTTCGTGATGGTGTGGTGTTGACCGAGATGGTGTGGTGGTGTTCGTGATGGTGTGGTGCTGGCCGTGATGGTGTGGTGCTGTTCGTGATGGTGTGGTGTTGTTCGTGATGGTGTGGTGCTGGCCGTGATGCTGTTCGTGATGGTGTGGTGTTGTTCGTGATGGCGTGGTGTTGACCGTGATGGTGTGGTGCTGTTCGTGATGGAGTGGTGTTGTTCGTGATGGTGTGGTGTTGTTTGTGATGGTGCTGTTCGTGATGGTGTGGTGTTGTTCGTGGTGTGGTGTTTGTGGTGTTGCCGTGAGGTGTGGTGTTGGCCGTGATGGTATGGAGTTGTCCATGTGGTGCTGTTTGTGATGGTGTGGTGCTTGATGGTGTGGTGTTGCCGTGATGGTGTTATGCGTGATGGTGGTCTTGGTCGTGATGGTGTGGTCGTGATGGTGTGGTCTTGGCCGTGATGGTGTGGTCTTGGCCGTGATGGTGTGGTCTTGGCCGTGATGGTGTGGTCTTGGGCCGTGATGGTGTGGTGTGGCCGTGATGGTGTGGTCTTGGCCGTGATGGTGTGGTCTTGGCCGTGATGGTGTGGTCTTGGTCGTGATGGTGTGGTCTTGGTCGTGATGATACAGGGAGAAGTTTCCGTCACTTGACCGCTCACGAAATATCCGTCAGACTTGGTCATAAAAAATCCCACGACTTCCCAAAGTCTCAAGCACTAACAGGATATGACACTGCTTCAACACCAGGTGGCCAGGGTGAGATAACAGCCCGGGTTACCTGGAGTGTTCTACCGGAGCTTGCTGGGGTGCTGTTAAGACTGCCAGGCAACACCCGGGAGGAAGTGTTGTGCGGTAAGTGTTGCTGCTTCATCCAACAAGCACATGCTGTACACTGGTCAGGACAAGACCAGGAGGAGGTTGTTTATAGAGAGAGGATATGTGTGCACAGAGTTACACCAGCACGAGGATGGTCACCTCTAGGCCCAGGAGCTGCCCCCAAGGCCTGCCTGTTCTCCCCCCTTAAGGAGATGGACCCGCGCTGGACGACACTGTCTCAGCCTTCTACTAAGTATGGCCTCATATATGTTCAACAAAAACAAATAAAAACTAATGTGTCTGTATCACTCTCTGGACCGTGTCATCATGTATACATGTGTCTTGAGCACTCAATGCAACACTGTCATCCACCACTACACCAGGGCTCAGTATACTGTGTTACTTGAGGCACGTGTAACTTCTCCACACCCCACCGTCTTGTACCAACACTAATTCATAAAATGGGATTCTCACTTTTGTCTTACATAGAAAACGGATTTTTTCACCAATAAATTCTGGAGAAAAACAATTCTTACAACTAAGATAAAACCTGCCGAGATGTTTTGATTTATGAGGGATTTTCCGTTTATTTTTTTTATTTTGCATATTTCTTCAGGTGGAGCAGCGCCCCCCAAAACACACCCACAACACCCCCTCCCACAACACTCCTCCCACAACACCCCTCCCACAACATAACCTCCACACCCACAGCCTCGGGGTCTCCAACTTACTAAAAATCCCATTATCAGCTTGCCTGAAAAACTGCACCATATTAACCTAACTTCACAATCTTAACAAGACTCACTTCCGTAGCTTCATTTAATTACGTCATATTTTCCTCATTTCATCGTAAAGTGGACGTTACATAATACAAATAGTAGCCATTGTCTATAAACGGTTACAGTCTTATGAGGAAATTTACCGCCATCTTGGTTTCTGCAGCTACGCTGTTATACACTTAAATATTTAATGGTTAGGGAGATATTTTTTCTATGAGAGAGAGAGAGAGAGAGAGAGAGAGAGAGAGAGAGAGAACTTCCAGCTTCCAAGTGAGAAACAGGAACTTTCTCCAACACCCAATGCAAGCTTGGAGACCTCGTAAGATCACGTGATGAGTGTGGAAAAAAAAACGCACTCAATGACCAGCCAAGGGGAAAGAAGTGGTTACAACTGTTCTTGGCACCGAAGTGTGAACATAACTGGACCGTGAGAAAGATCTTGTTGGGGCCATGAACCACCAGTACTCACATGGCAGTTTATAAACTCGGTTCCGTAACTACACTCAGAATACTACCAGACCCAGAGTTAACTTGTTTGGTCACTTCAGGTTTCTTCTCGTTTTATACCGAAAGGTTTTGTCAGGCCAGTGAAATACTTCCCAATAGGTAACTTTTATCATCTCTGTTTATTGTAAAATTTTCAGTACTTTGGTTACAATGTTCTTTAGATAAACCGTTATTGTTATTAAATTTTTTTATATAATTAGCATTACAATTATCATTATCATAATTATCACACACACACACACACACACACATATATATATATATATATATATATGAATAAACTCGAAACAAAAGACATTAATTTATCCAAACAAAATTATAGACAAAATAAACATACATTCTCACAGGTAAAACACAAGTTGGTCTCGAAACTTCGTACTGAAGTTAAACACAGGTTAATTTATAATAGAGCCACACACATGACTACTGCAGTCACCCACACTGCCACATGCCGGTTCTTGTCCTTCGTGACGTGAAAGACACTGAAAAATCTTAAAAATGCAAAATAAGGCCCTCAGAATTATCCTAGATTGTCCCAGGAGTATATGGAGTACTTAGTATGAGGAAACAACTTTACTACTTTTTCGCTAACAGATGATGTTAGACAATTTTAAATATCATAAAAGGTCGAAGTCAAAGATGAAATTCGCTTTCGAATGAAGTTTTTTCATTATTTCTTTGTTTTGTACCAAACATAAAGCAAACAGAACTAAATGATACCAAACATATAGCACAATAGCTAATGAACTACAGTTTGTAGGTACAGTATAAATCCCAAATCATTTATATAACTGATAAAACTCGATACTGCATAAATGCGCACAGTCCGGGAGGGGGTAAAACGATCAAGGGAACAACTACTGGACTTGGCGGGAAATGAAGGGGTGATCAGCTGCTAGTGACAGATCAACTGGACACATAACTCGTACTGCGGCAAACTCGTGCTGCGGCAACTGCCAGTACGGTATAACTCGCATTAGAATAATATGGCACACAAATGAACTTATACCTCGTCCGTCAGTGGCCGAGGCTTTCGTTCATATGCGCCAAATCTCTTGATACTTGATGACAGAGAATGAAAATGTTAAGCCTCTACGTTTGGTATCATTTGTTTCTGTTTACTTTACAGTATGTTTGGTACAAAACAAAGAAATAATGAAAAGACTTCATTCGAAAGCGAATTTCATATTTGATTTCGACCTTTTATGGTAAATATTTAAAATTTTCTAACATCCTCTCTGAAGTGCTAATGCCTTGAAATTATTTGAATTTTGATAGGCCAGATATTTAATATTGTTTTAGAGAATAACAGGTTTAGTTCGAGTAAATGGACAGCTACAAGAAATTTTTTGTTGAACCAATCAGCTGTTTTATAGAAGAGGGGCGTGGCTTACGATCCGGGTTAGCGTGGAAATTCTTTTTTATAGGTATACCCAGTGCCAAATATAGAATAATTAAAGTCAACCTCATGATAGCCCTGAAGCTTTTGCGTGGTGATCCTGACAACATTGTGTCCATGAAACTGCTAGACTATGAGAGATATGGAACTGGTGAATCTAAATGAATGCAAACTACAGCTACACATATGCAGATGTTTGAACTAGAAAATCTATACAAAGCTGAGCCACAACAGCTATTCCTGCCACCCTGGCAGGAAGGTCTTGAACACATAGTATATAACTTACAAACTGAAAATAGCATCACGCTGACCATCTACATTGACGGCTCTCTTAAGGGGTCACTTTGTTGATCGTCCTCCAGAGACAGGTTGTTATCATCCTTCAGAGGGCCAACAGGATCTTAGTATTTAGGGTCAACTTCTTCTGAAGTATCGTCTCGCAGGTCTAATTTCTTCACTGGTCACACCGAGGGCTCTTCTGTATAATCCATAATCAACATGATGTTTTATAATCTATAATTTCTTCTTCTTCAAACAGTACGTCATTTCTTTTCATGGCTCTGTTGGCGTTGTGGCTTCTCCATCTGAACTTCCTTCCTTTTCAACAGCTGCCTCAAAGATTCCTTTAAATTTCTGCCTGATTCTTCTATACCCGATTCTTCCTTTAGTTTAAGTAGCTTCCCCACATGTGTTGGCAGCAGCCACCATGGTTCCTCACATAGATTATGATCCGGAGTGAGTTTTTCTCCGACGTGGATCTCACCCTCCAGTGCCTCCTTAGTCGTCAAGACCAAATTGAGAATGTTCTCTCAAGACCCTTTCCTCAACACATATGTGTTGTGAGGAAAGGGTCTTGCATGATTGTCCTCGCCGATGTCCATCCACTCCATCTACCTGATTTCGTCTGGTCTGAACGTTCTCTTTGTATGGGATGCTGCCAGACTCTCCGTATGTTCCTCAGTTCTTTGTAGTGCCATTGTTGTCAACGTATCAGGTCGAGAGTCGCGTGTACACTCACTAAAAAAATTAATCTGCACCCTTGGCTCTGAAACCATCCGCAACAATCACTGCGACAGAAGCCGTGACGAGTGTTGCCAGATTTCCTGGTCCGGTGTATCTTATTGTATAACCCCGTAAAGGTGCAGAATGATCTTACAGTGAGTGTTCATTGCTATATTCTGCTACTTGCTTAAGGTTCCGTACCTTCCTCAAGAACACCTTCCTGTACTCGGGCATTGGGATGGTGATTCTCACTAGTTGTACAGATCGTTTATGAAATCTGTCCACACCTGTGACGCCCAACTCCTCTACAAAGTTAACCACTTTTTTAATTCACGGTTTACCCGATTCTTCCACCTTCCTCTCCAGATTTCTTATGATGAGGTTATCCTCGAGTCTGTCTGCTTCCAGTTAATCCTTGAACTTCCCATAAAGATTTGTGTTTCATTAACCACTGATGATATGTTTGGACCACCGGGGGCGTCGCTTTGGCCATGATTACCTGTATATTCTTGAACTTTCTTGAACTCATTCATGGAGTCTGCCATCTGTAGTTCCAGTTTATCTTGTTCTTTATCTAATATATCTATTTTAGTTTCATGATACTCTACAATCCCAGTTAAGTGTATAACCTGTTACCTGTTTTAAGGCAGTGACTATTGGGACATTGACCTTGGCTTTCTATACAACGCATTCAATACAACAACAACAACAGTGACTTGGTGTTCTGGTCATATTCCTCCCGGGTTTTCAATTGCTGTTATTTCCTCGTTGAATTTCCCTGACACAATACCTTCTCACTCTGTCATTGTCGACCATTACTCAGCAACGACACCCAAGGAATACCAGCTAAGCTATCGACTCCCTGGTTGGTGTTTTATGTATTTCACCTTAGTTACTATGTGTAAATAAAGTTAACCCTTTAGTGACAACTGTAATCTATAGGTGCTGGGATTTCTGGTACTGTGGAAGGAGGGAAGACAAGTGGTAGGGGGAGGTTTTTCTGTGGTCAGGAGCCTCCCAGGCCCAAGACTTTGATTGTGATTTTATTCTTATGGTTAAGGATCCTGTATTCTGTCTTCCCTGGGGTGTTGTCCTTCCCTTCACCTCTGCCTCACTCACAAAACCGTGACGTCACAACTCTAGCTTAATGTCAATGTCAAAACATTAAAATTCGTTGCTTGACATTCTTACTCGTCACATATACTCGTACAAGCTCTCGTATGTGTGTGTGTGTGTGTGTGTGTGTGTGTTTGGTAACTTGTTCCACTCATCCACTACTCTATTTCCAAACCAATGTTTACCTATCGCGCCAAAATCTAAATTTGTCTAATTTAAAACCATTGCTACGAGTTCGCAACTATCCAACAAGAAGTGAACTCATAGATTTAGGCGCGAGAAAGGTAACCATTGGTTTGGAAATAGAGTAGTGGATGAGTGGAACAAGTTACCAAACATCATCATTAACTCGAATACGCTGGATAGCTTCAAACATAGGTTGGGTGGATATATGAGCGAAAGGGGTTGGGTGTAAACGGGACTGCCCAGTATGGGCCAATAGGCCCGCTACAGTTTCCTCCATTCTTGTGTACCTTGCCCAGGGCACCATCATGACCAGTGCACCCACCCATACCCACATATACACACACACATACACACTACCTGTCCAACCACCTAACTAGGAGGGGCTGAACTCCACACGTCCTACCACAAACCACACACACGTCCTACCACAAACCACACATATGCTAGGATTTTTTTTTTGAGCTATGATCGTCGACCACCTGTTAGAAATCTTACCCCAACATGTGTGTATATCTTATATCAATATTATCACACCACAAATGGCCATCCCTTTGGACATTATCTTAACGGACACACACGAACACAAACATGGCTAAGAAAGAAGAAGAAAATTCTCTCTCAAAGCACAGTGGGGAAGTAATGAACAGCGAATACCTGGAGTGTGAGCGTCAAGACTTGTGGGTGAACAGTGAAGCGGCAGGCAGGCAGGGTTAGGCGAGGAGCAGATGCTTAATCGACGCCCCGAGCAGGACTGAGCTAGCAAGTGCACACGACCACACACAACACATTCCATCACCGGAACACGCACGCACGCACGCACGCACGCACGTACACAAACACACACACGTTACAAATACACACGTAACAAATAATTATCCCCCCCTCCCCTCACCAAGACTCTCTTCCCGTCTCTTTCCCATCCCTCCCTCCCTCCCTCCCCCTCACAACCCTCCCAGGTGCGTGTTACGTGTAGGAGGGAGGGAGGTATGTTTACATGGGTTCCCTACACTACTGACACACAACGGTTTGAATTGATTGGTCACACTTGCAGTCGTTATCACACTATGAAGGAGATATCAGGAGTCATGTCACAGGTCATGTCAGGGGGCATTTCAGGGGTCATGTCGGGTATCATATCAGGGATCATGTCAAAGTTCATGTTAGGAGTTATGTCAAAGGTCGTGTCAGGGGTATTATCAGGGGTAATATCAAAGGTCGTATTAGGGGTATTGTCAGACGTCATGGCTATGACCCTTCAGGCTTCCACGCCCTTAATGCATGAGTCATAAAGGCAAGCATGAACTCCGCATGCTTCCCAGTTGGGCACTGTAAACGCTTCTGCGCTTCACCTTGCACAGGATGTAAGGGGGTGCCCAATAAACTAGCCCCCTCCGGGGCAATCTGTAATCTGTGTGCGCTGTAAACGCTTCTGCGCTTCACCTTGCACAAGATGTAAGGGGTGCCCAATAAACTAGCCCCCTCGGGGGCAATCTAAAAAAATCTAATCTGTGTGTGTGTGTGTGTGTGTGTGTGTGTGTTAAGAAGAGGTCTGTAATGAATCAATGTGTTCAAAAATACACGTACGATATACTACAGTATACGTGTGCACACACACAAGGTCACTAAAAGAACACTATACAGTGTGCTATTTAATGTCAATATCTTATTCGTTGATAAAGGAAACAGGATCCCAGTGCTGTCACTAGGTACCCCTGTACAATAACACCAGAAGCATCTGGCAAGTGTCACAAGTATATGTAAATTTTATAAAAGGTCGTGGAGTGGTGGTCCAGCAGGCGTCACGGAAGCGTTGTGTGTGGGGACATCTTAGGAGGTAGTGGATAAGGGTGCTGCTGTCGGATCTTCTGCATAATGCACAAGCACGTTGCTCAGGGGAGGCGGGGATACCAATCTCCCAAGCAAAGTCATACCCTATGATGATACGGGCAGCAATCACGTCCCTTTTCCGTGTTCCTTTCCCATAGACATACGGGAGATCAGGGAGTTTACGGAGGACATCGTACCAGGTGGGCGGGGAGTCCAGGGGGGTGGCTCCTTCCCGAGCTTCTCTCTGTTTGCGGCGAATTTGGGTCCTAAGCTGAAAAAGTTCGAGGAACAAAGTAGTCAGATGTGGCCTTGTTACAGCCAGCCTTGGCAAGGCCACCTGATGCCTCATTCCCCATGATACGGACATGCATATGCATTCATCGTAAAGCCACAGAACGGCCTGCATCCTGAAGTGCTGTACAGAGTGCATAGTTATGAGATTTGCTAAAGACACCTAATTACCATTTTTAGATATGCATTTATTCCCCAGATCTAGTGAATGTTTTGGTGGGTGGTGAAGGTTATGGTGGGTGGTGAAGGTTATGGTGGGGGATGAATGTTAGTGGTGGGCGATGAATGTTAGTGGTGGGCGATGAATGTTAGTGGTGGGCGATGAATGTTAGTGGTGGGTGATGAATGTTGTATTGGATGGTGAATGATGAGTGTCTGTGATGGTAGTGGTAGTAGTGGTGGTAGTGGTAGTAACGATGGTAATGGTAGGTGGTGGTGTAGGTGGTTATTGGTGTAGGTATCATCGGGTGTAGGTAGCATCGAGTGTAGGTAGCATCGGGTGTAGGTAGCATCGGGTGTAGGTAGCATCGGGTGTAGGTAGCATCGGGTGTAGGTAGCATCGAGTGTAGGTAGTATCGAGTGTAGGTAGCATCGAGTGTAGGTATAGTGTCCATCCATTCGTTAGGTGTTTAGACTAGTGGCGACGTGAAAGAGCCCACAGACACTCTTCCGTCCCGAGAATTACTGTACTGTGTTGTGGCGAGTCAAACAAAGTCCCCGATGACACGACTTGTAGGGGGGGTTTCCCGTGTTGGGTGAGATGGTTCTGTGTGTGTGTGTGTGTGCGTGCTTGTTGACATAACACACTTATGATACATTCCTGGGGGAGGCGGGAGGGAAAGGGTGTGCTATGATGGATAAGGGTAGGTTACGGTGGTTGAAGGTGGGTTGTGGTGGGTTATAGTGAGTGTGAGGGTGGGCCGTGGGGTATGAGAGTGAGTTAGGGTGGGTATGAGGGTGGGTTAGTGTGAGGGAGATGCCATGGGGTGTGAGGGAGTGCCGTGGGGTGTGAGGAAGGTACCGTGGGGTGTGAGGGAGGTGCCATGGGGTGTGAGGGAGGTGCCATGGGGTGTGAGGGAGGTGCCATGGGGTGTGAGGGAGGTGCCAGGGGTGCCATGGGGTGTGAGGGAGGTGCCATGGGGTGTGAGGGGGAGGTGCCATGGGGTGTGCCATGGAGGTGTGCCGTGGGGTGTGAGGAGGTGCCATGGGGTGTGGGGAGGTGCCATGGGGGGTGTGAGGGGAGGTGCCATGGGGTGTGAGGGAGGTGCCATGGGGTGTGGGGAGGTGGTGTGAGGGAGGTGCCGTGCCATGGGGTGTGAGGTGCCATAGGGGTGTGAGGAGGTGCCATGGTGCCATAGGGTGTGAGGGAGGTGCCGTGGGGTGTGGGGAGGTGCCGTGGGGTGTGAGGGTGCCGTGGGGTGTGAAGAGGAGGTGCCGTGGGGTGTAGGGGGTGCCGTGGGGTGTGAGGGAGGTGCCATAGGTGTGTGGGGAGGTGCCGTGGGGTGTGGGGAGGTGCCATGGGGGTGTGATGGAGGTGCCATGGGGTGTGAGGAGGTGCCGTGGGGTGTGAGGAGGTGCCATGGGGTGTGATGGAGGAGGTGCCATAGGGTGTGAGGGAGGTGCCGTGGGGTGTGGGAGGTGCCATAGGGGTGTGAGGGAGGTGCCGTGGGGTGTGAGGAGGTGCCGTGGGGTGTGAGGGAGGTGCTGGGGTGTGGGGGTGTGAGGGAGGTGCCGTGGGGTGTGAGGGGAGGTGCTGTGGGGTGTGAGGGAGGTGCCGTGGGGTGTGAGGAGGGCCAGGAGGTGCCATAGGGTGTGAGGGAGGTGCCATGGGGTGTGAGGTGCCGTGGGGTGTGAGGAGGTGCCATGGGGTGTGGGGAGGTGCCGTGGGGTGTGAGGGAGGTGCCGTGGGGTGTGAGGAGGTGCCGTGGGGTGTGGGGAGGTGCCATGGGGTGTGGGGAGGTGCCATGGGGGTGAGGGAGGTGCCATGGGGGGTGAGGGAGGTGGTGTGAGGGAGGTGCCGTGGGGTGTGAGGGAGGTGCCATGGGGTGTGAGGTGCCATAGGGTGTGGGGAGGTGCCATGGGGTGTGAGAGGTGCCGTGGGGTGTGAGGGTGTGTGGGGTGTGAGGGAGGTGCCGTGGGGTGTGAGGGAGGTGCCATGGGGTGTGAGGGAGGTGCCATGGGGTGTGAGGGAGGTGCCATGGGGTGTGTGGGGAGGTGCCGTGGGGTGTGAGGAGTGCCGTGGGGTGTGTGAGGAGGTGCCGTGGGGTGTGAGAGGTGAGTGGAGGTGCCGTGGGGTGTGAGGTGCCGTGGGGTGTGAGGGAGGTGCCGTGGCCGGGGGTGTGAGGTGCCGTGGGGTGTGAGGTGCCGTGGGGTGTGAGGGTGCCGGGGTGGGGTGTGGGGTGTGAGGTGCCATGGGTGTGAGGGAGGTGTGTGGGGTGTGGGAGGTGCCGTGGGGTGTGAGAGTGCCAGGTGCCGTGGGGTGTGAGGGAGGTGCCGTGGGGTGTGAGGGAGGTGCCGTGGGGGTGTGAGGAGGTGCCGTGGGAGGTGCCGTGGGGTGTGAGGGGTGCTGGGTGTGAGGAGGTGCCGTGGGGTGTGAGGGAGGTGCCGTGGGGTGTGGGGAGGTGCCGTGGGGTGTGGGAGGTGCCGTGGGGGTGTGGGGAGGGGAGGTGCCGTGGGGTGTGAGGGAGGTGCCGTGGGGTGTGGGGAGGTGCCGTGGGGTGTGAGGTGCCGTGGGGTGTGAGGGAGGTGCGTGGGGGTGTGAGGGAGGTGCCGTGGGGTGTGGGGAGGTGCCGTGGGGTGTGAGGTGCCGTGGGGTGTGAGGGAGGTGCCGTGGGGGTGTGAGGGAGGTGCCGTGGGGTGTGGGGAGGGTGCCGTGGGGTGTGGGGGAGGGTGCCGTGGGGTGTGAGGGAGGTGCCGTGGGGTGTGAGGAGGTGCCGTGGGGTGTGAGGGAGGTGCCGTGGGGTGTGAGGGGGTGCCGTGGGGTGTGAGTGGGGAGGTGCCATGGGGTGTGAGGTGCCATGGGGTGTGAGGGGTGAGGGGTGAGGGTGCCATGGGGTGTGGGGAGGTGCCGGGGGTGAGGGTGCCGTGGGGTGTGAGGGAGGTGCCGTGGGGTGTGAGGGAGGTGCCGTGGGGTGTGAGGAGGTGCCGTGGGTGTGAGGGGTGCCGTGGGGTGTGGGGAGGTGCCGTGGGGTGTGGGGAGGGTGCCGTGGGGTGTGAGGGGTGCCGTGGGGTGTGGTGCCATGGGTGTGAGGTGCCGGGGTGTGGGGAGGTGCAGGTGCTGGGGTGTGGGGAGGTGCCATGGGGTGTGGGGGTGCCATGGGGTGTGCCATGGGGTGTGAGGTGCCGTGGGGTGTGGGGAGTGCCATGGGGTGTGAGGTGCCGTGGGGTGTGGGGAGTGCCATGGGGTGTGAGGGGAGGTGCCATGGGGTGTGAGGAGGTGCCATGGGGTGTGAGGAGGTGCCATGGGATATGAGGGAGTGCCATGGGGTGTGGAGTGCCATGGGGTGTGTGGGGGGTGCCAGGGGTGTGAGGAGGTGCCATGGGGTGTGAGGGAGGTGCCATGGGGTGTGAGGGAGGGGTGTGCCATGGGGGTGAGGGAGTGTCGTTGGGTGAGAAGCTAACACAGAGAGAGAGAGAGAGAGAGAGAGAGAGCATGATAAACTCTATAAATCAATAATTACAGTGAAAAAGACTGACCAGTACTCCTACTCCTCCACCTCCCCCTCCTCCACCTCCCCCACCTCGAAACAAGTAAGCGCACCGTGACAACACAACGGTAAATCACTATAAACAATTAATACGGTTAAAAGCCTTGTATAAGAACATTAGGTGGACTTTAAATTACAGCAACAACAGGCGGCCGATAATTTAGGGGGTTGTCGGCGGAGGTGTAATCTCTTATCATTAGACCAGCCATTAATGTTATCGGTACAGCGTCAAGTAGGAGGGACTGTGTGTGTGTGTGTGTGTGTGTGTTTTGCACCTGAACTTTGAACCTACATTTAAAATTCAGGTACATCCACTGGGACCATGTAGGAACAAGAATCACACAAACACACACACACACACACTCACTCCTACACCTCTCTCTCTCTCTCTCTCTCTCTCTCTCTCTCTACAGCACTTAAAGCTACACAAAAACCTCTATTCTATTACGTCACCTCACCTGTGTGTACCCGAGTCAGCCAACAGGTGATAAAGTGATGGGGGTTATCAGGGTGTGTGACAGGTGGTTGGACGGACAAGATACACCTGCCTCACCTCACCTCGCCTCACCCACGTAAGACAACACCTACTTCATCTCTCAACATTATGTCGGTACTGACAGCTATGAGAGAGAGAGAGAGAGAGAGAGAGAGAGAGAGAGAGAGAGAGAGAGAGAGAGAGAGTATATATGTGTTTACTATGTCATCGGTTACCAGGCAGTCATATATTTAACCCAAGGTACCCTAAGCTAAAACCAATCTTCAGCTAACCTAAGCTAATTTAGTCGCATTTAACCTACCTTAACCTAACTTAACTTCACGCTGTTTAAACTAGTGTACCTAACCTATATCTACCTGACCTAATCCAATGTTGACAAGTATACTTAACCGAATTCAATGATCTATCTTAACCTAATCTAAGGTTAGTTGTGTGTTGACTCCGATAAACGAGCGCCCTCACACACACACACACACACACGGGGACGCTAGGGAGCTTCAAGACGAAGTTGGATAGGCACATGGAAGTGCTGGGATGGGTGTGAAAGGGATCTGCCCTGTATGGGCCAGTCGGCCTCCTGCAGTATCCCACTTTCTTATGTTCTTATGTACTTTACTTGGATTACATGCGAGGATTATTTCTTTAGGGAGTGGGGGGGGGGGTGTGTAGTTCGAGTCTACTAGAAGTTTGTCCAGTCGTCTCTTGTCATCTGGCGTTAAAACTGGGGTGCAACTCCTCCTTGTCAGCTGTCACCAGGAGTCTCTAGCACTGTGCTGACACTGGTGACAGCTGGTATCAGGAGTCTCTCGCACTGTGCTGATACTGGTGACAGCTGGTATCAGGAATCTCTAGCACTGTGCTGACACTGGTGACAGCTGGTATCAGGAGTCTCTCGCACTGTGGTGATACTGGTGACAGCTGGTATCAGGAGTCTCTAGCACTGTGCTGACACTGGTGACAGCTGGTGGCACGTGGCTGACACCCTCGCACGTTTTTACCGCTTCGGTGCTGAAGTTGACAGCGGTGAAGGGGGGCAAGCACTTAACACGGTGGCCTGAGGTCTTGGTGGGGCGGGGTGGGGTGGTACGGGGCGGGGCGGGGCGGGGCGGGGCTATGGTCTTAAAGGATCACAGCAACTAGAGCGACAAAACCTATCAACACTTTGATTGCCTGAGTGGGGGTGACCGGACCTCTCCTCTGCCATGTAGTGTACACACACACATACCGGTCATATACACACGTATCACTCATGTACACAATACTGATGAAAAACACACCAAGCCATGTAAAAGAACTAGCCCCAACAGAAAAAAATAGACCCATAACTAAAATATAGCCCCCATAACTAAAATATAGCCCCCATAACTAAAATATAGCCCCCATAACTAAAATATAGCCCCCATAACTGAAATGTGGCCCCATAACTAAAATATAGCCCCCATAACAAAAATATAGCCCCCATAACTAAAATATAGCCCCTATAACTAAAATATAGCCCGATTGTAATTTGTACCTGATTATTTGTGTCATAGGAGTTCTATATTTTGTTCATGATGACTTAACCCCTTGAGTACGATGACTTAACCCCTTGAGTACGATGACTTAACCCCTTGAATACGATGACTTAACCCCTTGAATACGATGACTTAACCCTTTGAGTATAATGACTTAACGTTACCCATCAGTACGATACACCCTCCCTTTCTTTACCGACACCCCCGTCTCCCTACACTCCACCTACACCCTCCGTCTACCTACACCCTTTCTATATACCCGCACTCTACCTACACCCTCTTTATCTACCTACACTCCACCTACACCCTCCGTCTACCTACACCTCTCCATCTACCTACACTCCACCTACACCCTTCCCTGTCTACCTACACTCCACCTACACTCCAATATATCTTGCTGTACCAACACACTCCTCCGCTGTGATGCTTGACGAAGGCGGTGCTGGGGGAAGGTCATGTTGGACACTACACATGTATAAATAATGGCAGATTCAGGGTGCCAGAAGCCTCCCTTGTCCCACCTACTTCCTCCCCAAAGACGAAGAGAAAAAGTGCACATTTCACCACCACCTGCGGCTGTTTGAGTTAATATCTGGCTAACAATGAAAACTGGGATGGTCTTGTGTGTGTGTGTGTGTGTGTGTGTGTGTGTGTGCGGGGGCAGTGTATCAGTCTTAATGGGTAGGTTAGGTCAGGTCTGATTTCTTTAGGTTAGGACTCATTTTATTAGTTAATGCTAAGGTCAGCGGGGCTCGTACACATAACCCGGCTTCATGTGCCTACCTGACTGTGTGTGTGTGTGTGTGTGTGTACCCGAAACACTGAGGCCATCGCTTACACTGATTTACGGCTGTCTTGGCAGCAGCGCCACAAACACGCACTTCCGGCCACAGAGGAGGTCGACCTGACAAATTTTCGTCTTTATTTTAAACGCAAATTCTCATATAAAAACCAATAGCATTATAACAAACCTAACTTAATCTAATTTATCCCAATTTAGATTTATACTATGCAAAACCAACTTGACACAACGTAACAATCAATTTTGACCTAATTCTAATTTAACAATGTAATTTAACACAAACCTAACAAATTATTTTGACCCGAGTTCATTATACTTTATTCTCATCAAATATTAACCTAAGTCAATCCAGGTCGCTTTAGGTTAAATCAGTTTATGTAGGTTAGGTTAGAATAGGAAAGGGATGCCTTAGGTTTGGTTATGTTAGGTGTTTGGTTACGTGATGTAGAGATGGTTTAAGTTAGGTTAGGTTAGGTTAGGTGAAGTTAGGTTAGGTGAGGTGAAGTTAAGTTAGGTCAAGTTTGGTTAGGTTAGATTAGATTAGGTTAGGTTGCCAAAGTTTTTCCACTACAAAATTTCTGGTTAAGGAATGAATAAGTGACCAGACTCGGTGAAGCACCACCCCCCTCACTCCTGAACCACGCTCTCACACGCCACGGAAGAAGAAAGAAGAAGAATGAAGGAAACTGCAGCGGGTCTATTGGCCCATACTGGGCAGTCCCGTTTACACCCAACCCTTTTCGCTCATATATCCACCCAACCGATCTTTGAAGCTATCCAGCGTATTCGAGTTAATAATGATATTTGAATTTGTTCCACTCGTCCACTACTCTATTTCCAAACCAATGTTTACCTATTTCGCGCCTAAATCTAAATTTGTCTAATTTAAAACCATTGTTACGAGTTCGCTCCCGGTTGGATAGTTTGAGTACCAAGGTTATATCACCTTTGTTTAGCCCTGACTTCCATTTATACACCTCGATCATATCGCCCCTCACTCTACGTCTCTCGAGGAGCGCAAATTAAGATGCTTTAACTTGTCTCTAATGCCCGGGATTAGTCTTGTTATTCTCCTCTGAAATCTTTCTTGGGATTCTCTATGCATTCTGTAGTACGGTGGCCAGACCTGAACTGCGTAATCCAAGTGAGGTCTCAAAAGCGCAAGATATATTTTTAGGGTGACCTCGCAAGTCTTGTGACTAATAACACTCCTTTGTATGAACCCAGGTACTTTGTTAGCCTTGTTTAGAGCAAATACATATTGTAGACTTGGTTTAAGATTCCTACGTATCATTACTCCCAAGTCTTTCTCACTGTCAGATTTCTCTATACTGTACTATACTTGCCGGTTCCCACGATCAAGAGGAACCTCGTAGTTTACACTGTGTAACTATCCCTTACTAGTTATATACTGAGGTGGTGGTGGTGGTGCTGGGTCACTGTAGTGGCTGGCAAGGGCGGGCGGGCGGGCGGGCGGGGCAGTTAGTAGGTTAAGGATGTATTTTGGTTGTAATATAATCTTATGTCTGTTTATGTATCAGCATGAACTGACACTTCACACTTGATCAGTAAAAACTCTGGGGCCCATTAGAATGGGATCCATTAGAACTAGGTCCCATTAGAGCTGGGTCCCATTAGAGCTGGGGTCCATTAGAAATGGTCCCCATAATCGAGTACCAGACATGACTTATGGTGAAGTGGCCACCAGGTTGGAGGTCGACCTCTCAAACCTCTTCTCGAGGATTATCCCATGGGACTCGACCACTAGAAGGAGGATCACACACTGGGAGTCAAACCTGGCACCCGTAATGCCAGATGAGGCGAGTCACAACCCTGCCAGGAGTTACGTTACGGGTCTGTTATGTTACCTCTGTCATGTTATAGTTTGTTCTTATTGTTATTGTTTTTATTATTATTATTAGTGTGGGTATAATTATTTTTATTTGGTTTATTGTTCTTGTAACTGTAATTATTATTATTATAATTTAGTGAAATACTCTTTAGAAGTGGCAGCAAACACCACGACAACTGCTAAGTGACTGCATGGCGTGACTGTATGGCGTGACTGTATGGCATGGCTGTATGGCGTGACTGTATGGCATGGCTGTATGGCGTGACTGTATGGCATGGCTGTATGGCATGACTGTATGGCATGACTATGGCATGGCTGTATGGCGTCACTGTATGGCATAGCTGTGTGGTGCGACTGTATGCCATGATTGTGTGGTGTAACTGTATGGCATGGCTGTGTGGTGTGACTCTTATGCCTTGTGTGTGTGTGTGTGTGTGTGTGACGGTATGCCATGGCTCTGTGGTGTGGCTGTATGCCATGTGTGTGTGTGTGTGTGTGTGTGGTGTGACTGTATGCCATATGTGTGTGTGTGTGTGTGTGGTGTGCCAGTATGCCATGTGTGAGTGTGTGTGGTGTGACTGTATGCCATGGCTGTGTGGTGTGCCTGTATGCCATGTGTGTGTGTGTGTGTGTGGTGTGCCTGTATGCCATGTGTGTGTGTGTGGTGTGTCTGTATGCCATGTGTGTGTGTGTGTGTGTGTCTGTATGCCATGGCTGTGTGGTGTGACTGTATGCCATGTGTGTGTGTGTGTGTGTGGTGTGCCTGTATGCCATGTGTGTGTGTGTGTGGTGTGACTGTATGGCTGTGTGGTGTGCCTGTATGCCATGTGTGTGTGTGTGTGTGTGTGTGGTGTGCCTGTATGCCATGTGTGTGTGTGTGTGTGTGTGGTGTGCCTGTATGCCATGTGTGTGTGTGTGTGTGTGGTGTGTCTGTATGCCATGGCTGTGTGGTGTGACTGTATGCCATGTGTGTGTGTGTGTGGTGTGCCTGTATGCCATGTGTGTGTGTGTGTGTGTGGTGTGCCTGTATGCCATTTGTGTGTGTGTGTGTGTGGTGTGCCTGTATGCCATATGTGTGTGTGTGTGTGTGGTGTGACTGTATGCCATGGCTGTGTGGTGTGACTGTATGCCATGGCTGTGTGGTGTGACTGTATGCCATGGCTGTGTGGTGTGACTGTATGCCATGGGTGTGTGGTGTGACTGTATGCCATGGCTGTGTGGTGTGACTGTATGCCATGGCTGTGTGGTGTGACTGTATGCCATGGCTGTGTGGTGTGACTGTATGCCATGGGTGTAGGGTGTTGCTGTCACAGAAGGTGAACACGGGGAACGCACTCTTAAAAAAGATCACCTCTAACAACCTTCAAATGGACTACATCGCCTGAGAGACTCAGTCTGTCCAAATTGTTGTTGTGATTCATATTCGTCTCACTTTGAATCGGTAGTTGTCAAGTTCCCCTCGAGACCCACTTGAGCATCCTGTTCTATATTATGGCTTTGGGTGTTACTCGTGACCATTTATTTGGGCCTCGAGATCAGCTGGTGTGGAGTTTCCCCATCAGTGTATGTAGTTAGGTACAGTCTGGCGTGTAATATTCTCTCTTAACTGGTGCTTCTGGAGGTCAATGTATCTAGTTAAGATAGGGTCCGTATAATTTTTGTCTCCGTATAATTTAAATAACTTAACGGAGTCATTTAGGGGCGATTTAGCGTGTCCATTTACGAGAAAAATTCGACGTACGAGTATTTGAGAATTTTAATGCAGGATCACTTGTCATCTGGGCCACTTGAGAGAATTAGGGCAGTTATCTAAGGCAGTGGATTCTCATAGAGCCTGGCACATTGGCACTACCTTGTCGGGTACAGTGACACTACTTGGCCGGGCATCGTAGCACTACCTGGCTGGGTACCGTGGCACTACCTGGTTGGGTATTGTGGTACTACCTGGACAGGCATCGTGGTGCCACCTTCCGGGCACCGTCGCACTACTTGACTTGGCCCCATGGCACCACCTGACTTGGGACCGTGGCACTACCTGGCTGGGCACCGTGGCCATGTGGCTCTCATCAGCTGGCTGTATGATTTCTCGGGTGACACTCTGGACCAGCATTTGTGCCAGGAAAGGTAGCGCCATGGTGCCAGGGGGCAGTGCCATGGTGCCAGTGTGTCATGGTCCCTCAAATGTCATGACAGGTACAGCTTAGTGATGTATCGGATGTCAGATTTCAGCATCTGCAGATACGGATGTTCATGAATGTCATGGGTTGCGTTAGGCTTACCCACGCAACCAACTCCAAAGTTTGTTTTACCAGAGATAAGACGCCCGGCGAGGGATAACTGGGACATGTATTTTTCAATTAGTGTATGTTAGCCAACCTTTAGGGAGGTGGGCAGTGAAACAGTGTTGTACTGTTCATCGCTTCACACCCAAAACCTCATTTTAAGTAGTATCCCCTGAGCCATGGGTTAGTCAAGACGTCGTCTCCATCCTCTCCCTCCTGAAAGGAGGCGGGACACCACACCACACAGAGTCCTCCACCGCCACTCCGTCCTGTGAACCGTCGTCGACACGAGGCTAAGCGTGTTAACCTAGGTTGTTATCCCCGTGGAAATATCACGTGTGGATGCCTGGTTGCAACAAGAGCAATCCAGGCTGGCCTATCAAACCTACAGTAAATGGTTAATTAATTCACGCTTACAGAGTTCTCCTGCACGACACCCGTCTACAGTGACCGTGATCGACACGAGACTAAGTGTGTTAACCTAGGTTTGCTATCCCTGTGGAAATATCACGTGTGGAAGCCTGGTTGCGACAAAAGCAATCCAGGCTGGTCTATTGCACCTAAATGGTTAATTCAAGTCACGCTTACCAGTTCTCCTTGCCGCGATAACCGTCTACGGTGACTGTCAGTGACGGGAGACTATGCGTGGTAACCCAAGAGTACTTTTTGTTACTATGGCCGTGGAAAGAAGTTCTTGTGATGAAGCCTGGTTGTAACAAAGCAATCCAGTCTGGCAGTAAATGTATCACTTGAAGAATTAAGGCCCTGTTAAGTCATACCCACAGTAGAGTAATCACATGGGTTCCCAAGTTGGAAATTCCCTGTTTTAGAAGATTAATTTTATTACAGCGTGAACGTGAGTGAATCATATATCCATGCAAATGTAAATCATTGTATGGAAGCTTGACAAATAAATGTAAGGGCAATTATCTGCCCGTACTGCGATCCTATCTTATTATTACTAAAGGTAATGACTGATTGGTTATGACAAAGTATAACCAATAACTTAGATGGATGTTGAAAATTAAATGAACTCATTAAATCATCATTTATCAAGTATAAATCATGGAATGTCGAGTGGTGGAGTGAACTTCTACGTAGATACACCATAATCTCCTGTAAGTAACCAGTGTGAAGGTATCGGACTCTACGGTAAGAAATAAGAAATACGACATATTATTATCTTTATATATTATAATCCACTCATACTACCACCGATTCATACCAAAACCATGACAATGAACAAATTTATAAACTTGATAATATGATAATTTAAATTCATATTTAATTCAGTAATTGATTTTGTATTATAAGTATTAGGTATCCATTTAAAACTGGCCCATTTTCTCGCATAATAATGCATATTATTTTGTTATCCCTTACATGCAATCTTGTCTTTCTGGACGAGTTTTCGCCGCACACCTTTGTGTTACCAAGGATGCTGGACGGGGACCCAGGTCGTCTAGCACCCCACCAACCTCCACCCCTCGGGGGAGTGGTGAGCTTATGACATTGTCACAGTTACATTAAAGTTCAAGTGAAAACTGCACAAGGTTGAGCCTTGGAATGAATGAGTGGCAAATTATGCTTAAAACATAGTAAGTTTTTGCCTTGTTTTCTTTTAGTCTATGTCGCCTTTTATCTTACAGTAAATAATAAGTGAAAAACCCTCGACAGCGGAGGCCAGACGGACTGTGTCGTTACTGTCTTATATCCGCTACGGTCGGTGGGGACACAGTCATGGTTATTTTTTGCAATTCTGTTTATGAGAGTGATGGTAATCATGACACAGTCCTTCAAATTACAACAATGAATCGTAGTGGAGATTTATAATTCATATCATACACTATAGTAAACACCCCAACATTCTCTTCACGTACTATAGCGGTGCAGATGTCTTGAATTTTATGTGGATACGACGCACTGTACACCATCAGTATAGCGTCATAAACGTTTCAGTTTTTACTTGTAATTATACGCTTCCTCAACTCCTGCCTTCCAGACTGTAAGTTTAGAAGATTAAGAAAAATATTCGGACATGTAAGCCTTGAAAACACGACAGTCGCTCCATAAACAAAGATAAATATAAACATGATTGAACCTAAGAGGCGTCAAGCAATTACGTCACAGAAGGATGCACACAGAGACATAAAACGTTCATGATAAAGATCTAGCTGGCGGCCTTGTGATCAAAACGGAAGTGAGGCTAAAGAACAGTGTATACCTGAAGTGTTTGTCACGTCTCGGTGTTCCATAAGAACAAAGAATGGAGGAAACTGCAGCGGGCCTATTGGCCCATACTTGGCAGTCCCATTTACACCCAACCCCTATTTCTCATATACCCACCCAACTTATGTTTGAAGTTATCCAGCGTATTCGAGTTAATGATGTTTGGTAACTTGTTCCACTCGTCCACTACTCTATTTCCAAACCAATGTTTACCTATTTCGCGCCTAAATCTAAATTTGTCTAATTTAAAACCATTGTTACGAGTTCGCTCCTGGTTGGATAGTTTGAGTACCTTTGTAATGTCCCCTTTGTTTAACCCTGAGTTCTATTTATACACTTGGACCATTATTATTTATTATATACATAAACGACATAGATATCGGCATAGACAGCAACATAAGTAAATTTGCTGATGACACTAAAATAGGACGTGTAATTAAATCTGACGAGGACTCCGCAAAACTACAGGAAGATCTAAACAAACTTTTCGAATGGTCTGAAAAATGGCAGATGAAATTCAACGTGGACAAATGTAAAGTACTCAGTATAGGAGATGTAAACAGGGAAACCAGATACCATATGAACAACGATGCCATAGAGAAATCCGACTGCGAGAGAGATTTAGGAGTAATGATAAGTAGGAACCTTAAGCCAAGTAAACAATATGTTTTTGCTCGTAACAAGGCTAATAAAGTACTTGGGTTCATACAAAGGAGTGTTAGTTACAAGACTAGTGAGGTCATCCTAAAACTATATCTTGCTCTTGTGAGACCACACCTGGATTACGCAGTTCAGCTCTGGTCACCGTATTACAGAATGGATATAGAATCATTGGAAAGAATTCAGAGGAGAATGACAAGACTAATCCCGGGCATTAGGAACCTTGAGTATAGAGACATGTTAAAGCGCCTTAATTTGCACTCCCTCGAGAGACGTAGAGCGAGGGGCGACCTGATAGAGGTGTATAAGTGGAAGTCAGGGCTAAACAAAGGGGACATTACAAAGGTACTCAAACTATCCAACCAGGATAGTGAAATAGGTAAACACTGGTTTGGAAACAGAGTAGTGGATGAATGGAACAAGTTACCAAATATCATCATTAACTCGAATACGCTGAATAGCTTCAAACATAGGTTGGATGCTTATATGAGCAATAGGGGTTGGGTGTAAACGGGACTGCCCAGTATGGGCCAATAGGCCCGCTGCAGTTTCCTCTATTCTTATGTTGCCCCTCACTCTACGTCTCTCGAGGGAGTGCAAATTAAGATGCTTTAACCTGTCTCTCTACTCAAGGTTCGTAATGCTCGGGCAGATTGAGGACGTTACGTAAATATTTAACTTGGGAGACCTTGGTGAAACGCATGAGTCGGTAGTCCATCCCTCTCTCCCGCCTTTTCCTCTCTTCCTTCCCCCCCATTCAGCCCACCCTCCCCGATCCATACCTTCCTCCTCTTCCCTCCTCTCGCTTTCCCTCTCCCAGAGTGTGGGGGAGGTAAGGAGCGGGCCCCAGCAGGAAGGAAGCTCAAACAGCTGTAATTTATATGATCATTATTATATCGCCCCTCTTAGGTAGCCGCCACTCCACGCCGCCCCCTTCCTCTGGTCACCACTGCACGCCGACCCTTCTTCTGGTCACCACTGCACGCCACCCCTCCCATTTGGTCACCCCTGCAAGCCGCTGTCACATTGCACGCCACTGTCACCACTCCACATCGTCCCTCCCCTGGTCACCACCGAGCGTTGCTCCTCCTTTCCCCAGATCGCCACGGAACGCGAGCCCCCCCTTGCTACCACTGCACGCCGCCTCTTCCCACTTGTCACCACTGCTCTCCACCCCCTTAGTCTTGTAACTAACTCTCCTTTGTATGAACCCAAGTACTTTGTTAGCTTTGTTTCGAGCAAATACGCATTGTTGTCTTGGTTTAAAATTCCTACTTATTTTTACCCCCGACTCTTCCACACAGTCGGATTTCTCTAAATCAACGTTGTTTGTTTGATATCTGGTTTATCTGTTTACATCTCCTTGGCTAAGTTCTTTACTACTGTTCACATTAAATTTCATCTGCTATTTTTTTCAGACCATGCGAAAAATTTGTTTAGATCTTCCTGTAGTTTTGCCGAGTCCTCGTCAGATTTAATTACACGCCCTATTTTAGTGTCGTCAACAAATTTACGTACTGTATGTTGCTGTCTACGCCTATATCTATGTCGTTTATGTATACGATAAATAGTAATGATTCAAGAACTGAGCCTTGGGGTACTCTATTAGTGACGTTACCCCGATCAGAATTGTTGCCATTAATACGGACTCTGTTTCCTGCCCTAACCACGCCCTATTCCAGTTTAGAACCTCTCTTACGTATTGGTCTTGAGTGGGGAACCCTGTCGAAGGCTTTGGTTAAGTCGAGGTAAACCACATGATAATTGTGTCCGTCATCCACTGATTCGAAAACAGCTGAAAAGAATGATAATAGATTTGTCAAACGTGAACGCCCACTTGTGAAGCCATGCTGGGAATCATTGATCAATTTGTGTTTCTTGAAGTGATTTCGAATTGAGTTTGAAATTATTGCTTCCAGTAATTTGCCTGCAATTTATATTAAACTAATTGGACGGTAGTTAGAGGATATTGATCTATCTCCCTTCTTGAAAATCGGTATCACATTCGCTATCCTCCAGGATTCTGTTACTACACCGATTTTTAATGACATGTTAAACAAATTTGCTAAGAGCATACTAAGCTCTTCCTTATATTTTTGTTAATACTCTGGCAAATTCTCAACTGGACCTGGTGACTTATTAGGCTTTAGCTTGTCTATTTGCTTACTAACATCGTCAGGGCTAAACAAAGATGATATAACAAAGTTACTCAAACTATCCAACCAGAAGCGAACTCGTAACAACGGTTTTAGATTAGACATTTATATTTAGGCGCGAGATAGGTAAACAATGGCTTGGAAATAGAGTAGTGGATGAGTGGAACAAGTTACCAAACATAATCATTAACTCAAATGGATATATGAGCGATAGGGGCTGGGTGTAAACGGGACTGCTCAGTATGGGCCAATATGCTCGCTATTGTTTCCTCCATACTTATGTTCGCCCAATCTTGTCCAAAGTTAATGGGGAGTTTTCAGAAGATTTTCAACAAAATTCTGTCCCACAATCTCTTTTATCCTCTTCGCCACTGATCGGCTTGTTAGCCGCTTGGGCGATCGGTCACGACTCTTTTCCTTTATATTCTTCACCAAAAGGTCGGCTCGCTAGCCGCCCGGGCGATCGGTCACGTCTCTGTCACGCACTGTTGGCAAATACTGGGCATGCACCGGCTCCTGAATGTACCTGAACCCGCTCCAGTGTTGGTCAAGTCTTCTCTTGAAAGAGCTCACACTCGGTGCCGTCACAACACTTTCTGGTAGATTGTTCCAAGAGTTTACAACCCTCACTCCGAAAAAGTTTGCCCTCACGGTTTTCCGGACTTGCGGCTTCTTCAATCTTGAGCTGTGACCCCTTGTGGGGCGAGCGTCCGCCAGCTCCAAGTAAGGACACTCAACTGAGTAGTGCCCCCTGAGATGCTTATAAACCTCAACTAGGTCCCCCCTTGCCCGTCTGTAGTATAAGCTAGGCAAGTTCAGGCGCTCCAATCTCGCAGGGTAGCTGAGATGCCGAAGTGCAGGCACCAGCTTGGTGGCCCTCCTTTGAACATTTTCAACCAACTGACAGTCCCTAGCATATCTCGGGGACCAGATGGGGTGACAGTACTCCAGATGGGGAAGCACTTCACTCCTGAAGATCGTCACGAGGGACGGACCGTCTAGATATCTGAACGACCTTCTTATAAGACCCAATAATTTATTTGCCTGATTTACCTTCTTCTCACAATGGCCCGAGAACTTCAGCTCATTGTCAACATACACACCTAGGTCCTTCTCACACACAGTCTCAACTAGTACATTTTCTTCATCCCGTTGGGACATATGGTACGCCTCCTTACCGTTGGTACGCCCCAGGTGCATCCTCTTACACTTCGTGACATTGAATCTCAGCAGCCATTCCTTCGACCATTCCCTTGTAACTCTTGTTTCTATGATTCTCTTTGGAACTAACATAAAAGAAAAACAAGTCAACTACGGCTCCCAAGCAGCACTGTCTTTGACACAGTTGCTGGTTTACAATATTGTTCATTCACAGTGAGCAACACCAAATGTTCAACACAGTCATGAACGAGAATCACCTTTATCTCTTTTTCTTGGAGCATATGTGCATGCCAAGACCAGGTCGAAGGATTTGAATGACACTCTTTACCAGATGGGACTATCGGTGTCCTATGCTAGGGTCCTAAGTATGTCTACAGATCTGGCAAACTCTGCTGTTGCTCACTTTGAAGCCTTGGGAGCTGTATGCCCACCTACCCTTGAGACTGGTGTGTTTACTACCTCTGTTGCTGATAACATCGATCATGATCCCTCTGCAACCAGTTCCCACAGCTCATTCCACGGTACTGGAGTCTCCTTGTTTTAACACCCAACTGGTCATAACGGTACAGATCAATAGTGCCCCAACTTTACAGATCAGTCAGAAAGATTAACAAACTACCCGAGGAGTATACAGTGGTGGCCATTAAAAATCTACCCATTCCTTAGCTGCCTGGTCTCACTAAAGCCAGCGGTGACCAAGTAAAACAAGTCTTAGCAGAAGAAAGTCAGTGGTGTTCACATGCCAGCAAAACAATCACAGCACATTCGGAATCGTCAAATGAGGAACCCAAACAAGAAGATAAAAACATGCATGTATCGTGGGCCCCATACCATGCCAGTCGTCTTTGTCAGGATGTAGACACCAACTGTGATCATGGACAGACAGCAACAAGTGCACTCCTGCCCTTATTACCTGATGACTCTAAATCCGTTGCAATGATGTGGTTAGAAAGGCTATCAGCATACTCAATCCAGGACAAATTCCTTTCATTGCGCGAGACCAGTAGGAGTAGTCGGGCTAGGTGGACGACACATAAAATTGTCCATCCGTTTTGATTCCATTAGCATTTTTTAGTCACTAACTATGTATCTCCTGTAAATTTGTTCATAATTTGTAATAACAGCAAGTAATGTTTTTCTTTATTTGTTAGAACTAAAGAACAATCATATAATTTCATAATTTATGGATGCAGTTTAACTATATTTATATGTATATCTTAATTCTACATAAAATATTCCGACGAAAACATTTTATATATATATATATATATATATATATATATATATATATATATATATATATATATATATATATATATATATATATATATATATATATATATATATATATATATATATATATATATATATATATGTATATATATATATATATATATATATATATATATATATATATATATATATATATATATATATATATATATATATATACTGTATAAATATATAAATATATATATCTTGATAAAATCACACGGGAAAATGGAAACAACGGAGTACCTTAGCTTTCGTCTTTATTCAAGACATCTTCAGAGGCAACTGGATTACATGGACAGAGAGAGGCTTAAATATACAGGGTGACCTTAAAAACATGAGGTTAAGTCACAATGATGTCATCCACTAATCCCCACACCAACACACACGTAGAGGAGCTTAAGAGAAGGGAGGTGACATGACTAGTCAGGTCAGGTCAAAAATAAGGGACCCACTAAATAACTATCATAGATCTAGATCAAAGGTTTTCAAAGCATTTTTAACCTTGGGCCACTGACAAATAAATTTATGTAACATATCAGTTTTGAACTGACCATCACTAAGGTTTTTTATTTTAATTCCTTAATCAAACTAGCTTCAACCAGAAGTCTTTCTGTGACACAAGATGATATAAATACTTCTAAGCTTTTTTTCCCAAGCAATGGGGTGATTATTATTCCTAACATGAACGAACAAGGCACTGCTTTCAGATGCTGTTCTGATTTTATGCTTATGATGTTTGATTCTGAGCTGCAGTGTTTTTCCTGTCTGTCCTACATAATTACAATTACATGCAATCCAGTTGCCTCTGAAGATGTCTTGAATAAAGACGAAAGCTAAGGTGCTCCGTTGTTTCCCTTTTCTCGTGTGATTTTATCAAGATTTATCTTATCCACGTTTTCATTGTGGAGATATATATATATATATATATATATATATATATATATATATATATATATATATATATATATATATATATATATATATATATATATATATATATATATATATATATAGGGCAGAAATCTTGTAAAAACATATGACTGACATCACCTATATAAATAATACTGATTTTATTGTATTCCTTGACTCTAAAATCCTGGGTATTAACACCAAAAGTAAGTATATTAAGCGGGATATTGCCGATCACACTTGGGCAAAGCGGCCACTTTTAAAAATGGCCGCCACCACTGTCCACACCCCATTCCGGTTGGGGTATAATCTTCAAACTGACCCTTGTGGGTCATTATGGTCATAGTAACTGTATTTTAAGTCTCACACTTTTATCAAAAAGTGCACGATTAACCCCAAAATGAGCCTTAAGCAACTGGACTATAGGTGGGTAGCCCGCCTGCTATTATTCTTTACTACTTTACTTCCCGTTTCTATTTTTCCATCTCTCTTTCCTTTCCTTTCTCATGGCAAAGTCATTTTCCACTTTACTTCATTATCACCAAAGTTGCAGTACGACAGTTTGGGATGGGACTACTGGCAGCGTCCACTATTATTAATGCGATACGACAGTTTGGGACGGAACTACTGGCAGTGGCAGCGTCCCACTTTAAAAATAACCTCCTCTTAATGAGGTACGACAGTTTGGGAAGGGGCGATTGGCAGCGTCCCACCATAAATACAATCCCATAATAATCTTACCTCCCCTCCCCCGACATTTAAGAACCATCCCTGTCTGACGTATGACAAACAGCGAGATGAGAAAACAAAGAAACGAGGAAATAAAGAAGATGGAAGTAAGGCGGGAAAGAGAGGACACGGGAGACAAGATAAATAAAGAGAACTATTTAAAGGAAACGAGCGGGATTATTTGTGCGACTTCTGGGGAAATTAAGAGAAAACGAGAGATAGAGAGATAGAATGAAGGAGAAAGAATGAAGCAATTAATGGTGAAATAATGAAAGGGGAAATGAGGTAAGAAATAGATCAAGAATGAGAAGGAAATAAAGAAAGCAATACGTAAAGACTTTTTGTTTACTCTTGCTGCTGCCTTCTTGTGTGTCTGCTGATATCCGTGTCAGACTGTCTGTGTCTGTCTGTAGATGTATACAGGCTGTGTCTGCTGGTCGGACAGTCTGTTGATGTTCATTGGTCTCTGTTTATGCCTGTGTCTGTCTGTCGATGTCTATTGCTGCCTGCCTTTGGTATGATGTCTGTCTGTTGTTGCCTGTTGCTGGCTGCCTGTTAGTCACTCCGTCCTCCGTTGCTGGTTATCTGTTAGTTAGTCCGCTGATGTCTTTTGAATTGAATTGAAACAGTTTATTTAGCCAGAAAAACACAGATACAGAGTGGATAATAATAACAATATTAACATGGCTGAGCCAGTTGAGAACCTGAGCTCTCTTTGAGGCACCTGATATATACTATACATTTATCTCAAGGAAGTGTTATGTAACATTCATTATCATCTGGAATAGTACAATAGCATGGTGGTAATAAGAACATATCAGAATGTTACCACGGTCATCACTTCAGTATTTATTTATTTTATTTATTTTTTATTTTTTAGTTTATTTTTTGTTGTTATATATACATAAATTACAGTGGAATTGAAAAACATAAGTAAAATGGGGAAGCAGTACAACAAGGGTTGTACAGCAATAAGGTTGAACAAGAGGACAGAGCTGTCAGGATTATGTCTAGTTGGCAATTATGTTTATTGCAATGATAATTTCCGATAAAACGGTTTTGATAGTACAGTAAAAGCAGGTACTGTAATCATAGTAAGTGTTACAAGAAATATTAATACTTAGACAATAGATATTTTTAAGAGATGATTCAAAGGAAGGGAGAGTAGTCTTTGCTCAGATGGGTGGGGGTAAGTTGTTCCACACCTTCACACCGTGATATTTTATGGAGGTCTGGGACTGAGAGAAGTGCATGGGGGGAGGGGGTGGTCTTAGTAGCTCTGGGTGCCTTAAGTTGTATCTCTGATTATTCCGGAACTGGAAATAATTATTGTCAAGCAAGTGATTGATAGATTTGTAAACAAAGAGGGCACAGCAGTAGGTGTTAATATCTTCGAATTTAACATTTTTAAATTTAGCCAATTTTTCGTTTGTGTGACCTGTTTTTTTTCAAGTAGGTCATTGTCCGTACAACTCTCTTTTGTGCAGTAACCAGAGATTGTGTTTTTGAAGAGCCAGAGGCCCCCCATAGTGTGTGACAGTGTATCCGGTGTTGGTAAACAAGATCATGATAGATTTCTTTCATTGCTGTGAGAGTGAGTGACTGTCGAGTGTGATACATCATACTGCACTGTTTATTGACTTTACTGTGAATGGCTTGTATGTGGTTTCTCCAGCTAAGTTTCTCATCAACAATAACTCCAAGGAATTTAGTATTTTGTTCGCGCTTGAGGACTGTATTACCAAGGTGCAGGGGGTCCAAGTCTGGGGGTAGTTTTTTCCTTCTGTGAAAGATCGTGTTGTGTGTTTTCTCAAGGTTTAAGGTCAGTTTATTACATATTACCCAGGTCCTGACTTTAGTCAATTCAGTGTTCATAGTTGTCATCAAGGAATGAAGGGCGGAGTTGCTGGCATAGAGATTACTATCGTCTGCAAATAAGTTGTATTTTACGAGTGTGCTGGCGTGAACTATGTCGTTTATGTACAACAAAAACAGTACTGGACCGAGAATGGAACCCTGGGGGACGCCATACAAGATTGGCGAGGAGTCAGATTGGTGATTATTATAGCAGACACACTGCTTCCTGTTGGACAGATAGGAGGCAAACCCTATCTGTCTGTTGTCTGTTTATATAAACTTTCTTCTTTTGTAAACGGAAGAGAGCTTGAGTGATTGACTAAGTACCTGTGAGGGGAGGTTGCACGTGTGTATGAGGTTGCACGCCTGCTTGTGTATTAATGTTGGGGAGGGGGTTGCGCGCATGCCTGTGTGTGTGTGGGGGGTTGTGTACGTGTCCGAGTGTGGGGGGGTTGTGTACGTGTCTGAGTGTGGGGGGAAAGGGTTACGTACGTGCCTGTCTGCGTGAGGAGGGTTGCATGCGTGCCTGTGTGTATGTGTGTGTGTTTATTTTTGCGTATTATTTATGTTGACGTGTTCGTGTTTTTTGTGTGTTTATGTGTATGTGTGTTTATAATGGATGGATGGATGGATGGATGGATGTGCGCACGCGTCAATACTCCCAGAGACGCACACAAGGAGACTGGCTAATCAAGTTCACCTTTGTGTCAGTTTACCTCACCTGTGTTATTCTGAACATGAACGTCTTGTTGACAACGAGCACATGACTAGCCCACTGAATAATACATGAGTAGACCAACACTGTGTAAGGTGCTTCGCTCGCCGGCTACAGTACACGCTGCACATGGGTGAGTAAAGTGAATATTACCCGTACCTGGAAGCGTCACGATGTGCCCTTATTTCTCGATTGTTACTAAAACGCGCGCGCGTGCACGCACACACACACACACACACACACACACGCACACTTTTATTATAGGAAAACAGTGTCAGACAACGAATAAGATCAAACAAGTCATTGTCAGTGGAAATAGTCTAAGGTCGCAGATAATGTTTACGTTCCCATGACACCATCCAGGGAGGTTGTATGACATCACGCAAGGTCTTCCCCACACCACACTCACCAGTGAGAACTCCCGTGGCGCCACCCCCGTTGCTTATTGTGAAACAAGACAGCGGATCCCCGGACGACAGTGGTGTTGTGCTACTAAAATCCACCCATTCAAGTGACACTCGGTACACTGGCCCTCTCAGCTCCATCATGTCCCCAGCTATCAGTTTGGTACAGCGCTATTGCACCGTCCTCGCTAAAGACACCTTCGGGTCCTCGCCCACATTGTGTTCAACGCCACAACAGCATCAGAGCTACAAGACCAGTGCCTTTTCCACCCACTGTTAACATTACCATATTCATAGTTAATCTGTATTTTCATCCCTTGCTTCTTATTTTTGGACCAAAATCATTAGTTAAATGACCCAGTTCTTAAATGTCATCATATGTAACTATCTTTGTGTGTTGTATTCTTTTAGCCTTGGACTATTTTGTTCTATCAATAAACGTTAATAATAATAATTATTATTATTATTATTATTATTATTATTATTATTATTATAATATAAACACAGGCCACGTCTCCTTCAAACAGTTTCATGAAAAAGTAGTCGTGTGGGATTGTTAACTCGTCGTCTGGGCCAAGTAATGAAGGTTATGCACTTTTTCTTCTAGTGGTTCTCCTGCCTCTTTCAGTGGTCGTCCTGCCTCTCTCAGTGGTCGTCCTGCCTCTCTCAGTGGTCGTCCTGCCTCTCTCAGTGGTCGTCCTGCCTCTCTCAGTGGTCGTCCTGCCTCTCTCTGTGGTCGTCCTGCCTCTCTCTGTGGTCGTCCTGCCTCTCTCTGTGGTCGTCCTGCCTCTCTCAGTGGTCGTCCCCCTACTCCCCTTAGTCCTCCTTCCCCCATTCTCATCAATAGAAACAAAGTTCCCCCATAACCTTCCTCAGACCAGGTTACCAGATTACGTCATGATACCTCGGTGGTTACTGCTGACAACGATACTTAACTGATCGAACTGCGGCATTTTATTTTTCACCTCCAGAACAACCACAACAATAACCAGAAACAAAACAACCACCATAACAACAACCACCACTACAATCACCACCACTATAGCAACAACCACCACTACAACAACCATCACCACCGCCAAAACAACCAGACCACTACACCAACCACAACAATCATCACCACCACAACAACCATCACCACTACACCAACCATAACAACCACCAACACCACAATAACCACCATCACCATTGAAAACAGACACCAACAGATGCGTAAACTAACCAATATAAATTACCCAACCTATAAACATTATTTATATATATAACTGTGATTTATGGTAATTTATCCAAAGACTGGAAATAGAACTCTGGCTGAAAGAAAACTCCCTAGAAAAAGTCAAATTAAGAACGAGCAGCTCTCCATAGTGGGCTGAGGTGATCTACAATTCAGATCAACCTGATATTATTTTCTCACAGTTTTGTAACCCCGAAAATATTTGACAGTCCAGTGACGTCACAATCACAGTGGGTGCCTTAACTACTGTGGAGGGTTGTTTTAACTACTGTGGGGGTTCCTTTCAACTACTGTGGGGGTTCCTTTCAACTACTGTGGGAGTTTACTTCAACTACTGTGGGGGTTGTTTTAACTACTGTGGGGGTTCCTTTAACTACTGTGGGGGTTCCTGTAACTACTGGGGTTCCTAACTACTGTGGGGTTCCTGTAACTGTGGGGGTTCCTTTTAACTACTGTGGGGTTCCTTTAACTACTGTGGGGTTCCTTTAACTACTGTGGGGGTTCCTTTAACTACTGTGGGGTTCCTTTAACTACTGTGGGGTTCCTTTAACTACTGTGGGGGTTCCTTTTAACTAGTGTGGGGTTTCTTTTAACTACTGTGGGGTTTCCTTCAACTACTGTGGGGTTTCTTTAACTACTGTGGGGGTTCCTTCAACTACTGTGGAGGTTCCTTTAACTACTGTGGGGGTTCCTTTAACTACTGTAGCGTGTTTTGTATCTCACTCCCACATCTCTTGACCTCCTTCCCACAGCCCCACACCCTCCTCCCCTTACATCTCTCCTACATCTTACCCGCAGATTAGGTCAAGTCAGATCAGGTCAGGTCAGGTTAGGTTAGGTTAGGTTAGGTCAGGTTACGTTACGTTACGTTAGGTTAGGTTAGGTTAGGTTAGGTTAGGTTAGGTTAGGTTAGGTTACGTTACGTTACCTTAGGTTAGGTTAGACGCAGCAGTAAGACACCCAGTCATAGATGAACTGTTACGGGAGAAAGCTTTTTACCCAAGAGAGCACCGCGAACTGAGCTCTGTCTCGCGGCTGAGAGAGAGAGAGAGAGAGAGAGTTAGATTGGTTCTCACAGCCCACCAGTTGAGGGAAAAATTGAACCTAAGCGGTTTTGAGTCTCGGTCCTGAAGGAGTAGCGTGCCTGTGTGGATTATAAAGTTTGTAGTGAACGGCGGCGGTAGTATCACCCACATACAGTAGATACTTACATAAACTGACCCCCCACACACACACACACACACACAGTTCCCGGTAAGTCTCAGCGTAATTTCGCCGCCATATTGGGTACAAAGTTTAAGTATCGCAGCTCAAGTGAAACAGTCTGCGTCACATCACTACTTAAGACAGAAACCATATATTAAGATCCACAGAGAATACAGTCTTAGTGTCATACCTAACCCCACCTAACATTATCTAAACCTAAACTAACTAAACTCTAACCTAACTAAATAATGCCTATCCTAACACCACCCCACCCTAACCAAATAAAACCTAACCTAACCCTAACCTAGACTAACACCACCCCACCCTAACCAAATAAAACCTAACCTAACCCTAACCTAGACTAACACCACCCCACCCTAACCAAATAAAACCTAACCTAACCTATCCTAACACCACCCCACCCCCACCCCAACCAAATAAAACCTAACCTAACCTATCCTAGACCTAACCTAACCTATCCTAACCCCACCCTAACCAAATAAAACCTAAAACCTATCCTAACCTCTAACCAAATCCTAAACTTATCCTAACACCACCCCACCCTAACCAAATAAAACCTAACCTAACCTATCCTAACACCACCCCACCCCACCCTAACCAAATAAAACCTAACCTAACCTATCCTAACACCACCCCACCCCACCCTAACCAAATAAAACCTAACCTAACCCTAACCAAAACACAAGGACTAGTTACGTGCGCCTTAACATCTATAGTAGTACGTGGAAGCATTTAACCCCGGTATGACTCTGGGAATAGTGAAAGGTCATCACTATCTTGAAACGTTGGTTGCTTGAATGTTTGTCGTTTAAATGTTAGTTGTCTGAATGTTTATTTGTCGTTTAAATGTCTGTTGTTTAAATGTTTCTTACTTAAAGGGAATTAGATATTTATTAACGAAGAATCAAACTTTATTTTTCGTCTGCAGAGAAACTCATGTTTGCCAGCCGTAAAAGGAATGTTTGTTTACAGAATTAAAAATGTTTGTTTACAGAGAGTTGTTTACATCGTTTAGTTCTGAAGATGAAGACAAACTCCGTCAGTGTTTGTGAAGACACGTGTTTTTTTTTGTTTTTGTTTTTATTAGAGATATTGTTTAAAAGTTGTGATTAGCGTACGTGAGTTTGATGTTAGAGTTGGCAAGAACTACAATAAGTACAACCATTTCTATAACAACTACTACAACAACTACTAGTACTACAACTACTTATACTACCTACTTCTATAACTACTACCACAACTGCATCTAATACCACCATCACCACTACTACAACTATAGTCACACTTCTATAACAACCACTACTACAACGAGTACAACAACAACCATTATACAACGAGCACAGCAACAACCACCATACAACAACCACCACCACTACTACTACTACGACAATTATGGCCACCACTACCACCATAACAAATAACGCTACTACAAGTACTACAACTACTACCACCATAACTACAACAACAACTAACACCATTAAGCTCAGCAGGTGAAAATCGTATCCTCCAATATTGAATCGGAAAATCATAGTCCCATTTTTATTGGTTATTAATTCTCACAGTGTTGCCACATCTACACATTCATTAATAATCTCTTTCAGTATTTGCATAACAGATTAATTCAACATCAAAATCGTGAAATATATCTGAAATGCTTGAAATGCTTTATAAATATGTAAATATGTTTTTAATTATTAATGAAAGTAGAAATGTGTGTAATTTTTGTATTCTAATCAAAGGGGATGTCTGTCTCTGAACCCCTGACGTGAGCTCTTATCTGCGTCTTTCTCCCTTCGTTATTTCCTTTTCCAAGTCAACATATTCACTAATACATTCTTCATAATCTTCTGCTGTAATTTCCTCAACATTTGCCAGGTTTTCATTCTGTTGAATTGTATTGTGTTTAAATGTTGTCAATGTTGGTAATATTAGTTGGATGTTAACACGACAAAAAGATGTCTTTAAACATGATAGGTTCAAACACCTGTTTTTTGTTGTGGCTGTTCTGTTGAGCTCACATCCTCCGTCTCCCCCTCCGTCTCCCCCTCTACACCTGATGTGTCAAAACTAACTAGCTTCTTAGCCTCTGATTGGTCACTGTCGTCCCTTCTATACCTGGGGTGGGGTGGGGTGGGGTGGGGTGGGGTGGGTTGGGTTAGGTTAGGTTAGGTTAGGGTGTTTAATCATCAGGTGAAGTAAGCTGAGGTACCTAACCTCCAGGTAACATCTAATAGACTAACAGGTGTGTACAAACTTTATCAGCAATTGATACGTGATCAGTGTTCTGTGATCGGTTTACAGGTGTGAAGGTGGACTCTATTAACACACAAACATCAAGGGACTCTATTAAACACAAACATCAAGGGACTATATTAAACACACAAACATCAAGGGACTCTATTAAACACACAAACATCAAGGGACTCTATTATACACACAAACATCAAGGGACTCTATTAAACACACAAACATCAAGGGACTCTATTAACACACAAACATCAAGGGACTCTATTAAACACACAAACATCAAGGGACTCTACTAAACACACAAACATCAAGGGACTCTACTAAACACACAAACATCAAGGGACTCTATTAACACACAAACATCAAGGGACTCTATTAAACACACAAACATCAAGGGACTCTATTAAACACACAAACATCAAGGGACTCTATTAAACACACAAACATCAAGGGACTCTACTAAACACACAAACATCAAGGGACTCTATTAAACACACAAACATCAAGGGACTCTATTAAACACACAAACATCAAGGGACTCTATTAAACACACAAACATCAAGGGACTCTATTAAACACAAACATCAAGGGACTCTTATTAAACACAAACATCAAGGGACTCTATTAAACACACAAACATCAAGGGACTCTATTAAACACACAAACATCAAGGGACTCTATTAAACACACAAAAATCAAGCAGACAAGGACACAAGCCAACAATGTCCACGTGTCTGGCATGTGGGCTGACTCGTGGGAGATCTTGTGGTAGCAGAGTGCGTGACAACAAGCAGGTCGCACTTTACCGTCCGCTATCCACTGCTGATGACGTCGACTCGCATCCTGTTGTAACCGACCAAATCTCTTTATGTATGTGTGTAATAACGGGCTTCACTATACGTTCATGGGTTGTTGTTTTTTGTCGAAAACTGACTCATTGTGGAAAAATACAAGTCAGTTCTTTGTGATCACGTGTGGATGAGCCCCAAACCCCATAGATTATATTAATGTATAGTGTATAATAGTTATGAGTGAGTTATAGGTGTTCATAAAATCACGCAATATAGGAAAATACATTTGAGAGAGAGAGAGAGAGAGAGAGAGAGACTGATGTCCACTATGATCCACGTATAACGCTTACTTCACCGTAAGATTAACCACCGTGATGTTCATCTAACCTAACTTAACCTAATCTATCCTATTCTAACCTACCATAACGTAACGTAACCTAAAGCTAATTTAACCTGATCTAAAACTAACTTAACGTAGCCGAACCTAATCTATCATAGCCTAACTTTTCCAATCATAACCTTACCTGAAGTTAACCTAACCTGAAGTTAACCTAACCTAACCTAACCTAACCTTATCCTAACCTACCGGTGATGGACAATATGTTAATCACTCACTCACTGACGGAGCAATATTAACATCTAGGCTGACGGAGCACTTTAGGGGTAATTATTTCCTTGTTCCTCCTCACCACGTACAGTCACATGCCAATATAAATTAGACAAGAACGCCATGATATTTGAAAACAATGAATATCTTATAGAAACTGTGGGAGTCGAAGCAGCTTTAGTTGGTGAAATTTCTCAACACACTCTTCTGCCGTCATTTCCTCCCCTGCCCCCCCATAACCGTCTCGTACTCTTCTTTCCGTCAACACTGTACCCTTCCTTACACCACAAGCCCCATCCCTCCTTCCAAAGACGGGCCCGCTGTGAACCAACCATGTGTGAGTGGCCAACCAAGGTGGGACCACCCAGAGGCTAGGAGCCGGGTGTGCCTCAACCTGAGGCCCGACACAACTGTACCATACGTAATTATTATTATTTTTTTTTACAGGGATTAGCCTACCCGGGCACAGGTCACTGACCCACATCGGGGCCTGGGGGGAGAAAATATAATAATAATAATAATAATAATAATAATAATAATAATAATAATAATAATAATAATAATAATAATAATAATAATAATAATAATAATAATAATAATAAGAAAGAATTGCAAAAATTAAAAAAAGATAAAAAGTGAGAAACAATATATGTATGTTGTGTTGTCAATGGTAAGCGAAACAATTGTGACCCTGCAATTGTGTATAAATGAGGCAGAAAGTCAGATCAGCAACCTGGGACTTGGTCACAATTTTCGTGATGCCATATGGCAGCAGAGTCTACCATAGACAACACATTATGCTTCCAATATCTTCCCAGGCAGTAGTACCTCCCAGGTAGCTGCCGCGGTGAGGTAGCGCATCAGGGTAATATTGGAAGTTGTATTATGTTCCATATAACATATTTATGGTTAATTCACCTGTTATTTAGCGCTGGGTGTACTGTATATTTGACATAAATTATGTATATACAAGATTATAGGTGATAGAGAGTGAAGGGAAGAGCAAGGATAACACAATTATAATACAGACAGTTAAACTTAATTCTCCGGAAAATAAAAAGAATCAACTATTACAGGTAACTGGGGCGACTATTGTGTAAAATTCTGCAGGAAGAGTTATTTATTATATCCTTGAAGCAACAACGTTATTTTTACCACCAGTATCTCCCGTAAAACAACCAAAATAAAGTTATACATTAATACAACAAACAACATACAATATTTTCACAAGTCAGGTTTTGTTTCATTTACCACGTCAAGCGACAGCTCTTCTCTCATGGTTACGGCTACGTTCCAAAGTTTGCTTCACTTACTGAAGCTGGTTCGTGTCCAACACAGTATCAATAAAATAATAATTTCCAATATGAACTATTTTTCATATTATTTATTCATTTAAAAAATATGTTGTGTGAAAAAACAGTGGTTATGTGTAAACCCTCCCAGTGTTGATTGGCAGTCGAAAGTTTGGGTCGTGTGGTCGTTCGTGTGAGCCGTCGCCCGTCGTTCAGAGAGACCTCCGGATTCAATTCTCCCTCCGGCCAGGGTGGGCTAGAAATTAGGGCTTATGACTGTGTGTCCCTTACTCGGGAGGAGATAAAGGAATTGGATTAGTCTATCTATCTCTGTCCATCTGCCTGTCCATGCAGTTTTCAAACGTCTAAAATGATTATAAAATGAACCCTCTCCCGTCCTTACCTCCCGCCCTTTCCTACACCTCCCTCACTCCTCCTACACCTCCCTCACTCCCCCTACACCTCCCTCACTCCCCCTACACCGCCCTCACTCCCCCTACACCGCCCTCACTCCCCCTACACCGCCCTCACTCCCCCTACACCGCCCTCACCCCCCCTCCTCACCCCCTACACCGCCCTCCTCCCCCTACCCCCACACCCCCCCACTCGTCCCTCCTCCCCTACCCCCTCCCCTCCTCCCACCTCCCTCCTCCTCCCCTCCCCCTCCCTCCCCCTCACCGCCCTCCTCCCCCACCTCCCACCTCCTCCTCCCCTCCTCCTCCCCCTCCCCCCCCCCACCTCCTCTCCTCCTCCTCCCCTCCCTCCCCTCTCACTCCCCCCACCTCCCTCCTCCCCCACCCCTCCTCCCCTCACCGCCCTCCTCCCCCCCCCCTCCTCCCCTCCTCCTCCTCCCCCCCACCCTCCTCCTCCCCCCACACCCCCTCCTCCCCACCTCCCCTCCCCTCCTCTCTCCTCCCCCCTCACCTCCCCTCCCTCCCTCCCCCCCTCCCTCCTCCCCCCCCCCTCCCTCCCTCCCCCACCTCCCCTCCCTCCCCCACCTCCTCCTCCCCACCTCCCCTCCTCCCCCCCACCTCCCTCCTCCCCCCCCCTCCTCCCCTCCTCCCTCCCTCCCCCCCCCCCTCCTCCCCCCACCCCCTCCTCCCCCTCCTCCTCCCCTCACCTCCCTCCTCCCCCCTCACCCTCCTCCCCCTCACCTCCCCCTCCCCTCCCTCCCTCCTCCCCCACCCTCCTCCTCCCCCCCCCACCTCCTCCTCCCCTCACCTCCTCCTCCCCTACACCTCCTCCTCCCCCCACCTCCCTCTCCCCTACACCCCTCCTCCCCCACCTCCCCTCCCTCCCCCTACACCTCTCTCCTCCTACACCTCCTCCTCCCCTCCCCTACCCCCTCCTCCCCTACACCTCCCCTCCCTCCTCCCTCACCTCCCTCCCTCCCCCCCCCTCCTCCTCCTCCCCCACCGCCCTCCCTCCCCCTACACCCCTCACTCCCCCCCTCCTCCTCCCCCACACCTCTCCCCTACACCTCCCCTCCCCCTACCCTCCTCCTCACCCTACCCCCCCTCCTCCCCTCACCCCCTCCCCCCCTACACCCCCCCACCCCCTCCTCCCCCTACACCTCCCCTACACCTCCCCCTCCCCCCCTCCCTCCTCCCCCACCCCCCCCCACACCCCCTCCCCTACACCGCCCTCCACCCCCACCCTCCCTACACCCTCTCCTCCCCCTACACCTCCCTCCCTCCCCCTACCTCTCTCCTCCCCCCCCTCTCCTCCCCCCACTCCTCCCCTCACCCTCCCCCCCCTACCTCTCTCCCCTACCCCCCCCTCACCCGCCCTCACTCCCCCCACCTACCCTCACTCCCCTACACCTCCCTCCTCCCACACCGCCCTCCTCCCCCTACACCGCCCTCCCTCCTCCCCCCACACCCCTCTCCCCTACCCTCCCTCACACCGCCCTCACTCCCCTACACCCTCCCCCCACCCTCCCTCCCCCTACCCTCCCCCACACCTCCCCTCCCTCCCCCTACACCCTCCCTCCCCCACCTCCCCTCCACTCCCTCCTCACCCCCCCACGCCCTCCTCCCCCCCCACACCGCCCCTCACTCCCCCCTACACCTCCCTCACTCCCCCCTACACCCTCCTCCCCCCCTCACACCCCTCCCTCACTCCCCCACACCTCCCTCCACTCCCCTACACCTCCCTCCCCCCTACACCGCCCTCCTCCCCTACACCTCCCTCCTCCCCCCCTACACGCCCTCCCTCCCCCCACCTCCCTCACTCCCTCCTCCTCACCACATCCTCCTCCCCCCCTCCCCCTCACTCCCCCACACCTCCCTCACTCCCCCCCCCCTACCCTCCTCCCCTACACCTCCCTCACTCTCCCCTACCACCCCCTCCCCCCTACACCGCCCTCCCTCCCCCACACCTCCCTCCTCCCCTACACCGCCCTCCCTCCCCCTACACCCCTCCTCCCCCTACACCGTCCTCCCCCCCCCCCTCCTCCCCCTACACCTCCCCCCTCCCCCCACCGCCCCCTCCTCCCCCCTACACACCACCCCCCCCTACACCCCCCACACACCGCCCTCCTCCCCTACACCGCCCTCCTCCCCCTACCCCCCCCTACCACTCTCCCCCCACACCTCCCCCTCCCACACCCCCTCACTCCCCCTACACCGCCCTCACTCCCCCCGCCCTCTCTCCCTCCCCCCACCCTCCTCCCCTCACCTCCCCTCCTCACCCCCCCTCCCCTCCCCCTACACCTCCCCTCCTCCCCCTACACCTCCCCCACCCCCACACCTCCTCACTCCCCTACACTCCCCCTCCCCCCCCACCTACCTCCCCCCACTCCTCACCCCCTACCCCCCTCCCCCCCCTACTCCCCCCACCGCCGCCCCCTCCCCCACACCTTCCTCCGCCCCACCTTCCCCTACACGCCCTCGTACTCAATGGAATTTCGTACTCAATGGATTAAGTTATCGTACTCAATGGATTAAGTCATCGTATTCAAAGGGGTTAAGTCAGTCTAACTAAGGAATTAAAGGCATCGTACTGAAGTGGATGTCACCGTAAACAAGGGAATAAATCTTCGTACTCAAGGGCTAAGGTTATCGTACTCAGGGGGTTCGGAAAACTACCTTACACCCCTCGACGTAAAAACCTTTGGCAAGATAAATTTATAAAGCATATTCACGAAGATGTGAATAACAAAGTGTGCAGCTAGACATATTGCTCCACAGTGTGGTACTCTCGCAGATGTGAATAAGTCAACCTCTATGTACAGAACTAAAAAACAATGTATTGGAGATACTTGGTAACATTCAATGCCATAATATCCTGACCTTTGAGGTCTGCTATACACATCCTTTTGCGTTACCGCTCACAGGAAGACTATGGGGTGCACATTAAACTAGTCGCTGTTCGTGGCATAATTAAAAAAAAAAAGTCAATAAAAAATACCACCAGCACTACCACCACTATCTACCAGAACTATCACTACCACCACCAGCCCGGCACTTACCTGTCTCCCTCTCCACCACCACTACAGGTCGTCCTCCACACTTACCTGGAGAAGGAAATATAAATTAGTATACATAAAATAATTGTGTATGAGAGACTTACGCCATCCCGGCACGCTTGTGGGGACACACACACACACACACACACACACACACACACACACACACACGAGGGTCTTCCACGAAATCGAAAAAATGTAAATGCAATTTTAGTCAATCCTGAATGTGAAGGAGCGACCACCACCACTACTGTGTGATGCCACCTGACGTTACACCTGTTTCATTTCACCCGTGTCGTGGCACCTAACATGACACCTGTGACATAGTGCCTGTGTCATGGCACTTGACATTACACCTGTATCGTGGCACCTGATATGGCACTCATGTTGACATCTGATGTGGCACCCGTTTCGTAACACACACACACACACACACGCGCGCACACACGCGCGCGTGCGCGCGCGCTGGAGTTGATAATAAGAACAGAATAAATCAAATGACTCGTGTTAAGAATTTTTTAATAGTGAAACACACAACACTAATTTATAATGAGGATTTACCAAGATATTTGGACCACATGAAGTAGGCATCCTAGCTTAATTTCCCTGGAGATTAATCTCTCTAACGCTAACCTAACTCGAACGTAATGCAACTTAACTCTAACCTAGCCAAACTTATTAAACCATTCGTTTTCTTTACAAGTATTATGCAGCTGGCAACTGATCAAAGAATTCCCTTCATTAAAACAAATTTCAAAAGGAACTCTTTCAAGAACTCTCAAGAGAGGTGGTAGTGTTAAGAACAGAACCCTCGTGCCAATGCCCCACCAAAGAGTGTTATTCAGAACTTAATACAAAGGTAGAGGGGATTGGTTGTGTATTAAACAAAAAAAAAGTACTCTGGCAGAACAATACACACGATACCTCTCACACAACAACACAGAGCCTAACGTGGTGTATCCGACGCTTATAGTGTAGTGTAGTGTAGGTGTCTCAGGTGACTTACTGTACAGGGGGGTGGTTACCTTACCAGCCTCTGAAGACTGCTGGGCGATGGAGACACGAATTCCTTTAGTAGTAGTTTAGTCGATGTCATGTCATTTAAAAGCTACGGTCTGCTCAAAAGTCTCGTTTACTTTAATGATAATAAGAAAGCCAAGGGTATACTAGACCGATTATTCAAGGTCCGACCAGTAGTAAACGTCATAACCAAGACCTGCCTGAGAGTACCTACCACCCCTGAGCCGAGTGTAGACGAGATGATGATGGGATAGAGAGAGACTAGAGCTGCACACCTTAGGCAATACATCAAGACTAAACCGGATAAGTAGAAGTACAAAATTGTCTACATGGATGGAGTCATTCACGACACAATTATTGACCAGAGAGCCACTACTTTACCAGCTCACAAAACTTGCCTGACTCCTGAGACCATGCAACATCCAGGTCTACCATCTATGCCGACAACTTGTTCATGAGCATCGGACTAGTAGAATATCTCCTGGAGCAGAACAGCTGTCGGTATGTGGAGACTACAAGGGGAAACCGCATCGGCTCTCCTGACCCCATTTCAACGAAGGACTTAAACAGCACTAAGACCCCAAGTAGGCGAGTGTCATGACCCTGGAATTTTACGATATAATTCCCCCATCGTACAAAATATAAGACCGATATGTAGGATATGTAGTTGTACCTTAATGTCCCCTGATAACATATTGCCGTTGTCCTCACCCACCCACCATGGAAACTGAGGTACAACGTTGGTGAAGTACTACTCAAATTTCAGTTACCTATATTTGTGTTTCTTTTCCGTACACTGTTTATCTCTCAATTCCAAAACATATATGGGAGAGTTTTTTTGCAGACTTTAAACCTCCTACTTAATTTAAACAAACAATATAATACACAGAATTAAGTTTTAATGCTAAAGTTTTTTTTCTTCACATATATACTCCATTCCCTGGCAGTGAACTACAGCACATTGGTAACCTGGCACAGAAGGACACATCTCTTCTGTTATACTGCACCAAAAATGTGAATACCACTATGGATGTGTTTGGCCAAGATAACCATGAATACTCGGTGAAGAGGGAGGAAGACCAGCGGCTGTCAGTAGAGTAAGATTCTATCAGGTGGTTGCAGCACGTCAGCTTCCACCATGGCAGACATTTATGGTTCGCTCAGCCAACAAAACAGCAGCCACTGACTTTTGTAAATATTTACGTGAACGTGTCCCAGGTGCCTCAGAACTTGTGACTCATCCAGAGAAAAGACTATACAGTACTTGGCTGGGGAGAACCAAGCCACGAGCTTCATTCAACCCAAGAGCAATCGGATGCAAGAATGATATTTCTAGAACAAAACATACAGGTAACAGCAACACCAAAGTAGTGTGATAAGGACGTGTTTGTGCTACCTACCGTATACACCATCTCACAAACATGCAGAGCTGAAGCTACCTGTGGATAAAGACAGGAAAAACAAACAAGAGCAACCAATCACAGAGGATGTGTTCCTGTCCATGACATCTGTAAAAAAGGTGATACGTACCTAGAATTTTCCCGGCCACACATGCTCTGACTGGTTGGGACTGTCTCTACATTTTATGGCATTGAAAAAAAAAAAGAAAACGTGAGTGGCATTAAAAAAAAAATGACCGTAGAAAATGCCTCACCTGCAGATGAAGATTCGGAGGCTGCTATCAGTATGTCCAGAACAATTATTACAAGCCCCCTATGGTCCTCAAGGAAAGTATATTGAGGCGTACACAGATCTGAATGAGCTAAAGGCCGAACTGGTATACACAAGCTTCCCCTGTTAGACACCAGCTTCTGTCAACATGTTAAAAGTGCATGTTACCAAACCACCTCTTTCCTCTAGCTGGTAAACTTACTTCAAGGTGTTAGGGGAGATAGTCTACGAAACTTTCTTCATCAAAATGGGGGAGGGAAGGGTTGAGAGGGAGAAAGGGAAGGGTTGAGAGGGAAGGGTTGAGAGGGAAGGGTTGAGAGGGAGAAAGGGAAGGGTTGAGAGGGAGAGAAGGGAAGGGTTGAGAGGGAAGGGAAGGTTTGAGAGGGAGAAAGGAAGGCTGAGAGGGAGAAAGGGAAGGGTTGAGAGGGAAGGGTTGAGAGGGAGAAAGGGAAGGGTTGAGAGGGAAGGGTTGAGAGGGAAGGGTTGAGAGGGAGAAAGGGAAGGGTTGAGAGGGAAGGGTTGAGGGAGGAGGGAGGGGTTAAGGGGTAGGGAGGGAGGGGTTGAGGGGGAGGTAGGGAGGCTACTAATATAATAACTACGACACTTGGAGGTCCATCATATAGAGAGATTACATTTGCACCAAGTCTCATATATTATAAATAAAAATAAAATGATATAGGATGGGAAGATTGACCAACTGCTGCTCCCACTACTAACCACAATACTAAATTACTGTATCATGTGTTATGTTGTGTTGTGAGAACTGAAGAAAATATGCAAACATATTTTATAATAAATAAACAAGTTAATTTTAATATAGAACAAATAATATGCATATACACGCCACACAACAACTAGCCTCACACACTTACACCACATTAGCCACACAATAACCACTGTAACTGCCAGGTTACACCAGGTATATCGACATACTATGTATAAAGTATAGAGTCGCCGATATTTACCAGAGGAAACAACACCAGAGATAATTGGTAGAAACTTGACAAGGAAAACTCATGTACGTCTCCCTCAGTGCAGATCGTGTACCCGCGTCCACAAGGTTGCGGCAAATTAATTCGTAATCCTGCATAAAACACTTCAATGCCTACAGTAATAATATATATAATAATATAGCATAAACAAACTATAAAACCTTGTAATTTGTTTTCAAAAATAAACATAATACTGACTTCAGCTCGTCACGATATGCTTGGGTGCGGGAACGAGTGTACCGGCGGTGTTGTCTTTGTCAATATAATTGTCTACATATTCATGCATAATACAATACAGTATTACAAGTCAATATGAACACACATGACACTAGGAAGAATGTTATTACCTGAAGAAAGATCAATTCTTATTGTCATAAAACAAATTATATTACCCAGTAACAACAAAACAGCTCCTTAATTACGCAACCTTGGCGCCAGCTAACAATTTAATCCCGGAAACCATCAATATTTGAGTGTGTTCTCGGCATTTTGTATCTTGAAACATCATTTTAAGCCAACAAGGATGTTATTTTTTTCACATGACAGGACAAACTTGGATAGTTCTATTGGGCACTTAATAGCTTTTCAGTGAATCATAACTTATTGACTGACGCGGGGAAGGGCTCAGCTTTACATTACACTACAGACAACACTTGGCCAATGAACCTACCACATGAAGATTAGGCACCCTAGCACATATCTTCTGATGTAAACACTCTAACGCTTCCTGTTAAGAGTGGGGAGAGGGTAGGTGGAGGAGAGAGAGAGGGAGGAGGAGAGGAGGGGGAGGAGGGGGAGGGGAGGAGGGGAGGAGGGGGGGGAGGGGGGGAGGGGGGGAGGGGAGGAGGAGGGAAAGAAGAGAGGAGAGAGGGGAGGGAGGAGAGAAGGGGAGGAGGAGGAGAGGAGGGGGAGGAGGAGGAGAGGAGGGGAGGAGGAGGAGAGGAGGGGAGGAGGAGGGGAGGAGGAGAGGAGGGGGAAGGAAGAGGAGGAGAGTAGGGGAGGAGGAGAGGAGGGGGAGGAGGAGGAGAGGAGGGGAGGAAGATAGGGAGGGGAAGGAGGAGGAGAGGAGGGGGGGAGGAGGAGGAGAGAGGGGGAGGAGGAGGAGAGGAGGGGAGGAGAGGAGAGAGAGAGGAGAGGAGGGGAGAGGAGGAGAGGAGGGGAGGAGGGAGGAGGGAGGGGGAGGAGGAGAGGAGGGGGGAGGAGGAGAGGAGGGGGGAGGAGGAGGAGGAAGGGGAAGATAGTTAACTCGCAATATATTCCTTATAAAAAAAATTCTCCCTAATTTAGATAATACGATTTTGGGTGCCACACACAACGTGGGTGCCACATACAACATGGGTGCCACATACAACGTAGGTGCCAGGATCAACACACAGCCTGCAGGACCCACCTTATTACAGGATAATCAGGTGAAGAAATGTACTGGGGTGCCTAATCTTCAGGTGCTCCCAAGGGACTGTCCATTACACGGAGTCTGCTAAGTCTTTCGTATTAATTACTACTACCTCGCATACAGCAACACCTCACCAAGACCTAAGCACCCGAGACCGAGACCTGAAAAATAGGTCTTGAGATTCCCAACCTGACCTTACAATTAGGACACTGGCTCGCTTGACCAGTCACCTTCGGGCTGTGACCTAATTAATTACTTCCAAGTTAACAAACACGAGATTAAGGCACCGAGAGACGTGATGGAAACCCCCCCCCTCCCCCCCAAGTGGCTGTTCAGAGGCCCTAAGAGCAGGTAGTGAGTGGCCCGTTGTGGCCACTCTAGCGTCCATGTTTACATTTTGTAGGTGTTGGATGGTAAGATAATGCAGGGGGAGAGAGCGGTGAGGACGGGGATGAATGAGGTGTCGAGGGTGGTCTACTGGAGCCCCCGCCGTCCATTACGGGGTGAGGAGGAGCTGCCCAAGTAAACAATGGAGAGACTGGAAGCTCCTGAATACACAACATAAGATTTGGGGGATCACACGCACCCATTATAACACTGTAATGCATCACTCACGTCCCTCCTAAGTCTCCTTCCCACTTAATATTATCTTTTTCCGCGCTACACCACCACCATACCAGGCGATTAATTATGATTATTATTATTTTTTAAATCAACGAGTAGTGCATCTCATAGGACTGTTCTACGCTGTTATGGGAGAACCTTTACGGTGTTCATTGGTGTTCATTTTCTATTGTGATTAAGTTAACCCATATCTTCTACCACCCGACCCACACTCCACATGTTGCACCACCCGACCCCACACTCCACACGTTAAACCGTCCCACCCACACTCCAAATACTCCATCATTCCACCCACGCGCCACATGTTGTACCACCCCACCCATGCTCCACACTCTCCTGTACCGATCAATTATTTCGTAAAAATCTTTCTCTTCTTTCAATACAATGGACATGGAGAGAGAGAGAGAGAGAGAGAGAGAGAGAGAGAGAGAGAGAGACCTTTGCTATACACAGGTGAGGAAATGAGTACAATGCAAGAGATGGTAAGCAGCAGATAGTACATAAGTACACCGGTGGAGCACATTGTACTAAAACCCTAACCTAACCAAATCAAACCTAATCTAACCATTCTCTATGCCACTAAGACTCATTAATTCACCACCGTTGTGCCACAGAAGGTAAAATCGTCCAATTAATTCAACAAAGACACTGAACACAAGACTCTGCCCGGGGGTGTACACTTTGACCCCTGACCTCTCATCTCTGACCTCTGGGTTCCAAAATTAATTCGCTTATTTCTCTCGAAGTTTCAATATTTAGTGATTTATTATGAATTTGTTTAGTTCTCTCTCAAACACGCACGCGCGCGCACACATGCAAAAACGTACGCACGTACACACACCCAATCATCCACCTCTTCCTCTATCTGGTACATCCCTCACACCACCTCCTGGTATCTCCCTCACACCACCTTTTTTTTTTTACAGAGATTAGCCCACCCGGGCACAGGTGACTGACCCACATCAGGGCCTAAGGGGGAATAATAATAATAATAATAATAATAATAATAATAATAATAATAATAATAATAATAATAATAATAATAACAATAATAATAATAATAATAATAATAATAATAATACATAATACATAATAATAATAATAATAATAATAATAATAATAATAATAAAACAATAATAATAATAGAAATATATCAAGAGTGAGAAACGATATACAGTATGCATGTTGTGCTGTCAAAGTACGAGAAACAAATGAGACCCTGCAATTGTGTATAAATGAGGCAGAAAGTCAGATCAGCAACCTGGGACTTGGTCACAATTTTTGTGATGCCACTTGGCAGCAGGGTCTACCATTAGACAACACATTATGCTTCCAATACCTTCCCAGGAGGTAATACCGCCCTGTTTGATAACTGCCTACTACCTCCCTCATACCTCCACCTGGTACCTCCCTCACAACCCCTCACACCTCCACCTGGTACCTCCCTCACAACCCCTCACACCGCCACCTGGTACCTCCCTCACACATCCACCTGGTACCTCCCTCACATCCACATCACAACCTCACACCGCCACCTGGCACCTCTCTTACACATCCACCTGGTACCTCCTCACAACCCCTCACACCTCCACCTGGTACCTCCTCACAATCCACCCTGGTACCTCCCTCATAACCCCTCACACCTCCACCTGGTACCTCCCTCACACCTCCACCTGGCACCTCCCTTCACACCTCCACCTGGTACCTCCTTCACACCTCCACCCTTCACACACCTCCACCTGGCACCTCCACACCTCCCTCCACACTGGTACCTCCCCACACTTCCACCTGGTACCTCCCTCACACCTCCACCTGGTACCTCCTCCCTCCACACCTCCACCTGGTACCTCCCTCACACCTCCACCAAGTATTGCCTCGTTAAAACAAACTGTTAAGCGGTTCAATAATTTTACTAACATGATTATAATTTTAACAAGTGTCCCCCTCGTCACCAAAGACACAACTCACACAAATAAGGAGGAAAGACATTGATTATTATCGTCCTTAACCCAGGTCTTGTGAGGTAACATCCACCAACCGTGTCTTAGGCACTTAAATCCACATCTATTCTTTCAAGTTATCGTGCTGAGTAAGACAGACAGACAGACACACACACGATTGGATTTTGTTTCTCGGTTCTACACCAGAAGCGGAGGACACTAAATATTAGAAATACTTGATTAAATTACAATTAAGGGCTATTTTCTTCCGCCATTACATTACACAGAGCAACAATCCATTACAGACGGTGGGTACTGCAGGGGAAGTGAGGGGATTACAGTACATATCCCGCTGCTAGTGTTAGTAGACTAAAGCTTGTGACAGAATGATCCTTATATTACCGGGGATAAGGGTTGGGTTAGGTTAGGTTAGGTCAGGTCAGGTCAGGTCAGGAGAAGGCAGAGACTAGAATGATTTACGTTAGGTTGGGTTCATACAAAAGAGTGTTAGTTACAAGACTAGCGAGGTTATTCTAAAACTTGCGCTTGTGAGATCTCACTTGGATTGCGCAGTTCAGTTCTGGCCACCGTGCTACAGAATGGATATAGAATCCCTAGAAAGAATTCAGAAGAGAATAACAAGACTAATCCCGGGCATTTGGAACCTTGAGTACAGAGACAGGTTAAAGCATCTTAATTTGCACTCCTCGAGAAACGTAGAGTAAGGGGCGATATGATCGAGGTGTATAAATGGAAGTCAGGGCTAAACAAAGGTGATATAACAAAGGTACTCAAACTATCCAACCGGGAGCGAACTCGTAGCAATGGTTTTAAATTAGACAAATTTAGATTTAGGTGCGAGATAGGTAAACTCTGGTTTGGATGAGTGGAACAAGTTACCAAACATCATCATTAACTCGAATACGCTGGGTAGCTTCAAATATAGGTAAGACGGATATATGAGCGATAGGGGCTGGGTGTAAACGGGACTGCCCAGTATGGGCCAATAGGCTCGCTGCAGTTTCCTCCATTCTTAGGTTAGGTAAGGTTAGAATGTAGCCAAATAAGATCTGAATGACTCCGAGTGGCCATCATTATAGCTGGCCAACAAGCCGCAGGAGTCAGCTAACCTACATCATGAGTTATAGCTGGACTCTATCTATCAGTCACTGTACCATACTGAGGTCTGAGGGCTGGGCCACCATTCCAAAGGTTTCTGGACCGCCTTAAACAATTCCTCCAGATGTTGTCTCTCTCCGCGGACCTCAACTTTTAATTTCACCCATCCATCCCAATTTCTGCCTTCCCCTGGCCCTCCTAACGTAACGTAACGTAACGTAACGTAACGTAACCTCACCTAACCTAACCTCACCAAACCAAAACAAAACCTAACCAAACTAAACCAAACCAAACTAAACCAAACCAAACTAAACCTAACCAAACCAAACCTAACCAAACTAAACCTAACCTAACTCAACCTAACTCAACCAAACCTAATCTGACCTAATGTAACCTAACCAAACCTATCAAAATCCATAACAAACGGGGTCCGCCCACTAGAACCATACATCTCAGGTTTAGGTTAGGTTAGGTTGGGCACTAATTGAACATTGAAGCAGTAGAGGCACCCTGGAGTTTGTCATTAGGGACACTCACTCTCACATACAGTCACTCAAACACACGTTCAGGTCTGTGATGGCTGTGTGTGTGTTTGTTTACTACTCCAGGACGAGAAATTCACAAGGGTTCGTAAGCTAAATATTCCTTGTAACTAAAAACTGTCCCAAAACCATCACATTGTATTGAGAGTCTACGTTAACTAAATACGTTCATTTAGCACCAGTTACGAGACATAATTTACACCGAGACTCTACCTTAACACGATACGTTCACTGAGCACCAGTTAGGAGACAAAATTTACACTGAGACTTTACGTTAACTAGATACGTTCACTGAGCACCAGTTAGGAGACAAAATTTACACTGAGACTTTACCTTAACTAGATACGTTCACTTAGCACCAATTAGGAGACAGAATTTACACTGAGAGTCTACGTTAACTCGATACGTTCACTGAGCACCAGTTAGGAGACAAAATTTACACTGAGACTTTACCTTAACTAATATACGTTCACTCAATATTAAGCTATGAGAGATTATTTTCGAAAGATTGTCGACATTAAGTTTGTTTAGTGTTAAGTGAATATATCCAGTTAAGGTAAATTCTCGATACAATTTTAACGAAATAAAAGAATATATATATTTTGTTATCAAATCTAACGTTACTGAGAGAGAGAGAGAGAGAGAGAGAGAGAGAGAGAGAGAGATTGATTAAAACAACCACTACAAGAAGTACAATCAAAGAAGTACACAGGTAAGAAATTCACCTGTATAAGCAAATCAGGAAACAACAATAACACTTAACTACTCCCATCCACCTGAGTGTCCGCCTCGCCTCGCCTCGCCACCTCCCCAGGTCTCCCCTAAAGCATCATGTGAATTGCCTCACCTGGGGACCCAATAACACGATACACAGGGAATTGGAAACTATATCATTATTATAGGACCCCCAAACACAGCCTGCAACACCTACCTTATTACAGGATCAACACAGCCTGCACGACTCGCCTTATTACAGGATCAACACAGCCTGCACGACCCACCTTATTACAGGATCAACACAGCCTGCAACATCCACCTTATTACAGGATCAACACAGCCTGCAACACCCACCTTATTACAGGATCAACACACACACACACTATCATCATCACTATTAGACCATGCAACACTAAACAAACACACCTGTATGACGTCAAACGAACAGAATCATTTAATTAGTTCAGGTGAGTGACGGTTGTTAGTGACGGACCAATAAACGAAGCTGAAAATATTATAACCGTTAAGTTGTGGTGTGCATGGGAGGGCGGAGGGGAAGAGAGAGGAGGGGGGGTTAGGGAGGAAGGAGGAGGAGAGGGAGTGGGGAGAGGGTAGGAGGAGGAGAGGAGGGGGAAGGAAGAGGAAGGGGCAGATAGTTAACTCGCAATATATTCCCGATAAAAAAAAATTCTCCCTAGTTCGGATAATATGATTCTTGGTGCCACACACAAAAACACAATTCTCCCTAGTTCGGATAATATGATTCTTGGTGCCACACACAACGTGGGTGCCACATACACACATGGGTGCCACATACACAACGTGGGTGCCACACAACGTGGGTGCCACACACAACGTGGGTGCCACATACACACATGGGTGCCACACACAACGTGGCTGTCACATACACACATGGGTGCCACAAACATGGGTGCACACACGTGGGTGCCGCACACTACGTGGGTGCCGCACACACGTGGGTGCCACACACAACGTGGGTGGGTGCACATGGGTGTCACACACAACGTGGGTGTCACACACAACGTCACACACAACGTGGGCACAACCACACACATGGGTGTCACACACACACACGGTGTGCCACACACAACGTGGGTGTCACACACAACGTGGGTGGTGCCCACACATGGGTCACACACAACGCACACATGGGTGTCACACACACATGGGTCACACACATGTGTGCGTGGGTGCCACACACATGGGTGCCCCACACACATGGGTGCCACACACAACGGGTGCCACACACATGGGTGCCACACACAACGGGGTGCCACACACATGGGTGCCACATACATGAGTGCCACACACAGCGGTGCCACATACACATGGGTGCCACACACAACATGGGTGCCACACACAACGTGGTGCATACTTCATGGGTGCCACACAACACACACACATGGGTACACACACACGTCATGGGTGCCACACACACACATGGGTGCCACACACACATGGGTACCACACACACACATGGGTGCACACACATGGGGCCACATATAACATGGGTTTCACATTCAACATGGGTGCCATGTATAACATGGGTGCCACATATAACATGGGTGCCACACACATGGATGCCACACACAAAATGGTTGCCACACACAACATGGCTGCCACACACAATATGGTTGCCACCGCAACATGGGTGCTACCACAACATGGGTGCCGCACGCAACATGGGTGCCGCACGCAACATGGGTACCTCACAACATGGATGCCACACGCAACATGGGCGCCACCCACAACATGGGTGCCAACATATATAACACTGGGAGTCAGAAGGCTATCGAGGAGCCCCACTGTGACTTGAATAACACGACCAAACAGTGATGCTCGCTCTCCTTTTATCTCCGGCCAGTGTGCTCCTAAACCCAATAATAACCTCAACCACAAAGCGACCCGCTCACTTAATCAAAACATATGGATAAAATACAGTACTATGCGAGTAAAGGTCATTTCAACCTCTCGTCACAATAGCAGAGTCGCCCTTATGAATTATACAGAGTTGTGTACGAGTAAAGGTTAACTCAGCTCCCCTACAGTTACGATGGACCCCCACCGCGTGTTAAGGGGGAGAGGTAAAACTATTATCTACATCAGCTGGGCGCCGAGATGTACCGGGTGTAATTTTAAGAGCGTGTGGTGGAGGCCCAAGAGGGAGATGATGTCTGTCTGACACACAAAACCCATTACCATTTCTTATAATATACAAGTCAGGTTGGGTCTTATTACGACTGAGCCCTGTTACGATTACTTTGGGTTAAGTTAGGTTAAGAAAAGTTACGTTAGGTAAGGTTTCTCTAATACAATGTTAAACAGAGAACATTATAGTATTTAATTGACTTCACTTATATAGTGACCTTCATCAGTGGAATCTGATCTGATCCCTAATTGAATTTGCCAATTAACATGTAATTTACCCAATTAATTAGGTGAATTAAACGAAGCTAAACAAGACCTCCCATGGAGTTGGAGACAATTATTTCACAGTCTAGTAAAGTTACCCTCAACACACACACACGTAAACACATTCATTCACACACACACACACACACACACACACACATATCCTCTAGCTAATGCTAATCCATAAGTTGTAATGACTATATCAGAAATGAGTAAATCAGTAAGGTTAGATACAGACAAACAGGCAGACACGGAGCGACAGACACGATGGGCACTATATTGTGCCTAAAGACGCGGTCATTACACATGCGGGGGTCCTCAGACGTTACAGATACTAAAGTAATAGTAACAATAGTGAGGGAGAGAGGGGAGAGGGAGGAGGAGAGAGGGGGCGGGAGATGGGGCGGAGAGAGGGGCGGAGGAGAGAGGGGGCGGAGGGAGAGAGGGGGCGGAGGGAGAGAGGGGGCGGAGGGAAAGAGAGGGGGGAGGGAGAGAGGGGAGGGAGAGAGGGGGAGAGAGGGGGCGGAGGGAGAGAGAGGGGGGAAGAGGGAGAGAGGAGGGAGAGAGGGGGGAAGGGGGAGGGAGGGATGAGGGAGAGAGCGGGAGGAGGGAGCGAGGGGGGGCGATAAAAACACATGTGTAGGTGACAGTCTTGTTACACTTACAGCGCTTTTATGTTCCAAAACATATTATGAAGAATTTGTTGGATCTTATGGTTTATGGTTCTGGTGCATTTACTGGAACGGATACGCATATAAGCCCATGGGTTCACCACCCGGGGCTTATGAAGGTCGAATATATCCTGTACGAACCTATGTGGGTGTGAAAACTGTGTCATGGCCGAAAAAACAAAACGTTAGTGTTACACGCACTCCACCTCCTGGAATCTGCGGCAGAGTGTATTGCACTCACACACGGTGAAAGACATCGTGTCAAGTCAGTATGGAACACAGGGAGTGAACAAGAGGAGTGGTGGTAGTACAGGTGGTCACTGTGGCAGGTGGCTACCATAGACACCTCCCTTCCCCTATATATATATATATATATATATATATATATATATATATATATATATATATATATATATATATATATATATATATATATATATATATATATATATATATATATATATATATATATATTCCTCCTCGCGTCTTCCTGTTCTTTTACGCCAATATATGTAAACTTCATTTCTCATGACGTCACCAACATGGACACCCACAGCACACCGGAAGAAACAATAACGAAAGAAACTGCTGTCGGTCTATTGGTAGCACTGTTTAAACCCAGCCTTTAACACAGCTCATATATCAGAACAACCTATATTTGAAGCTTCCCAGAGTGTTCGATTTAATGTTGGTGTTCGGTAACTTACTCCAATCAATCAATATTTACCAAATTAATGCCAAATCAAAATGTCTAATTTAAAACCCCTCGCTACGTATTCGCTTCTGATTTAATAGTTTAAATACCTTAGTTATATCACCTCTACTTAGCTCCATCTTCCACGTAATCTGTCTCTATACTCAAGGTTCCTAATACCCGGGATTATCTTTCTCACCCCCTTCCGAATGCTTTGTAAGGTATGAGTAGCCATTTTATAGTACGGTGGCCACAACTGAACCGCACAATCTAATTGAGGTTTCACATACACTTGTCTTGTAACTAACACTCCTTGACATGACCCTAAGCTCCTTGTTAGTCTTGTTTCGAGTATATACGCATTACTGACATGGTTTAAGGTTCCTGTACTTATCATTACCCCTAAATCTTTTTCACAATTTAATATCTCTCTATCTACGTTGTTCAGTTGATAAGAGTGTTCCCTTGTTCCCAATCGGATTGTGTACCGTTAAAGCCGTCCATCTGTTCCCTGCCCATTAAACAACACCTTTAACCAATTTAACAGTTTCCCCTCCAACCCCACATTGAGCCTCTACTCTCCTCACCCAGTATCTTCATATACAACAAGAGTGTCAACAAAAACGATAAATAAAAGCCTTTACAAATCCTGGCATCATTTTTCCACCTCTTTGTATGAGTACTTGCGGACATAATTCCCTGGACACTTGGCAGTATCTGGGAAGGGAAGGGAAAGGAGGGGAGGGGACCGTGTCGTACTGAAGACTAAAGAAACGAATCAATTACATAGCAACAAGACTCTTGACAGACAATGATTGAAGGTCCTGACTGCCTGCCTGCCTTCTCACCCTCTCCTCCTCCATCCCCAGACTAACTAGGGCAGAACCTTCATGTTGTCTACACCACAACAGACAGACAGACAGACAACCACATGACTTTACAACACGATGGTAATATGCAGCTCCCTCCCTCTCCTGTAGGTGTATTCGGCTCACCTGATTACACACCCTAGCTTATCCCACCTGATTATTAAAGACCTAACCTAACCTAACCCATCCTAATCTAAACTAACCCAACCTAATGTAAAAATAACCCAATCTAATCTAAACTAACCTGTCCTAATCTAATCCAATTTAATCTAATCTAAACTAACCTATCCTAATCTAATCCAACTTAATCTAATCTAACCCAACCCAACCTAACCTAAACTAACCCAACCCAACTAAACCCAGCCCAGCTCAACCTAACCAAACCTAAACTTTAAGTGACTCGTGTCTCCCACCATACGTGTTAATGTTACGTCCAGTGGCTCATTTGGAGACACCTTCTCTCTGTACACTGTGCTGGAGGTCAGGTCAAGGTCCTGGGTCAGAAGTGTCAGGTCAGGTTCTTCTCCAGGTAATATGTGTCACCAGGTGGAATGTATCAATAGGCCACATGCGTCACCAGATGATATGCGTCGCCAGGCCACACGTGTCGCCAGGCCACACGTGTCGCCAGGCCACATGCGTCTCCAGGCAACATGCGTCGCCAGGCAACATGCGTCGCCAGGCCACACGTGCCACCAGGCCACACGTGCCACCAGGCCACACGCGTCACCAGGCCACACGCGTCACCAGGCCACATGCGTCGCCAGGCCACATGCGTCGCCAGGCCACATGCGTCGCCAGGCAACATGCGTCGCCAGGCAACAGGAACAAGCTTAGCAACTTTGTAGTAAGTGCGGGAACTCTGGAAAGTTTCAAAAGGAGGCTAGATAGATTCATGGATGATGGAGTGGTAGTAGCTCTCGACAGGACCTGCCATGCACAGGCCAACCGGCCTATTGCAGACTCCTTATTTTCTTATGTTCTTATGTAACATGCGTCGCCAGGCAACACGTGTCGCCAGGCAACACGTGTCGCCAGGCAACACGTGTCACCAGGCCACACGTGTCACCCTCCTCCAGCAGCATGTTACTGGTGAATGTCATTACCTGCATCACCATACACTCACCCCCTACACCGATTCAATCTCGTCTTGTTAGGTGGCAGCCACGTGGTGTGATGTGATGGAGGTAGTGGTGGCGGTCTGGAGGCGGTCCGGTGGTAGTAGTGGCGGTCTGGTGGCGGTCCGGTGGTAGTGGTGGCGGTCTGGAGGCGGTCCGGTGGTAGTAGTGGCGGTCTGGTGGCGGTCCGGTGGTAGTGGTGGCGGTCTGGAGGCGGTCCGGTGGTGACAGTGTGGTGATAATTTGGCATGATAGGATGGTGATGTTTTTATTTTTGAGAAACCTCCCGCTAAAATGGGTCATTATTTATTAATGGCTTTGCCGCGCATATAGTAATGTTCCCTCCACGGCCCTCACCCTCCCTACCATCCCTCCACAGCCTCACCCTCCCCTACCTTCCCTCGGCCCTCCACCCTCCCCTACCTTCCCTCCACAGCCCTCACCTCCCCTACCATCCCTCGGCCCTCACCTCCCCTACCTTCCCTCACAGCCCTCACCCTCCCCTACCTTCCTCCACGGCCCTCACCCTCCCCTTCCCTCCCCAGCCTCCCACCCTCCCTACCATCCTCCTGGCCCTGCACTCTGCCCCTCCACAGCCCTCACCCTCCCTTACCTTCCCTCCGGTCTCCCACCCTCCCCTACAGCTGATCCTGACCCTCACCCTCCCCTTCCCTCCCGGCCCTCACCCTCCCTACCTTCCTCGGCCTCTCCCTCTACCTTCCTCCCGGCCCTCCCCTCCCCTACCTTCCTCCACGGCCTCACCCTCCCCTACCTTCCTCCGGCCTCACCACCCCTACCTTCCCTCACGGCCTCACCTACAACCTTCCCTCCCCAGCCCTCACCCTCCCCTACCCCTTCCCTCCACAGCCTCACCCTCCCCTACCCAGCCCTCCGGCCTTCACCCTCCCCCAACCTTCCCTCCCACAGCCTCACCCCTCCCCCACCTTCCCTCCACAGCCCCTCACCCTCCCCTACCTTCCCTCCAGGCCCCTCACCCTCCCTACAGCCCCTCCTGACCCTCCCTCCCCTTCCCTCACAGCCCTTACCCTCCCCTACCTTCCCTCCCCACAGCCCTCGCCCTCCCCTACCTTCCCTCCCCAGCCTCTTATCCTACCTTCCCTCCACAACCCTCACCCCTCCCCTACCTTACCTCCACAGCCCTCGCCCTCCCCTACCTTCCCTCCACAGCCCTCACCCTCCCCTACCTTCCCTCCACAGCCCTCACCCTCCCCTACCTTCCCTCCACAGCCCTCCCTTTCACCACGGTGTACTTGGTGAGCGAGGAGGATGGCAGAGAATACAGACAGTTAAGATGGGCTGAAGAAAACGAGTTAGGTATAACAACTACTGGTGTTACAACAATACTAATAATACAATGGCTGCCCCTCGAGGCTGGTCGGCCAACCTGGGTATGAATATGTTTAACCCCTTGAGTACGATGACTTAATACCTTCAGTACGATAATTTAAACCCTCGAGTACAGAAACATCGCACTTGAGGTAATAGTTTATCGTACTCGAACGTATACGAGAATAACTACAAAGTCACGAAATATACACAAACTTACCTAAAACTCTTCGAAGACTTGACATTCGCGGTGACACTCAAGATGACTTCCCTCCTTCAGCCACTAGACTTGCCCTGCCTGGCTCAACGTTCTTCGGTTCCTACACCCAAAATTTTCAACTCTATGGATCAATTTCTCACTAATACACGAGTTCAGCCACTGGTAGGTAGCTCCCACGGCGACAAGGCAGAGACACTGGTTGAGGGGTCACCATTCTCGTGAGGGGGGAGGCTGGTTGGCTGGCTGGTGGCGGGTCATGTACAGTCGCCCCTCACCAACACTACAAGGTTCTGTACGGCGGTGCAGGTGAGGCCACCACCCATTACATAATTGACTTCCTGCCCAGATTAGAAACATCGCGCCGGCGTCACTCACCACCACCACGATGTGTGAGGGAGGTCGTCACTCACCACTACAAAAGGTGTGTGAGGGAAGTCGTCACTCACCACCACCAAGATGTGTGAGGGAGGTCGTCACTCACCACTACAAAAGGTGTGTGAGGGAAGTCGTCACTCACCACCACCAAGATGTGTGAGGGAGGTCGTCACTCACCACCACCACGACAACATTAGCTTTACTCAGTCTTAACAAACAGTACATCGATATTTATATTTAGGGAGAAAGAGATTTTTGGAGGGGAGAGGGGAGAGTATGAGGGCTGTGAGAGGGAGGAGTCGGGGAGAGTATGAAGGTTTTAAGAGGGAAGGACAAAGGGAGAGGGAGAATACGAGGCTGTGAGAGAGGGGGGGAAGTGTCAGGGAGAGTATGGGAGTCTGTGAGGAGAGACATGGGGAGTATGGTTGCTGTGAGAGGGGGGGAAGACAGGGAAAGTATGGGAGGCTATGAGAAGGAACGAGAAGGGAGAGGGAGAATATGGGGACTGAGAAAAGTGGAGGCAGGGAGAGTATGGGGGCCCGAGGGAGGGGAGACGAAGACTTAGCTGCCCCCCAAAAATTGCTAAAGTTTACTGTGTGTTCTTCTCAAACTTCTCCATAAGTTTTGTTTGAATCGAGAAGGTCATTTGTGACTCACTAAAATACATTTTCCTCGTCGTCCAGTTGAGTCAATATGAGAGGCGGCGGTGTGACCTATGAGCCGTGGACCCCAGCCTTAGGAGGAGACTCTTTCCTAACCTTAACTTATTTAATCTAACCTAACCCCTCACCTCACCTAACCTAACCTAAGGTAGCCTAATCTACCCTAACCAAACCTAATCTAGCCTTACCTAACCTACCCCAACCTAACCCAGCTTTATCTAACCAAGCTCTACCTAACCTAAACTAATGCAACTTATTGATGAGATCAGTGTAGATTTTGGCGCATTTTGATTGGTGTTCAGTATACCAATCAGCTTGCTTTAATACATATAAGTGTCCTTATTACGTACAGGTGTCCTTATTACGTACAGGTGGCTTTATTATGTATAACTATCCTTATTACGTGCAGGTGCCTTTATTACGTGCAGGTGCCTTTATTACGTGCAGGTGCCTTTATTACTTGCAGGTGTCCTTATTACGTGCAGGTGAATTTATTACGTGAGGTGACTTTATTACGTGCAGGAGTAGTTATTACGTACAGGTTTCCTTATTAGGTTCAGGTGCCCTTATTACGTGCAGGTTACTTTATTACGTACATGTGTCCTTATTACATATAGGTGTCCTTATTACGTACAGGTTACTATTACGTGCAGGTGACTTACGTGCAGGTGACTATTACGAGCAGGTGTCCTTATTGCGTGCAAGTGTCCTTGTTACGTGCAGGTGTTCTTATTAGGTGCAGGTGACTATTAGGTGCAGGTGTCCTTATTACGTGCAGGTGACTTAATTACGTGCAGGTGTCTATATTACGTGCAGGTTATTAATACGCGCAGGTGTCCTTTTTGTGTAATGGTGTCCTTATTAAGTACATCATTAATGGTGTCCTTATTAAGCATCATCTTAGTTATATCATATTCAATATCTAGATTTTCGATTTTTTTTTTAGATTGTCCCCGAGGGGACTAGTTTATTGGGCACCCCCTTACATCCTGTGCAAGGTGAAGCGCAGAAGCGCTTACAGCGCCCATCTGGGAAGCATGCTAAGTTCATGCTTGCCTTTATGAATCATGCATTAAGGGCGTAGAAGCCTGAAGGGTCATAGGTTCTGTCAAGTTACATAAAGTGGCAGAATGATGAGTGTGTGTGGGGGGAAAGTTCCCGGTACAATTCATCTGTTTATGGCAAAGTGTGGCAGGTCCCTCATAATGTCAAGTGCCAGGCCTGTCACTAGGAGGAGGGATATCTGGTCAGGAAGGGGTCATTATCTAGAGAGGAAACGTAATATAGTGTGTGTGTGTGTGTGTGTGTGTGTGTGTGTGTGTGTGTGTGTGTGTGTAGAAAGAGAAGAGTGAGTTAGAAGAGAAAGAGAGAAAGAATTTCCGATATCCGATAACGTCCCATACTAATGTACTGTATATATCGGTCGATTGTGGTGTAATTAATTAAAAACATGGATCCAGGTTATATAATAAACATTATTACACTTCGATAGATATATATATATATATATATATATATATATATATATATATATATATATATATATATATATATATATATATATATATATAATTTATATTTATGTTTATATAGTTCTCTCTCTCTCTCTCTCTCTCTCTCCCCTGCATTTCTTTTCTCCCTCCCTACCTTTCATTTTCTCTCCCTTTCCTCCTCTCTCCCATTCTCTCTCACAGGTAATTTCGTGGCCGTGACCTGGCACTCGGAGGCACGCAACCTGTGTACTTTGGTTCTATCCCGTGGTTCTACTAGACAATTTATATACCCTGGCTCTTCCCTACGGTTAGGTTAGCTTAGGTTAGGTTAGGTACTACTATCCTTATCCCACTATTAATCCTCCTCCTCACCACTGGCTAAGTCGTGGCTCCCAGCATAACATCACCACCACTCCAGATGTATAAATATATTAGACCATACATTCAGACAACATAAATCTCTCTGTCAATGTTACTGCCTCGACCATCACGTGAGTTACCTGCCCCGCGGTGATCTGTGCCGTGGACGATTGACAAACACGTTTTCATTTGGCCAAGTTCTTATTATATATAACAGCTAGTGTAGTCTCGCGTAGTCTTCAGCCCCATGAGTACGATGTTTGAACCCCTTGAGTATGATGTTTTAACCCCTTGAGTACGATGTTTGAACCCCTTGAGTATGATGTTTTAGCTCCTTAAATATGTATGGTGTTTTAACCCCTTGAGTATGATGTTTTAGCTCCTTTAAATATGTATGGTGTTTTAACCCATTGAGTACGATGTTTGAACCCCTTGAGTATGATGTTTTAACCCCTTGAGTACGATGTTTGAACCCCTTGAGTATGATGTTTTAGCTCCTTAAATATGTATGGTGTTTTAACCCCTTGAGTATGATGTTTGAACCTCCCTCCATCCTTCAATACTTGTTTCCGCCTTCTTCCATCCTCCCTTCTCTTCATCCGTCCATTCCTACCTTTCCCCTCCCACCACCCACCCCTCCTTTCACCCTCCCTCCATTCACCCTCCATCCACCCCTCCTTTTACCCTCCATCCATCTAGCCCTCCCTTCTCCCTCTATCCATCCACATCTCCCCTCACCCTCCATCCAGCCTTCCCTTCTCCCTCCATCCATCCATCCACCCCTTGCTTCCTTCTCCATCCATCCACCCCTCCCTCCATGCATCCAACCCTCCCTCGGGTGGCACAGAGCCGTCACCTCCACTACACCAAACACACTTACTAGACAAAGTTGTAACCCGGCGTCATACAGGAACTCTGTGCCGAACTAGAGAGAATCACATTCAATAACACTTGGTATTCATTGAGTGTGTGTCATATAGTACGTGGCTCAGGGAGGTGCTCACCCTTCACCCTCAGTCACTCTCCACCCTCACACTAACCACATCACCCTCACCCTTCACACTCATCCTTCACCCTCACACTAACCACATCACCCCCACCCTTTACACTGATCCTTCACCCTCACACTAACCACATCACCCTCACCCTTCACACTGATCCTTCACCCACACACTAACCACATCACCCCCACCCTTTACACTGATCCTTCACCCTCACACTAACCACATCACCCTCACCCTTTACACTGATCCTTCACCCTCACACTAACCACATCACCCTCACCCTTCACACTGATCCTTCACCCTCACACTAACCACATCACCCTCACCCTTCACACTGATCCTTCACCCTCACACTAGCCACATCACCCTCACCCTTCACACTGATCCTTCACCTTCACCCTTCCTCCGCCACACAATACAACACAACACCCTCACCATAGGGAAGGAAGGAAGGCCGCCTCGTCCATTGGAAAGAATATCAAAATCTTTCATATTTCTCCTTCAATAAAAGAAAAAAGTTTGAGAAAAGAAAGTGTGGAACTGTAAGTGACATTTCACGGTGGTAAACTGCCTGGGGCAGTGGTGGAGGTGGGCGGTGGGAAGTGGCAAGTGTTGAAGAATGTGAAGCTAGGTGGGGCGGTGGTGGTGGGCTGTGGCGAAGGTGGGCGGTGGTATTGACTGGTGGTAGTGGAGGTGGGCGGTGGTATTGACTGGTGGTAGTGGAGGTGGGCGCTGGTGGAGGTGGAAGTGGCAAGTGTTGAAGAGGGTGGTGGTGGTGGAAGCTGAATTTTGAATTTTTGAATTTTGCCGATTACAGCGGCTAGTTTATTGTGCACCCCATACTCATCTGTGAGCGGTAGCGCAAAAGGATTACAGAGTAGAATTTACAACGGGTCATAATAATTAACCCCCGTGGTCAGGATATTATGGCACTGAATGTTACACAGTATTTAAAATACATTATTTGTTTAGTTCTATACATAAAGGGTAACTTATTCACAACTGCGTGAGTACAGGCGTGTGAGGCAGTATGTCTGGCCGCACACTTTGTTATTCACATTTGCGTGAGAAGTATTCAAGCACATAGTGTATTTGGTTCTGTGCATGAGAACTAATATAGTTACTTAGTGCAAAAAAGTGGATACAATCTTAATATGTCTGCTATCTTGCCATTAGAGATGAAGTGTTGTGCCATTTCACACACAGTGTGCTTGGACCTGTCCCTAAAAGGTTCTATCTTCACACAGTCGAGGACGTAGTGTTCAAGTGTGTGGCCATATGTCTGGCCACACACTTTACATTTAGTCTTGTTTACATCTGCTTGAAGAACATACTGCCAGAGGAACTTACTGTATATCCTAACCTTAGTCAAGCGGTGACAACATCTTGTGCTGGTGGATGTGGGCGGCGGTGTGGGTGGTAGTGGGCGGCGGTGTGGGGGTGGTGGTGGTGGGCGGCGGTGGGGGTGGTGGTGGTGGTGGTGGGTGGTGGTGGTGGTGGGCGGCGGTGTGTGGGTGGTGGTGGTGGGCGGCGGTGGGTGGTGGTGGTGGGCGGCGGTGTGGGGGTGGTGGTGGGCGGCGGTGGGTGGTGGTGGTGGTGGGCGGCGGTGTGGGTGGTGGAGGTGGGCGGCGGTGGGTGGTGGAGGTGGGCGGTGGAGGTGGTGGTAGAGGTGGGCGATGGTGGATGTGGAATGGATAGTGGTGATGGAGGTGGCGGTGGTGTGGGTGTATGGTGGTAGAGGAGGACGTTGGTGGATGGTGGTAGGAGGGCGGCGGTGGATGGCGGTAGATGTGGGCGGTGGTGGATGGTGGTAGATGTGGGCGGTGGTAGAGGTGGGTGGTGGTAGAGGAGGGTGGTGGTGGATGGTGGTAGAGGAAGGCGGTAGTGGATGGTGGTAGATGTGGGCGGTGGATGGTGGTAGATGGGCGGTGGTGGATGGTGGTAGAGGAGGGTGGTGGTGGATGGTGGTAGAGGAAGGCGGTAGTGGATGGTGGTAGATGTGGGCGGTGGTGGATGGTGGTAGATGTGGGCGGTGGTGGATGGTGGTAGAGGAGGGGGTGGTGGATGGTGGTAGAGGTGGGCGGTGGTGGATGGTGGTAGAGGAGGGCGGTGGTGGTGGATGGTGGTAGAGGTGGGCGGTGGTAGAGGAGGGTGGTGGTGGATGGTGGTAGAGGTGGGTGGTGGATGGTGGTAGAGGTGGGCGGTGGTGGATGGTAGAGGAGGACGGTGGTGGATGGTGGTAGAGGTGGGCGGTGGTGGATGGTAGAGGTGGGCGGTGGTGGATGGTGGTAGAGGAGGGCGGTGGTGGATGGTGGTAGAGGAGGGCGGTGGTGGACGGTGGGTGGTGGATGGTGGTGGGTGGACGGTGGTGGTGGATGGTGGTGGTATGGTGGGATGGTGGTTGAGGTGGGCGGTGGTGTAAACAAAAGATCAACTGCACCATAAATTTGCCGACACTGCACCATAACCTTGTCTACACTGTGCCACGTCTTCTTAACTAAAATAAACACTGAACAGCGAAAACTGTAACTCTCGTTCATTTAACTGGCTAAAAACTGTAACCAGATAACATAACTCAATCAAAACTAACTGGGATAACTGATAAAAATTAAGCTCTGGATGATTTAACTGATAAAACAAACTGTCACTTAACTGGGTAAACATTGTAACTTTAGATGACTTAACTGGAGATAATTTTTTACTCTTTCACTTAAGGCATCCACACTACTGGCAGGTTCAGCCAGCGTCTTGTTTACATACACCACACTGAGATTCCCCCTTCCTTCGTTCGTTCCTTCCTCCCTCCCTCCCTCCCTCCCTCCTTCCTTCCTTCCTTCCTTCCTTTCTTCCTCGTCCCATCCTTCCTTCCTTCCCTCCCTCCTCCCTCCCTCCGTCCGTCCGTCCGTCCTATCCTTCCTTCCTTCCTCCGTCCCATCCTTCCTTCCTTTCCCCCTCCTCCTTCCCTCCCTCCGTCCGTCCTATCCTTCCTTCCTTCCTTCCCTCCCTCCCTCCCTCCGTCCTGTCCTATCCTATCCTCCCTCCGTCCTATCCTTCCTTCCCTTTCCAACACCCTCTACCCCATCCTCTCTTGCCCCCCTTCCTCCCCGAAGACCTTCTACCTCGCCCACCCACCTGCTTCACTGAACCCCCACTATCTCTCCTACCCTCCACCTCCTTCCCTACCTTTACCAATCACTTCTACCCCACCCTCTCCCCCACTCCCTCCACTCCCTACCTCCACTCCACCCACCCTCCCTGCACCTCCATTACTCCCAGACGCCGACTTGAAATTTACCTCCTTTGAAATATGCAAAATTACCCCAATACTGTCAGAGGCATCACATCCCTACAACTTCTGAGCTCACCTTAAGTTTCTATGTCCTGGTCGTATTGGAGGAC
>NW_024723871.1:0-10527 GCF_018991925.1 Homarus americanus | reverse complement strand
TGTGTTTTATGAACTCTCTAGTAACACAAAATATCTACATTCATTCTAATCTTATGGATTCTCTTAAAAAATAAAATGTACCAATTGGTATAAGAGAGAGAGGAGGAGAAACTGACTCAACTTTCAGCCAGGTTGGTCCATAATACAAGGGCCTGACCTATCACTGATAAACTTTGTCACTTTGTCTGTGTAAGTCTCCGTTTCAGTCTCTGCCTAATTGTCTCTCTGTCTATCTCCCTCGCTATCATTTTCTCTTTGTAGCTCCGTCTGTCTAATACTGCTTCTCCCTTTGCCTACCTGACTGTCTCACTATATCAACATCTCTGTCTGCCCACCTTTCTCTCTATTGATCAGATGGTTGTCCAGACGCAACAGGCAACAGAGGATAAGCTTCTATACCAATATCACACATCAGAAAAATACCAATCTTGTTAATGAAGCCCGAATACAGCCAGGGTCTGACCAGGTAGATTCTCAACAAACAAAAGACGATTCTTAGACGAGAGTAAAAGTTGCTTTATGGTAATTACTGAAAGCTGCGCCACTTCCCAGTTATCGCTTCTGCCACACTTACTTCTCAGCTCAACGTCTGAGAAATACCTGGGAGGAAATAGTAAGAGCTTTTCCTTTTATCTCCAGCTAATTATCTCTCAGCGTTCTCTTGAGACCAAAATACTTTCTCGCAATTAACACACACACACACACACACACACACACACACACACACACACGAGGTATATTACGAAGCGTGAATCAGGTAATAATACTAAAATATACAGTTATTAAGATAGGCATCCGCCCTAACAGCAGTCCGCGTGAGTCGGGGCACATCAGAGGTATACAACTCCTGTTATCTGAGGTCGTTCCAACAGCTTTCGAGCGGCTATTTTCGGCTTTATAATACTACACCATTGATGGGAATTGGAAATCATCCTTTAATAACGTTACATAAATTTTCCATGAATAATAACGTTACTACCAGTTGATAAATTACATTAAATTTTTACATACAACAGTAAGACTATAGATGAATCAATACAAAGCTTGAATTAGTGAAAATGAATAACTCGTATCAAAACTAGTGTGCTGTATTTCGCGGTACAATATAAAATATAGCTATGATGAAGTATAATAACACGATTTGTCAGGTACTATAGTCCGCCTACCTTCCCTCGCCGACTCACAGACACGAACGACACTTTCTCCCAGACCCCCGGCAGCAGGCGTCCAGCACGGCCCCCACACGCTGCCTCTACTCACCTTTGACTGTTTAGGTCAACTCTCCCTCTCTTCTCCCACACTACTCTTCCTCTCCACCCCACCCCTCCCCTCCCCCTCTCCGCCAGCGTTCCTTACTCGCACCTTCCTGTCACGTAACAGGTTTCAGTTAAGCCTTATGACTCTTTATGATAGTAATATTTCACCTGCAGTTACTTTTATTATTAATATTATTATTAACTTACACTTATTCCTATAATTATTCAGATTTATACTAAACTGATTCACCATAAACTAAGAACATATTTAAGGTACTGTGAACGAAGGGAAACAGATACAGGGAAAAAATAATAGAGAATTTAATTAACACTCTCAAGAGACAGATTTAAACAGCTTCCTGATAAAAAAAAAATGCTTGTGTTTTATTACCATATCTAAAAAAATTCCGGAGGCAAACATTAATAAAACAGTAAAGAATAGAGAAGAATATTGGAAATAATGCAAATGCCTCACATGCAGCCTTAGCGGTGGAACTCTTGCATTACACACAAACTTATAATGATTAATATCTTTTAAAACGTGAATATTTCTTTTGAGACTTGAGATATAAAGAGTACCTGATGGTATTATGTATTAATCTGTAACGCTGTAAGGCTATGAGGCCTGATGGTGAAAGGTAGATGAGAATGGTGAAGGTTGGTGAGAGGTGAGGAGGTGGATAAAGATAAAGTGTAGTGAAGGATGGTGAAGGATGGTGATCATGACTTATGAGATGCTGAATTATCTTGTACTGATAACATAATGAAGTCTTTATCACCTCTGGAACAACAACAACATCAACACTGGAACACAAACAGCATCACCACTGGAACAAGAACAGCATCACCACTGGAACAAGAACAGCATCACCACTGGAACAAGAACAGCATCACCACTGGAACAAGAACAGCATCGCCACTGGAACAACAACATCACCACTGGAACAACAACAACATCACTACTGGAACAAGAACAGCATCACCACTGGAACAAGAACAGCATCGCCACTGGAACAACAACATCACCACTGGAACAACGACAACATCACTACTGGAACAAGAACAGCATCACCACTGGAACAAGAACAGCATCACCACTGGAACAAGAACAGCATCACCACTGGAACAAGAACAGCATCGCCACTGGAACAACAACATCACCACTGGAACAAGAACAGTATCACCACTGGAACAAGAACAGCATCACCACTGGAACAAGAACAGCATCACCACTGGAACAAGAACATCATCACACTGGAACAAAAACAGTACCACGACCTGAGAGGGCTGGATACACACAGCTGTTATCACAAGAGTCGACAGTAGTCTCTTAAGCTTGTTTCTGTGTCTCATGATGTGTTGTCTGTCCTGTAGAAAAAAATAACACTTCATCTTCTGTTAAAGAATGTCTATAATACCGTACGCCTCTCTCTCTCTCAGGGGGCTGCCGCTATATTCATGATATAATTGCATATTGATCTAATGTTACCGGAAGAGGGGAGGGAGAGAGAGTCAGCCTGGATAAGAAAGAAAGAAAGAAAGAAAAAAAGAAAGAAAGAAAGAAAGAAAGAAAGAAAGAAAGAAAGAAAGAAGCATAATTTTCCACTACTGCATCAGAGAAACAGGACGTGTATCACTCAAGGGCTCACAGAGGACTCAGTAAAATCCTCATTGGCTCTCATCCATCGTCTGCACCATTAAGAAAATGACCCCGGTAGTGTATGCGAGGGGAGGGGATTTAAGCTAACCGATAAGTCATCCATTATTTGAGAATGCATTTTAAGTGACCAACTAAGCCTTCGACACCGACTCAAAATAACTTAACTTAGCTTTTAATTTAGTCTAACTCAAACTTAACTTAACCTAACCTAACCTACATCCACAGTGAAGGAGTTGTTAGTCAGGGTTGGTCAGGTAAAGTTGCTTCTGTGATCCTGTGAAATGCTGTATGGATGGATGTTCTGCTCTCTCGCTCAAACACACACACACACGACTGTCTGGAGGCCTTCGGTGGGCGAGGCAGCGACTAATGGTAAGTATTATATGTAAATTGTTCAGAAAATACCAACATGTAAATTTACCAGATATATGGGAAAATAAGTCTCATTACCTGCTGTATATATGAGTATGTCTGTGTATGTATTTTGGTGTATACGTGTGTGTGTGTGTATGTCTGTGTGTGTGTTGTACTGATATTTATGAGCGCGTTTGTTATTATGGTAGTGCGGACGTGTGTGGATATTTGTGGATAAATTCATGTATTAGTGATGTTAGTGGTGTCAATGACGCTGGTGGTGTTAGTGGTTCAATATGATGGTGATGGTAGGGGATGGTGGTAGTAAGTGGTGGGGGGGGGTAGTAGAAGGATGTGGTAATGTTTGTGATGGTGGTGATGGTAATGGTGGTGTGGCTGGTAGTAGGAGGTAGTGGTGGTAACTAATGGTGGTGCTTATGGTAGTAGTAAGTAACGACAATAAACACATCACTGTCCACAGGTAACCTCTACCTCACCTGAACCTACACTAATTGATTACCCAAAACAGGAAATATTTGAAGAAAAAAAACACGAAATGAAGGTGACAATAAACAAAGCGTTAAACCTAGCATAACCTAACCTATTAGATGTCACGGAGGAATTTAATATATATATGAGCGAATTAGATCCTGCCACCAGCCTCAGTACCGACACACTAATTATAATTTGACAGTAAAAACATTTCATATGCACACACGCATATTACTTTATGTAGGAGCAATTTGGTGAATTTTTATTACTGAGGTTGTAACAAAATATTTCTCATAGCACGTGTACTAAGCTTCTCTCTTTGTCCGTCTGTCTGCCTGTCTTTCTGTCTGTCAAGTTTTACACTAGCTGCTGCCCCTGTACTTTGGACACGAGAGAGAGAGAGAGAGAGAGAGAGAGAGAGAGAGAGAGAGAGAGAGAGTTGTAGATAATCCTTACTGCAATGGTGGATTTATTGGGCTGTGTTCATTTAGGCTGAAATTACTGGAAGATAAGAAGGATTTTCACACATTTACCCATACCTGTATAGCATGTTTTAAGAGCAGGGAGAGAGAGAAGGGTGGATAGATGGGGTGGAAATAGAGAGAGTTTTTGAAGGAATATTATAGGTGTAGTGTCTTTACAATTTTGTGTTAGATATTATGACACAGCGGACGAAGGTTTTTGACAACGTTACCGAGACAACAAGAGTCGCAGTGTTCATTTTGTAATTCATCGGACCCATCCATAGATACTTCTTAGTTGTGTGTACATGAAGCTCGTCACTAACAGACATACAACATTTGAACGAAATTCTCAGACACAGGAAACCTTCAAAGTTAATTCTGTAAAAATTTAAGAATTTTTATAGACATGCCAGTACAGTCGCGGACAAAAGTTACTGGAACTGATCTAAAGTAATATGGAGATTGAACTGTGAACTTTTGAGTCAGAAGCTTCATAAACAAGCTGTTTTTATGCACTTTTATTTCATCAGTTTCAGTTCCTGGTATAGTCTCAATATATTCGTTCGTACCCTGATCTAATCTTTCCCTGATACTTCCCGTGATATCTTACACTCTGCATCCCAACTATCTCTCACTGTTCAAAAGCTCTCTCTCTCTCTCTCTCTCTCCGAATATTTTCACTTCACTTTTTTGTCTGTCCATTCAGTTTTCCTCCTTTATCTTCGTCTCTTCCTCTCACATCTTTATCACCCCATCAACCACTTTCTTCATTTGTCTTATCTGCTCGGTTTTTCTTTCATTTCTCCCCTACACTTATCTTCTCAATCTTTATCCTCCTGTTTTTGTTATCCTTCTTCTTCTTTCCTGATATTTGCTTCCACTGTCATTCTTCTTCACCCGTTACTTCTCCTTCATTCCACCTACCACCACTACCACCACTACCACGTATCACCACCACTACCACCTGCCATCAAAACAACCCTATCTTATCATCACCACCACCTATCACCACAATCACCCTATTCTACCAACATCACCACCACCACGTATCACCACCACTACCACCTGCTATCAAAACAACCCTATCTTATCATCACCACCACCTATCACCACAATCACCCTATTCTACCAACATCACCACCACCACGTATCACCACCACTACCACCTGCCATCAAAACAACCCTATCTTATAATCACCACCACCTATCACCACAATCACCCTATTCTACCACCACCACCACCCACTTCTCACCACCACTACCACCTGCCATCAAAACAACCCTGTCTTATCATCACCACCACCTATCACCACAATCACCCTATTCTACCACCACCACCACCACGTATCACCACCACTACCACCTGCCATCAAAACAACCCTGTCTTATCATCACCACCACCTATCACCACAATCACCCTATTCTACCACCACCACCACCCACTTCTCACCACTAACACCTAAAACCACCTTCACCAATTGCCACTACCACTCAGGAATAAATCTTAACGAAAGAACTTATAACAGTGATGATGTGTTAATGAAATTCTTCCATGAAAACGATAATTGGAAACAAAGTAAAAATGCTCGGCCGATCTAACATCATCAGCTCAGACATGATTACGTCAGGTGCGGTAGCCTTAAACACGCTTTACCTGGAGCCAGTTGCTCACTTTACAAATAACGCGTCGTTTACTATCATAACCAAATGGTACTTAGGTTAGGTTAGGCTAGGTATGATCACATTCAAATATTAATTTACATGATTATCTACATGATCGTCCCTAATCGACAAACCAATTTGACTCCTCGAAAACAAAGAAAGCTATTGTTCTCGCGCGCGCGCGCGCGTGTGTGTGTGTGTGTGTGTGTAGACACTCCCAGAATCGGTGTTGCAGTACGACCATCAAATCGTGTGTTAAGACGGGTCACCGCAGGAGTGAGGTGGTCTTCCTCAAGTTGACGATGAAATTGGTTCTTAACTGAAGGGGAAAAGGTTACCTGTAGCAAATGATGCAATCTCACACCTGGTGCCGCCCTCATGTGGTGAGTAGTAGGAAGCGAGAGATAAGAGAGAGGGAGAGAAAAGTATAAAAGGGAGATAGATAGATATAGGGACAGAAAAGTTGGAATTGGTGTAATGGCGTCTCTCACAATGTGTGATGGTGGTGGTGGTGCAGAAGAATGAAGAATGTCTGGTGGACTCCTAGTAATGGTGTGTGTGTGTGTGTGTGTGTGTGTGTGTGTGTGTGTGTGTGTGTGTGTTTCTCACCTATGTACCAGAAGACGAAGTACACGAATGATCTACCAGTAACATCTTTCATTCTCGTGATTTATTTGTGCCTTTGTCAAGTCAAACAAACGCTGGACGGTTCTCAGGCCAACACATACATATTGCAAACACACACACAGCCGCGTTCATATCCACATACTCGAAACAAAACTAACATACACAGATTCGGTTCGCTTGAGTTCTGTGTTGTCTAAAATTGTTTTATTTTTCAGTGGAGACAGTCACCCAGTGTTCACTCAGTGGAGACAGTCACCCAGTGTTCACTCAGTGGAGGCAGTCACCCAGTGTTCACTCAGTGTAGACAGTCACTCAGTGGAGGCAGTCACCCAGTGTTCACTCAGTGTAGACAGTCACTCAGTGGAGGCAGTCACCCAATGTTCACTCAGTGTAGACAGTCACTCAGTGTAGACAGTCACCCAGTGTTCACTCAGTGGAGGCAGTCACCCAGTGTTCACTCAGTGTAGACAGTCACTCAGTGGAGGCAGTCACCCAGTGTTCACAATGCCTTTGTAAATGAGTTAACAAGGAAGTTTACACAGTCGTGAAATATATTACTGAATTAAAACATTGTTGAACGTGGAATGGCTCTTAGATAAAGGTGTTTAAACCTCTGGGATAAAACTAAGACAATAATTTTCTCAGGGGAGACGCATTGTAACCCGGACATAAACTTTAATGGAGGTCTGCATGGCTTATGTTATAGATTTACTTATGGACAAACTTTGCGAGTAATATGTTTACAATTCTTGTATACTAACAGCGTCAATTTTTGTGAGAATATTTCCCACACAACAAACTCTATAGTAATAAGAAACATGCCTGAATATAAAGCAGCTTTTTCCTCTCTCATCGCTTTACAAATAACGAAGAAACAGACAACTGCTAATAGACACTACTAAAGTCCATTACATTTCACTACTTAATGGTTAATGTAATATTTTAATACATTTTGACTTAATATCACTCTGTCCTTTCATCAAAACGTTTATACTTCTTGATTCTCGAAACTCTTATTATCATTTGTTAACAATTTCTTCATTTTTGTTGCCATGGTTTCTCTTTCCTCACTTCTCCCTTCCACCCTCTGATCTGTGACGACTCTCTCTCTCTCTCTCTCCACATGATAACACCAGTATTCTCATAAAAACATATTGTATTCCCGGATCATATCGTTCAATAAACATGTATCTGGCTTGTGTAAACAATAAAAAATAAAAGTTTTAATGGGAATGTTTTTTTTCGCGTTTGTATAATGCAAATTTCTTGTTTTCAATTTCTAGTTAAGCGCGCACTGTCCAGGAAATTTTAGTATAAAACATTTTCTGTTTGAAATGTAGATGACACTCTGTGTTAACGCTCATGGGAGCGTTATTGGTTCCTACTGGATAATAAGACCTTTGTCGTTGACGCGATGAGTATAATTCGGTCAAAACCTGTTAAAGAACAATTCATATACTGTATAACAAATGCTGGTATATCAGGACACACAGTATGAATAGTACGATCAATATACAGCACATAACCTATTAACTTCTTAAACATAACTCACATGTTACAACTGTTGATACATCAGGACACAGTTTGTATAATATGATCAATATACAGTACATAAATATACTTATTAAAATTATTTAGAGTTTTTTAGAGGATTTAATAGTTCACAATCACACTCACGTTTTGGGGTCTAGGGTTTGACCAACGAGAACAAATATAATATCCTCTTGGTATATGTTGGTCGAACGAAAGATGTTGTCTTTACGGTAGGAGGCGATAGACTATCCCTCAGGCAGTCATACAGCTGCGTGGCCGTCGCCCATTTAAACACCTCAGCAAATTCGTTGTCAACACTATGTCTCTCCTCTCACCCTCTCTCTCTCTCGTCTAGTTTATCTTACTGTGGCTATACCTCTCTTTCTCTGTCTCTTCTAGTTTATCTTACTGTGGCGGTAACACTATGCATTACAAGAGTGATCATATTCACTCCAAAAAAATTAATTACCGGTAAAAAATCTAGCCATACCACAAGCAGGCTGACACGACACGACACGACAAGACACGACACAAGGCGACTCATGTTTTTATAGGTAATCTATAACTAGGACACAAATGCTCTACAAGTTTATTCAGCACACAGGGGCTTTAACATAAATCTTACTTATGGAGAATAAATTGTTTACACTACAGTCTGCACCGAGTCTTCTACCAGTCCATTATCTATAATAATCAACCTTACCATCAGCCTTATACTCTCTAAGAAGTCTTCTGATAGCAGTTAGGATTATACAGTCTCCCAGTAACTTTTGAGAGAGAGAGAGAGAGAGAGAGAGAGAGAGAGAGAGAGAAGGGGGGGGGGAATCCTCTCTCTTCCGTAAAACTTGAAAAAGACTAAAAATTCATTCTGTACCCCAGGAGAAAATCTCTCTCTGGTTCCTTCCTTCCTCGCGGGTAATATTGGGCAACACTTCCCCTTGTGATGGTGGAGGAGGGACTAATGGAGCTGCGGATAGAGGTAAGAGTCTGCAAAAATGAGGGACAGATCTGGATCATGTGTGTGTGTATGTGTGTGTGTGTGTTATGAGTCATGATGATACCTTTAGTAGTCAATATGGAAGAGGTGAATGGGAGAGAGGGGCCGTGATTGTCTGTGATGGAATGGAATTATATTTTCCTTTTATCTATTTTTTTTCTACTTTATTTTGTTTTTCGTTTCTCGTATATTTTATTCACTATTGTTGCCGATAAAGAAACTGTCAAACTGTATTAAATAATTCCACATGTAAACACTAATATTTAATAGAAGGTTGAACTGAGGGACGCCTGATTATTAAAAAAATCTTGGAGGTTAGCGCATCAACATCCACTGGTCGCCTGGGTCCTAAGTTCTAATTAATGCCAACATAACCTAGCTCAACTTAACCTCTATACTAGCACTGTGGTTAGGTTAGACTCGGGCCTATTAGGACTTAAACCCATTTGACTGCAAACACCACATCTAATGTTTATTGCTACTCATAATAAAAATGGTAAGGCCCTGAAAGCTGCATATTTTTCCAGTATGAAAAACATATTCTAACCACCCCGGAGACACTAAGTGCTTATATACAGTTATTCTCTTGAAATTCTGCCTGGGTGTATAACCACTAGCTGTTAAGTAAGCTTCATGTTTAAGATAGAGTTTGAAAATATAAGGATTCAAGCTCTTAATATGCACACAAAACTTATAGTGAACACAGGATGAGAAAGAAAGTTTGATTGCTAAGATAAATTTACACTGGGCTCTTGTATAGGAAGTGATCCTCTCATACGCCTACACAGTGTACTAGTGTTATGAGGGCTGAGGTGTGGTGCTGGCTGAGGCAAGGTGTGGTGGTGGATGATGAAGGTGTAGTGCTGGGTGAGGAAAGGTGTGGTGGTGGATGATGAAGGTGTAGTGCTGGGTGAGGAAAGGTGTGGTGGTGGATGAGGAAGGTGTAGTGCTGGGTGAGGCAAGGTGTGGTGGTGGATGAGATAGGTGTAGTGCTGGGTGAGGCAAGGTGTGGTGGTGGATGAGGAAGGTGTAGTGCTGGGTGAGGAAAGGTGTGGTGGTGGATGATGAAGGTGTAGTGCTGGGTGAGGAAGGTGTGGTGGTGGATGAGATAGGTGTAGTGCTGGGTGAGGCAAGGTGTGGGGGTGGATGGTGGAGGTGTAGTGCTGGGTGAGGCAAGGTGTGGGGGTGGATGAGGGAGGTGTAGTGCTGGGTGAGGCAAGGTGTGGGGGTGGATGAGGAAGGTGTAGTGCTGGGTGAGGCAAGGTGTAGGGGTGGATGAGGAAGGTGTAGTGCTGGGTGAGGCAAGGTGTAGGGGTGGATGAGGAAGGTGTAGTGCTGGGTGAGGAAAGGTGTGGTGGTGTATGAGATAGGTGTAGTGCTGGGTGAGGCAAGGTGTAGGGGTGGAAGAGGAAGGTGTGGTGCTGGCTGAGGCAAGGTGTGGTGGTGGATGATGAAGGTGTAGTGCTGGGTGAGGCAAGGTGT
>NW_024723870.1:0-17282 GCF_018991925.1 Homarus americanus | reverse complement strand
GTGTGTCTGAGACAGCAGATGCACTTCGTGGTGGCCTTAATGCCGGTGGCTGGAGACGCGGCGGGAGTGAGACAGGCAGTATCACCCGGGATGTCACACGAGAAGGGTGTACGCCTGCGTGCTCCGTGGGTACCACAAAAAAACAGGCCAATGCTCAACTCTCAGCTCTAGACACACACTAATACATTGACACTAACACTGCCACCGTCACTAAAACGCACTGTGACGGAGCAACACTGCACATCGCGGCGAAACACAGCGCAACACAACACAACACACTATGAGTCGACGCTCATGACGCGCATCACCGGCAGACGTAACTGTCTCGGCATAGTTCACACACTTTGTAAGTCCACAGATCCTAGGCACTGCGCCATGGTGGTTACTAGTATTCCCTGAAGGATGCAGTGATGGGTAGGGAAACACTGAGTAACACTGAGTCCGTTTATTATGGATGAGAGAAATACAAGTGGTGACTCGCGTGTGCCATGCACGGCTCACACAGTCAGACTGAGGCTGCCTTGCCATATGGCAGCCTCGGGGCAATGTTGCCACATAACGTGCAGTGTTGCCACGTGATGATATATATAAATGCTACTCGGCACAGTAGCTTATATACATAACCTACAATGAACACCCCATTTTAACACAGCCAAGTGAACTGCCATTATATACCACCCATGTTTGTACTAGGCACCATTAGCTCTCTACCTCTCCCCCTTCAACCACACTCGCTTAATGCATTTGGGGGTCGCCATTACCAACACCACCACCACTATCACTATCATTGCGACCACCACCACCACAAACACTATCATTACCATTACCATCACCGCCATTACCATCATCGCCATCGTCACCACCACCACCACCACCACCATCACAACAACCACCACCATTATTACCATCATCACCATCGTCACCACCACCACCACCATCACCGTCACAACAACCACCACCACCATTATCATCATTACCATCGTCACCACCACCACCATCACCGTCACAACAACCACAACCACCACCATTACCGTCAACACCATTACTACCACAACCATTACTACCACCAACACCATTACCAACACCACCATCGTCATCACCATCACCACCACCACTGTCAACATCACCACCGTCGCTACCAACATTGCCACCACCACCACTAACAACAACAACAACAACAACAATAAAAACCACAACAGCTACATTTAGGTCAAAAACCAGGCAGGTGACGATCACTGAATGACAGACTCTACCACACCTCTATGACGTAATACTGAACAGAGAAAATGGTCATGAATGAAATAAGGTTGAGCTCTACTCGATGGTGTTGCAAATTAAAGCCACATTAAAAGACAGATATTTACTGTACCTTTAGTGTCGGTTTTAGTTTCCAAAGTTGTCAGTGGCGTTATTGTGAATCTTTTCAACAATTTCATCCAAAGTTACAACTTTTATGCAGTGTGTTGGGTCTTAGGAGAAGTTGAAGTAGTGAGGTGTTACTTTTTTTTCATGTGTATTTATACCGAGGTCATCCCACTCACTAGTAGAGGAGTTGGGAAGGTATGGTAGAAGGCTCGTCTGTCTGTCTGTCTGTCCTTCCGTTCGTCCGTCTGTCTGTTTGTCCTTCCGTTCGTCCGTCCGTCTGTCTTTTTCATTTAGACAAAACATTTGCAATATGTGATCAGCTGCAGAACATAAGCTGGAAAACAATATAACTATGTCAATCGATGAGTTTGTGTTGCAGTGAATTGCGACCAATTTGAGAAGAGTTACAGCACTGTGAACACTAGAAATTATATGACAATAAATTATGTTGAGGATGACACTTGCGATTTATGTAACTTTACTTGCCATTATTGTATTATTGTCGTAAGATTTTGTCCATGTTATTATTGTATTCTTGTCGTAAGAATTTGTCTGTCATTATTGCATTATTGTCGTAAGATTTTGTCCATGTCATTATCGTGGTGCCGACATTTTGTTCGCTGGGAAAGTGTCATAATATTTTCTCCCCAGCCAGTGGTTCGTGAATCAAATGCCTTAATGATGGTTTTCTTTTAACGTGGCATTGATCTGAGATGTATACCGTCAGAAGTGTTTGACTGAGAAGTGGTCGTAGTGGGGGTGATCGTAGTGAGGGTGGTCGTAGTGGTGGTGGTCATGGTGGATGAAATCGTAGTGGAGGTGGGCGTGGTGGATATAGTCGTAGTAGGGGCGGTCGTAGTTGTGGTAGTCGTAGTGGAGGCGGTCTTAGTGGGGGCGGTCATAGCTGGGGTGGTCGTAGTGAAGGTGGTCGTACTGGGATTAGTCGTAGTGAGGGATGATCGTAGTGTAGAGGAATTCATAGTGATGATGGTCGTAGTGGATGTGGGCGTAGTGGGTATTTATTATAAGAGGTATTTCGCTTCCAGCCGTTTCCTGTGGGTATTACTGAGAAGCGACGCGTAATTTGGCCAGGCTCTGGTGACACTATGAGGCCCCGTGTGGCTGTGTGTTGGTAGGTGAGGCGGCATGATTAACGACCCACGTGAGCTATAAGCCTTGAATATGCGTTAACACTTTCCCCACCAAACAACTATATACAACTTAGTCTATTGAGTCCTGAATCTCTTGTATGGTGAGTGTTTCTGTACAGCTGGTGAGTGTCTCTTTGTACAGATGGTGAGTGTCTCCTTGCACAGCTGGTGAGTGTCTCCTTGTACAGCTGGTGAGTGTCTCCTTGTACAGCTGGTAAGTTTCTCTGTACAGCTGGTGAGTGTCTCCTTGTACAGCTGGTGAGTGTCTCCTTGCACAGCTGGTGAGTGTCTCCTTGTACAGCTGGTGAGTGTCTCCTTGTACAGCTGGTAAGTTTCTCTGTACAGCTGGTGAGTGTCTCCTTGTACAGCTGGTGAGTGTCTCCTTGTACAGCTGGTGAGTGTCTCCTTGTACAGCTGGTGAGTGTTTCCTTGTACAGCTGGTGAGTTTCTCTGTACAGCTGGTGAGTGTCTCCTTGTACAGTTGGTGAGTGTCCCCTTGTACAGCTGATGAGTGTCTCCTTGTACAGAGTGTAACTCACCGTGAGGAGACAGCAACGGATGGGTCACTCAAACTCAATAAAATAGATAAATGAAAAACTCGCTCTGTGTATAAATCTTTATCAATTTTGGCATGTCGATTAACGTGGGGATTGACCCATTTGTATTTTGTTAGTGTAGCGACCACTTATAATAATAATAATAATAATAATAATAATAATAATAATAATAATAATAATAATAATAATAATAATAATAATAATAATAATAATAATAATTATAATAATAATTGGATCTCCGACTACTATTTACAAGACAGTTCAGACAGAGTTTAGAGTCTACAAATAATCTCTATGTGAGACAGTACATAATCCCTGTCAACACACTTAATGTAGTACCTTTATCCCTTGATGAATTATTGGTATATAGTAAGCAGTTGATTTGTAGAAAATATGTATTCAATATTGCGCCTTTGTGCCGCTTGTACTGTTGCTTTAAATACACAAGGCGGCATTCCATTTCCTGTCGTATTTATTAAAGGTCTAGTTTGACCTAATCTGAATCACAAGAACAACGAGCAAAAAATAACATCAGAATTACTACATTTGACTTTAACACTTTAGCGATGCGTTCACTTACAAATTATTACGAGATGTACTTATGGTAAATAATCATTTGGCGTCAATAACATCTTCTACCTGGTGTTAAGTGAACGTGTTATAAGTAAGGTAGTCTCAGTTTTTGGTTTTATTTTATTCCTGTGTTTTAGTTTAAAATTAATCAGTTAATTGCATTATTTCCTCTTCACTAGCGAGGAATATTATCGTACGAACTTATCATTATGTTTGTGTATCTACTGTACGAGAGAGAGAGAGAGAGAGAGAGAGAGAGAGAGAGTGAGAGAGAGAGAGAGAGAGAGAGAGAGAGAGTGTGTGAGAGTGAGTGTGAGAGAGAGAGAGAGAGAGAGAGAGAGAGAGAGAGAGAGAGAGAGAGAGAGTTGCAACATATTAATGGATGGTGTTTCTTAATAATTACTATTGAGATGAACGATGTCGCACGTCAGTCATCCTCTGTCTTTATGCTCAGTTCATTCATTGTTTTTCCGTCAGTGTTGTGTGGACTGTTGTGTGTTACTTCACTGTGTTTGTGTTTCACTGTGTTGTTAAATACGTTTTTTTTTATTATTGTATAAATGTTTTGTTTCATATTACTATTACGTAACTATTTTTATGGGTTTTATGAAATGATTACGGTACGTATCTTTCCTTACGATAAAAATACTTAGGAGTTTAGGATATTATTAGTTGGTGGCGGAGTAATTCAGCCCTCTTATTTATTGTAACACACACACACACACAGTGGGCACTTTATCGGTCACCTTTAAAGTGCCAGTGACAAGGACCACCGCGGTGTTTACATATATCGTGAAAACTGTGTCGGCGACCCCAAGCACCAGGGACAAAGACCCACGGTCTTTACGACTGACAAATATTAACAGATGTCTACCAGTGTCAGTGGCCCTCAAAGTGCCGTCAGTGACAAACACTTCCGTCCGCCCACAACAGATATCAACAGATGGCCACCAATCACTTACTCCCGACGAACTCTGTACCATCTAAAGCGTGGGAACGGTTATCCTGATGGCAGTGTTATCGCGCGACTCAAGTCACTGAACATATTCCACGCGCGTAGCCGTAGACAGGGCCGTCATACGCATAAGCCCATTAGAACCGTAACCTCCACTAGGAAACCGGAGAAACCCACCCCTGACAGACCATACCACCACACTGAAGTTCCACGGATATGGTATGATCTCCCGTCTTTACTGCTATCCAACGTCACTTCCCTAGCTAACAAGTTCGACGAGCTGGCAACTACAGTCAGGTCAGCCGCCGCGAGCATCGTTGCCATATGTGAGGCTTGGCAAATTGTGCCTGAAACGTGTCATATTGAGGGATATCAACTCTTTCATCACCTTCGTTCACATAGACTCGGAGGGGGGGTTGCCCTCTTCTGTCAAGATGACCTACGCCCGTCACGCCTGGATGTTCAAGTCCCAGCAGATGTGGAAGCATTATAATGCTTCCACATCTGCTTCCACATTATGCTTCTACATAATTATGGGTACGTGTTATGCCACGGGCCCACCCGTGCAACACTGCTTCCATCATAATCTGTGTGGCATACCATCCGCCTCGCTCACCCACCAGAGACACTCTTACCAATCATCTCATCACCACCTCAGACCACCTCAGAGTTAGGTACCCATGTGCCAAGTTAGTATTATGTGGGGATTTTAATGAAATTGACACCACTGATATCCAGGACCAGCTATCACTATCACAAGTTGTGACCTTCCCCACACACGGTCAAAATACCCTTGACCTTATCTTAACTGACTTAGCGGACCAGTACCAACCACCTCAACCAATGCCTCCTATCGGGTGTAGCACACACTTATCAGTGCTCTGGTCCCCAGCTGCCACTCCCACTCAAGTACAGAGACCCTACATCAAGACCTACAGGCCGATTACTGACTCTGCAGTGCGCCTCTTCGGGCAGTGGATAGTTCACCATCCCTGGACTGAAGTACTTAGCGTGGATGACGTGGAAACCAAATGGATAAATTATACCAACACCACAACGGAAGCCCACCACCACTTCTTCCCCGAGAAGTCCGTCAGATCTCACCCAGCTGACTTGCCCTGGATCACACCTCGGATCAAAAGACTTATGCAACAGAGAGACAGAGCCTTTCATCTCAATGACCACATACGCTACAGGTCCCTTTGCAACCGAGTCATCCGCGAAATACGCACTGCAAAGAAGTCCCACTACCCAACCAAATTACAACACCTGAAGCAGAACAACATCAGTCAATGGTATGGTAAGCTTAAAGAACTCTGTGGACTAAACAATAAGACACACCCCCTCCCCTTCCTTAGCCATCTCACTAATGTTGACACAGCTGAGCAAACAAATAACCATTTCGCTACTATATGCCAGACGCTCCCCCGGCTTGACAAAACCACTCTCCCTGCTTACCTACCAGCCCCCCTTCCCACTGACTTAGTAGAAGAATTTGAAGTAGCAAAACGCCTGGACAAACTAAAATTAAAACGCTCTACCACCCCCATTGACTTACCAATGAAACTTTTCAAGGAGTTCTCCCCGGAGCTTGCTAAACCCCTATGCTCCATCATCAATGCTTCTCTCAGTCAAGCCAGATGCCCAGCTGACTGGAAGACCTCTTATGTATCACCAGTGCCCAAGTCAACCAGCCCACAATCCTTAAATCAACTACGACCTATTGCAATCACCCCAATACCCAGCCTAATCTGTGAAAGTCTTGTGTTCGACTGGGCTTATGCTGATATTGCAAGAGTCGTAGACCCTCAGCAATTTGGCAACATGAAAACTTCCTCCACCACTCACTGTCTTGTCAGCTTTCTCGATTACATATACCGCCATCTCGAGAAACGAAAAACGTCTGTAGCTGTCGCCTTCATTGATTTCACTAAAGCGTTCGACCTAGTCGACCACAATATAATCATCAACAACGCTATTGACCTCGGGCTTCGGAGAAGTCTTATACCATGGCTTACAGACTTCCTCAGTGACCGACGCCAAGCTGTACGCTTCCGAGGGGCTGTCTCCACCTTTCAGTCACTCACCTGTGCGTCCCCCAAGGCACCAAGATGGGACCACTCTGCTTCCTTTATGCTCATCAATGATGCCCTAAGAGAAACCCCTGCTCGCTGGAAATATGTCGACGACTCCACCATTGGGATCAGTCAACAATTCTGCTCCCAACTATACCGCCCTTCAGGATTTATTGAACAGTCTCCAAAACTGGGCCACCAACAACCATGTCACCATCAACCATACCAAGACCATGGTTATGCACATCAACCTCTCCTCCGACATTGTCCCACCTCCTTCCATTACTCTAGGTCCGAACACACTCCAGGATGTAGATTCCACGAAGCTCCTCGGCGTCACCATAGACAACAAACTAAATTGGAAACCACACGTCAGTGAAGTTGTCAAATCCTCCAGTTTCCGTCTCCACCTCCTCCGCCGACTCAAGTCCCTCGGAGTTCCTGCACACGAGCTCCTCAGTGTTTACACAACATTCATACTTCCCAAGCTCACCTATGCCTCCCCCACCTGGTCTTCCTCCCTAAATGCCACACAACGTAAACACCTAGAAAAAGTGCAAAGAGGGCATGCAAGATTATTCTCTCCCTTCCTACTCCACATATCAAGAAGCGCTCAACACACTGACCCTTTCGACTCTCACTGACCATCACCACGACCTCATCTGCAAATTTGGTAAGAAGCTTCTACACCATCCTCGACACCGGCTCCTACTACCACCTGAGATTCCTAGTCCGAGAATTGCTGTTCGACACCACAACCGCATCCAGCCCATACGTGCACGAACTGATCGCTATAAGAACAGCCCAGTCCCAACCATTGTAAAAATTATCAATAACTTGTAATATACCAGTGTATTCACTCCCAGTAAACACTACTCCTTGCACTGTCACTATGTTGAAATGAACTGTAGTTTGAGCTTTTCCCCATCTAGTTATTATATGTCTTATTTGTGTCACTTATGTTACTTGTATATTATTTGTAATTCGAAACCCATTCCCAAATATGTAACTGTATATTTTCAGCCTTCTGGCTGCCAAGCTCTTTCAATAAACCGTTAATTATTATTATTATTATTATTATTACACACACACACACACACACACACTCGTAACATACATAAGTACGTATATTTGGGGGCTTTTGGGAAGTATGTTCATTTCTGACACAAGTTTACCAAAATTGAATTCATAAATGAAAGGTTTATCGTGTATCACCTTTAAAAGTCCATTAGTAATTAGCTATTTCGGATATTTCACACGTAACCAAAACCTACTGTCGCATAAAGCGCAGTTTAATTCGGACATTATTAACATGAGAGAGAGAGAGAGAGAGAGAGAGAGAGAGAGAGAGAGAGAGACTTTGTTAAGGGAATGTGTGTGTGTGTGTGTGTGTGTGTGTGTGTGTGCGCGCGCGCGTATCAATAGGACGTTAAGGGTCATCTTGGTGCATTTTGAGACCTCTTAACAGCTCTTGTTTGCAGAGTGAGACAGCTTTGTGTTGCGTCATCACCACCAACTAGTAACTCTGGCCTTGTGTCGGCGGCATCTTGGACATATTATTATTCCTGTTATTCTTCTTAAAGATTTTCAGTAGACGATTTATTTCATCTACCACCTCAATATATGTTACGGATCCTTTATAAGACGTTTGCAGACGATATATATTTTTGGGGGGAGATCAATATAGTTTTTCCATTATACGTAGAAAAATAACTTGGCTTGTTAACTGGGTCAGTGTAGTAAAAAAAGTGCACGTATTCAGCACTTTCTACCTGTCGTCATATGCGCCTGGCAATACCGTGTGTCGACCGAAACCCGACTCCAGAGATGTCTAACCTGTCTGGTGTCTTATAGTATCGTGTTGTATGCCACAGTATAGGAGAAAAAGTTTAGCCGCACTATTCGGTTATGTACAGTGGTGTTGTTTTTCTACAGGCCCCAGCATCTAGGAAAAACTGGGACGGAAATCAGACAGCAACAGAGAGAATTGGGGGCAGGTGGTGGCGGTGTAGGGAGAGTGGATGAAAAACTGGGATATTTATGTATATATTAGACTCTTCTCGTTGGACAATACAAGACGCACATAGGTGCAACTTAAACTTATAGTGTGTGTGTGTGTGTGTTTGTGTGTGTGTGTGTGTATGTTTTGTACATGCTAAGTTACACATACCAGCAGACTCGGTGTGGAGGTACAGCATCATCTCTGTAAATACTTGGCTCGCTGTACTGACTCTCTCCTCCCACAAACACACTCCCTATCTCTCACCACAAACATCTACAACAAACTCTCTCTCTCACCACAAACATCTACAACAAACACTCTCTCTCACCACAAACATCTACAACACACTCTCTCTCTCACCACAAACATCTACAACAAACACTCTCTCTCACCACAAACATCTACAACAAACACTCTCTCTCACCACAAACATCTACAACAAACTCTCTCTCTCACCACAAACATCTACAACAAACACTCTCTCTCACCACAAACATCTACAACAAAACACTTCACCACAAACATCTACAACAAATACTCTCACCACAAACATCTACAACAAACACTCTCTCTCACCACAAACATCTACAACAAACACTCTCTTTCACCACAAACATCTACAACAAACACTCTCTTTCACCACAAACATCTACAACAAACACTCTCTTTCACCACAAACATCTACAACAAACTCTCTCTCTCACCACAAACATCTACAACAAACACTCTCTCTCACCACAAACATCTACAACAAACACTCTCTCTCACCACAAACATCTACAACAAACTCTCTCTCTCACCACAAACATCTACAACAAACACTTTCTCTCACCACAAACATCTACATCAAACACTCTCTCTCACCACAAACATCTACAACAAACACTCTCTCTCACCACAAACATCTACAACAAACACTCTCTCTCACCACAAACATCTACAACAAACACTCTCACCACAAACATCTACAACAAACACTCTCACCACAAACATCTACAACAAACACTCTCTCTCACCACAAACATCTACAACAAACACTCTCACCACAAACATCTACAACAAACACTCTCTCTCACCACAAACATCTACAACAAACACTCTTCTCACCACAAACACGCCCATAACAAACACTTCTCTCACCACAAACATCTACAACAAACACTCTCACCACATAAACATTCACAACAAACTCTCTCTCACCACAAAGCATCTACAATAAACACTCTCTCTCACCACAAACATCTACAACACACACTCTCTCTCACCACAAACATCTACAACACACACTCTCTCTCACCACAAACATCTACAACAAACACTCTCTCTCACCACAAACATCTACAACAAACACTCTCTCTCACCACAAACATCTACAACAAACACTCTCTCTCACCACAAACATCTACAACAAACACTCTCTCTCACCACAAACATCTACAACAAACTCTCTCTCTCACCACAAACATCTACAACAAACACTCTCTCTCACCACAAACATCTACAACAAACACTCTCTCTCACCACAAACATCTACAACAAACTCTCTCTCTCACCACAAACATCTACAACAAACACTCTCTCTCACCACAAACATCTACAACAAACACTCTCTCTCACCACAAACATCTACAACAAATACTCTCTCTCACCACAAACATCTACAACAAACACTCTCTCTCACCACAAACATCTACAACAAACACTTCTCTCACCACAAACATCTACAACAAACTCTCTCTCACCACAAACATCTACAACAAAACACTCTCTCTCACCAAACATCTACAACAAACACTCTCTCACCACAAACATCTACAACAAACTCTCTTCTCACTCACAAACATCTACAACAAACACTTTCACCACAAACATCTACAACAAAACACTCTCTCTCACCACAAACATCTACAACAAACACTCTCTCTCACCACAAACATCTACACAACAAACACTTCTCTCACCACACAAACATCTAACAAACACTCTCTCACCACAAACATCTACAACAAAACTCTCTCTCACCACAAACATTCTACAACAAAACTCTTCGCTCTCACCAAACATCTACAACAAACACTCTCTCTCACCAAACATCTACAACAAAACACTCTCTCTCACCACAAACATCTACAACAAACACTCTCTCTCACCACAAACATCTACAACAAACACTCTCTCTCACCACAAACATCTACAACAAACACTCTCTCTCACCACAAACATCTACAACAAACACTCTCTCTCACCACAAACATCTACAACAAACACTCTCTCTCACCACAAACATCTACTACAAACACTCTATCTCACCACAAACATCTACAACAAACACTCTCTCTCACCACAAACATCTACAACAAACACTCTCTCTCACCACAAACATCTACAACAAACACTCTCTCACCACAAACATTCACAATGCCATTCTCTCTCACCACAAACATCTACATAACAAACTTCTCTCTCACCACAAACATCTACAACAAACACTCTCTCTCACCACAAACATCTACAACAAACACTCTCTCTCACCACAAACATCTACAACAAACACTCTCTCTCACCACAAACATCTACTACAAACACTCTATCTCACCACAAACATCTACAACAAACACTCTCTCTCACCACAAACATCTACAACAAACACTCTCTCTCACCACAAACACGTACCTAAACATCTACCATGAAGTCTCTCACTCTAAACATCTGGATACAAGATAAGGAATTAAGATCTCTCCTACAGAAATTGGTAATCATTAGTGGTTAACATAATCCTCTGATCTGCTCAATGTCGACGAGTGAGTGAGTGTGTAATATCCAGCAGTAGATATTCAGAGATATATGTTATTATTAAGTAATTCTTGTTATGAAATTTACAGTGTCTAATGGTACTGTTAAGTCTAGTCACGTTGTTTCTCGTATTGGCCGAGAAATCACGATATTTATGTTGTTTCTCTCTCGAAGTTACGTTAGCTTACGTTAGGTTACGTTAGGTTTCACGAGAATCATTCAACTCTAGGTCATCATGAGAGACAACGTGACGAGATTTGGTCGTACGATTAGCCTCGGCCCAAAGACTTTAATTAAAACAGTATTTTTTTTAACGGATGAAGTTATGGAACTCAGAATTCTATATCACATTATTTTTTTGGGGAGAGGATGAAAGAAGTTAAACTAAAATTTTAGTTTTCCTTTGTAATCAGATGCCTGTTTCTCGGCTGCCTGTAGGTGGTGTAGCGAGGGTGAGGCATGCGAGAGGCAGGAGCTGTGGCTGTTTCCTCTCTTACGTGTTCTTTATTGCCCGTATGATGCCACTTACTGCACCGTGTACACTCTTACCACCAGGTGATGAGGATACATATACAATCTGCTTTTTCCTTTTTTGTGGGGGGGGGGGGAATTACGTAACTATTTGGGATGTGTGTGTGTGTGTGTGTGTGTTACATTGACGGAAATAGAAGCTGCCTTGAGTAGTCTGGCCACGATATTTTGGTGCCTTATAATCTGCCCTTGTAATACTGTGAGGTGTCAACATATTTTTTACCCTACGGAGAAGCCAAAAGGTGCAGTGGCCGAGTGGATACAACCTTCGCCTCGTGTCCTACAATTTGCTGGTTCGCGTCCGGGGCACCCCCAGTCGACACAGCTGCGGTTGGAGAAGTGAAAGTATTGTTGTTGAGTTCAGTGGCGGTCATAATGTGTCCTTGTGTCCGGAGGGTTTAGTGCTAAACCCGCTCTGGTTTTACCGGGTCTGGTCACCAGGAACAATGAGACGCACTTAAACACAGAAGACAACAGGCAGATATTTTTCATTTTGAACAGTTTTTTAATGTGATCATAATGTTTGTTTGACTTATATACTGTATGTGTGTTGTATCTACTTGCTTCTGGATGTTTTTATTGGTGACGATGACAATAGTGAATCGCAATATTTTGTGTTGTAAAAAATTAAATTAGTCGTTTGTGGAGTAAAGTGGTTGTAGTGTGTGCCGCTCCTGATCTGATTGATGGTTCAACACACTGAGTAACCAAGTCACTGTCACCATTTTTATGTGTACATCACCAGTCTTATAATCACCATTAACGGTCATCAAGACTCGCCATTACCATCATCATCAGAATCACCTCCATCGCCTGTCACAACATCATCATCATCATCATCATCATCATCATCATCACCATCATCATCATTACCTCATGTCATCATACGAACAAGAACATAAGAATGGAGGAAACTGCAGCGGGCCTATTGGCCCAAACTGGGCAGTCACGGTTACACCCAACCCCTATCGCTCCTATATCCGTCCTTCTTAATTTTATTATCATTATCATCATCATCATCATCTTCATCATAATCATCATCATGAGGGACCTCGTCACCTCCACCACAGCTCCACGGCCCCGGACAATATCTGCAGGTAATTGTCACTGGAGGCAATATCCCTCGCCCACCTGAGGCCACAGGCGGTTCCTCATACCAATACATATTGTTGCTCGCTCCCCCATCTCCCGTGTGTTACCAGGCTGATGGTGAGCTATTTTGGTGTTCACACATGTGTTACTCGCTATTCTTAGCTCATGTGATACTTCGATGGTAACAAAACATTCCAGTGTTCACACATGTTTTCGCTGTCTTTCTCCTATGTGTTGTTAGGATGGTGGCAAAATATTTCAACGATCCCATGTGCTACAGTTGTTCCTTGTAGTTGCCACATGTGTGCTGGACTCTCATGTGCTACCTTGTTGACACGTTTGTTTAAATGTGAGCATATTCCCTGAAGGAACATTTTTATGGTGGTGTTGTGGTCGTGGTAATGTTTTTTTTATTGTTGCTGTGGTAGTGGTGGTGTTATGGGATTGATGGTTTTGTGGTGGAAGTGTTTTGGTGGTGGTGATGGTGTTGTGGAGATAATGTTGATGGTGTTTATATGGTGTTGTGGTGTTTTTGTTGAGGTAAAATTGGTGGTGATGTATTGTGGTAGTGTTAAGGAGTTGTGCTTTTTGTTTACTGGTGGTGGTGGTGGTGGTGTTATGGTGGTGTCATAGTGGTAGTGTTATAGTGGTGGTTTTATTGTGTTTGTGTTTTTGTGGTGGTGTTATATTTGTGGTGTTATTGTGGTGGTGGTGTTATAGTTGTTGTGTTTTAATGGTGATACGTATTATCGTATTGGTGTTAAAATGGTGGTGTTATTGTATTAGTGTTATAGTGGTGGTGTTGTGTTGGTGTTATAGTGGTGTTCTTATGGTGGTGTCATAGTGGTAGTGTTATAGTGGTGGTGTTATCGTGGTGGTGTTATAGTGGTGGAGTTATTGTGATGATGTTATTATGGAATTGTTACAGTGGTGTTATTGTAGTGATGTTATTGTGATGGTATTATCCTGGTGGTGTTATTATGGTGGTGTTATTGTGGTGGTGGAGTTATAGTGGTGGAGTTATTGTGGCGGTGTTTGAGTTTTGGTGTTATAGTGGTGGTGGTATAGTTGTGGTGTTCTGATGATGTTATAATGATGGTGTTATCATGGTGGTGGTGTTATTGCAGGTGCTTCAGTTGTCACGAGTAATACTCTCCTTGTGCTAAATGTTTTTCTAGTGTTGGATTGAAGTGTTTGTCATGAAGTGCTGCCAAGTATAAAGACCATAACTGTTCATTAATGTTCTTGACCCACAACACTGACGCACACAAACACTTAGCTTTCATTCTTAACCTTATTATTGTCTATAAACAAACGCAGTGGATAGATACAGAATTTCATCTTGGATGCTTCAAAGGCTGAGATCATCATTATGTTTACAAGTTGACAAAATTCTCTGAAATCAAATGACGTTTCTTCCTCTTTTATCTTTGTAATAAAGAGATGATATCATGTTTGTAAAGGTAAGGTATATTTGTAGTTAAGCTTTATATATTTATACTGTTGTTGGAATCCTGTATCGATTAAGCTATCAATATTATGTCTCTCCTGTGTTGAGGATATGTGTGTACTATATATGTTGTACATTATAATGCGTGTTGTTTAATGTATAGAGCTTCATATTTGTTTATGTTTTATTGTGTGTTTGAAATGCCTAAGAAATGTTTCCAAAAATATTTTATAAGCGTCGTGAATACGTATTCTACAGGTGCCATGAACCATTCTGTACTGAAGCGAACTATTTTCTTTTTTTCGAAAACCATTTTTCTTTATTAAATTTGTTTTTCTTTTTACACGAACCGCCCCAAAAAATCAATAAATATTTCTGACAATTGAGAAGTTTAACAAAATAAAGTAACAAACACAAAGTAAAAAAATCTAACCTTGTCATATAACCTTATGTAACGCAGTGAACTTCCGTATAAAAGTTTGGCTTACGTTTGGTTAATTTCAGTATGATTATATCTCGGTCAAAGTTATTGGTTTTAAAATTGTGTGTGGATTTTGCCTCGGCCTCAAAAGTCGGGAACGTTGAGTCCTTAACAAAGTTTTAACCTCTTGATGGTGATGTCTTCCCCGTGAGTACAATGAATTAGTCCAACGAGTAAGGTATTTTAACATCTCGAGTAAGATAGAGGATTTAAGCCCTTAAGTATGATGGTTTAATACCTGTAGAATACCTTTACTTATTCCTTCGCATAAGCTGATGACATTGTACTCACGGTAAGTCATCGTACTTTAGGGGAAAATGAGCTGTGAGATTTAACTTAATAATACATGGTTTATATCATATATCTTGTTATGTATTACTTATAGCCTTGAGATGTTACATGGAGTGAGTCATGTTTCATAATTTTACTACATGTTGAAAATGTGGAAGTGGGTATCTATTTACAGCTGGAACAGGAGGCGAGTTCGGTTTACCTTTGACCACCTGGCTCCTCTACATTATTTTTTTTATTTTTTTTTTACCGGCATTATCACAACAGGGCAAAGGTCAGAGGATGATCCACATCAAGGCCTGGTGGGTGAAAATATAATAATATAATAATAATAATAATAATAATAATAATAATAATAATAATAATAATAATAATAATAATAGTAATAATAATAGTAAGATTAATAAAACAATATAAATTATAATAATATTAATAATAATATTAATAATAATAATAATAATAATAGTAATTATAATAGTAAAATTAATAAAACAATATAAATTATAATAATATTAATAATAATATTAATAATAAATAAATACAAAATTAAAAAAAATATCAATAGTGAGAAATAATATATGTATGCTGTGTTGTCAAAGTAAGAGAAACAATTGAGACCCTGCAATTGTGTGTAAATGAGGCAGAAAGTCAGAGCAGCCACCTGGGACTTGGTCACAATTTTTGCTCTCGTCTTATAAAATGAATCATGTTAGATTTCTTCTGAACATTTTTGTAGTTGTGTGTCTTAGTAAAATATTTATAGATGCACAGTTTCTGGGATGATGATGAGATTGGTTGATTGGTAAAATTTGTCAACCTTAAAGCTTACATTTTATGGTGTGGGAATTATGATTTGTAATCTACTAGTTATCATTTGCTAGCAAAAATAATTAGACGTGCATAATCACGTTCAGGCGCACACGCGCGCGCGCACACACACACACACTAATTCACCTTGATAATAATAGTAATAATAAAAATTATAATTAAAAAAAGTAATACTTATAATATTAATAATAATAATAATAATAATTAATATTATTATTATTATTATTATTATTATTATTATTATTATTATTATTATAATAAACAATTTAATGTTATTCTTAGTAGTATTTGTATTATCATTAATATTATTTATGCTCATTAATTTGAAGCGGTAGGATAAAATAATATAGTAGTTTGTGAATCTTATTAGTTATGAAAGTCTACGGTATCCCGGTGCCACTGTTCACTACCACACCATACCAGTGAACGAACATATCTGTAACTAGTGTTCTGAGACCTGGTGACCTCCTGGTTGTGTATTTATAGTTCCCAAGAAGGTTTTTATTTCTATTCGTTAACTACGTCAGCTGAATAAAGACTAACATGATAGGGGGCTTTCGTCACGGTATATTTAATTCAAACATTTTTATCATATTTAAAATTTTGTTTTTATATAATGATATTTTTCTCGTGTGGTTGATGGTGCTGAAGGAGATGAAGATACAAAAGAACTAGTATACCGAGTCTTGTTTAAGGTCTACCAATATTTCTGCCATATAAGAGCAATGTTTAGATGGTGAGGATGTGTTATGTCACTCTTATGGCAGGCTGTACTAAGTTGTGTCTGTTATGTCACTCTTGTTATGGCAGGCTGTACTAAGTTGTGTCTGTTACGTCACTCTTGTTATGGCAGGGTGTACTATGATATGTCTGTTACGTCACTCTTGTTATAGTAGGATGTACTAAGATGTGTTTACGTCACTCTTGTTATGGCAGGGTGTACTATGATATGTCTGTTACGTCACTCTTGTTATGGCAGGGTGTACTATGATATGTCTGTTACGTCACTCTTGTTATAGTAGGATGTACTAAGATGTGTTTACGTCACTCTTGTTATGGCAGGGTGTACTATGATATGTCTGTTACGTCACTCTTGTTATGGCAGGGTGTACTATGATATGTCTGTTACGTCACTCTT
>NW_024723869.1:0-37196 GCF_018991925.1 Homarus americanus | reverse complement strand
AAAATAAATAAAATAAATAATAAATAAATAAATATATATATATATATATATATATATATATATATATATATATATATATATATATATATATATATATATATATATATATATATATATATATATATATATATATATATATATATATATATATATATATTTATATATATTATATATATATACAGTGACCCTCCGTTAACGAACTCAATCCGTTCCAGAAGGTCGTTAGATTAACGAAAAAGATCGATTAACGAAACCATTGTTTCAATGGGTTTTTTAGATTGGTTCCAGCTCACCGAAAATTTCCTAAACTCAACAAAAATGGTAGAAAAGTTCACTTACTTTGAGGTGTGTATGTAGAAGGCTCCTGGATGATGATGATGATGGGATTTAGAATGGGGTGGAGGAGAAGGAAGAAGAAGAAGGCATTGGGGTGGAGAGAATCACCCCATGGCACCATATTCACCCATAAAATTTTAGCCTCTGGTGTAATTCAAGATTATTTTCTTTAAATCAACACTGCACTGCATTATATATTGTCAATATGTAAAATATATTTCAAAATGACCAATAATTTGCCTGGAAACACAGAAAAAAAGCGTTTAGTTGAAGAGAGTCTCAAGCAAGATGTTTACTCCAGTGAAAACAGAGAGACTAACTCCTGTTTGCTGTGTTAAGAGGCTGCTGCGCATTAAACTAGTCACTTTACCTTCAATTATGTTCAATAATTGTTAAAATGACTAAAAATTGAATATTAAACTTTTAAAATTATTGAATAGTATAAACTTCTTGATATTTACTAAAATAGTAAGAAATTTAAGCCCTAGAACGATTAATGTATTGGCGGACTGATACTAAAGCTGGTTGCCGGTCGGTACAGCTTGACATGTTGAGATCGGTTCATAAGAACCGTTAACGAATTTTTTTCGTTAACGAATTGAAGATCCTTATGGAAGGCAGTTAGATAATCAAAATTACGTTAACGGTGTTAGATTAAGCAGAGTGCTGTATAGTAATAAGTAATACCTCAAACTAAAGTTAGGATAATATAATTGACTTTGCTGGATTCCTTGTAAGACCAGGAATATTTTGAATATAAATGTCATATATTTTGCACAAAAGATAACATATTTACTCAGTAAAAACAAAATACTTACATTAGATCTAAAATTTGTATGTCTAATGCAAAAATCTATTATGTTATATTCAAAATGATCATCAAATTGTAAGAATTCAGCAATGTAAATTATATTCTGTCCGGGTAATTTGTATAGAATTTTATGAGCTAAAACAAATATCTTCAATAAATAAACAAAAATTAATTTCCCAAATACTATCTGTCAATCAAAATACCCCACCTCCCCTCTTCCCACCTGCTCCTGGGTCCCTCCTCCCTCCCTACCCTCACCCGCACCTTCCCTCCCTACCAGTGAAATGTTTGGGTTATAACAGTATATTTACATTTTTAGTAATAAATACCTCAGACTAAAGTTAGGATAATATATTGACATTGCTGGATTCCTTGCAAACCAGGAATATTTTGAATATACATGTCATATATTTTGCACAAAAGATAACATATTTGCTCTGAGAAAACAAAATACTTGCATTAGATCTAAAATTTGTATGTCTAATGCAAAATCTATGATGCTTATATTCAAAATGATCATCAAATTGTAAGAATTCCAGCAATGTAAATTATATTCCGGGTAATTTGTATGAATTTTATGAGCTAAATAAAAAATTATTATACTTCACCCGTGTAAAGTGGGAATTATGATATGAGTAGATGCACCGTAAAGTGGAATTCGTTCTGGCTCTGGCAGGTACTGTGTAAATGTAGAAACGCGAAAGTGAAACCGTGAAAGCGAGTTCACTGTATATATATATATATATATATATATATATATATATATATATACATACATACATACATACATACATACATACATACATATACATACATACATACATACATACATACATACATACATACATACATACATACATACATACATACATACATACATACATACATACATACATACATACATACATACATACATACATACATACATACATACATACATACATACATACATACATACATACATACATACATACATACATACATACATACATACATACATACATACATACATACATACATACATACATACATACATACATACATACATACATACATACATACATACATACATACATACATACATACATACATACATACATACATACACACACACACATACATACACATATGCGTGTATACTCAAAATGTCCATATTTCAAAATTTTACCAAATATTAAAATATTATTAAATTTTTAATTTATGCAGTATATCGTAACAGCAAAGTCTTACAAATTAGAGGGTACAAATTATGGGGGACTGCATGTTCATGAATAATGCCCTTGTATGTAGAATGCTGTACTAAAATATATAATGATACATATAACAGGATTTTTATTTATTTTTTTAGCTAAACATTTTTCTCTTTTTGTTAGTTTAGATATGCATCATTGCAGTGAAGGCCCAAACAGGTCCTTGCATGCCAAAAGATAATCCCTGGCTGCTGCAACTAATTTCCTCTCTTAGATATGATTACAGACTGTATACTCATCTCTATATATTATCATTTTACTTAATTGCATTTGACATTATTTTTTTATTATTATTATTATAATTATTATTATTATTAGTTAATTTACAGGAGTGATTAGTACACAGCAGTAATTATGTTAATACAAATCATTTGAATTAAGATTTTATTTACCTTATGTTTATAATGCAAGAATAGTGTGTACAGATGACCACATTCTGTAGTACTGGAGCGCTGGGAACACTAAAGTATAAACCCGTCTTTTTGGGGTTCTTGGAAAAATTTCGTTCAGTGTTCACTCTAAATCATAAGACGTTATAAATTTTGGCTGCGACTGAGAATGTTGTCACTAATGTTTCTCTCTTTCGCTTCCTCGTGTTTGTTGTAGGCGACCGAGTATAATGGCATTTTGTAGTTAGTGGGTCTTGTCTCCACTGTGGTTTTATGAGCACAAACACTGCCCTGGACCGCTCCCCCACACCTCACATTGTGTTGCTGTACTACGGACGACCTCACCCCAGGCAACGTTATGTTCCGTACATGTTACAACACATGTCACCCCTGGCTAGCTTGTGTTATATTGCCATACTATGACGACCCCCACCCCAGGCAACGTTATGTTCCTGCCATGTTACAACACATGTCACCCTGGCTAGCTTGTGTTATATTGCCATACTATGACACACCTCACCCCTGGTCACCTTACACTAAGCTGCCTTACAACACACATCCTCAACTAAAGCCAGCATAAGCTAAGCTTACTTCACCATATGTCACCTTGCCAAGCCAAGTCATTGGAACTGCATAACCCCAAACCATATTAATTCAAGATATCACTCCATCACACCTCACCATGCCATAATCCAGCACCATACACCACCATGTTATAAACTACAATACCTCTCAGTACCATACACCACCATGTTATAAACTACATTACCTCACAGCGCCATACACCGCCACACCTCATTGTACACCATCCCATGCTAGAACTTGCACCATAAGTCACTTTGCATAAAAAGACATGAAGTATTATGTAACACCTCACTTGAAAATGTGGATACTAAATCTATAGAAGTTTCTTGTGAAATATTCGTTTAGAGTTTAATATCGTTTTGCCACTATCCGATTCCTTTTCAAGAAGTGTAATGTTTTAATGCCATCAAGTCTTCTCATTGTGGAATACCTTATAGTTTTACTGTAATTTTATAGCCTATTGTCACTCACTATTTTTAATTGTTAAATTAAGGAGCTAAATTTGTCATGTTTTCTAGTAGTTGCTGCTTTGGTTTCCGCTGTCCAACCTGAAGATCATCAGAGCACTCTAGTTCTCATCTGTCTCATTTTTCATTGATTCTGGACAACAGAGATGAACCAAGAAGCCAATATGGTACAAGGCAGTTTAACTTGTCTTGTGTTTATACTGTATTGTTTTTGCTAAATGGATGATATTCAGTTGGGTAGTCATCTATTTATTACCTGTTGGTCTACTTTTTTATTACAAGAATAAATATAGATTGAACTACCCATATTGATAAGTAATTTATTCACAAGTATGTAACATGCCTACATGCCTTTGTATTCATCCTTACTTGACTAGAATTCATATGGTAGCAATCCTCCTGAGCACTATTGAATGGAGTCACTTAACACTCAAACTATCACACTTTATTATAATTATTGTTTTGATAAAATACTTCCCAGAAAAGTCATCATGAAGTATTCCCTGCACATCCTTATATGCCTTGTCAGTCGTTTTCATTCATGTCCACAAAATTGTGTTGATGTCTTCACCCAAATATTGAACAGATGTTATTTTTACCATGTGTCCTAGACCAGGCAGCTTTCATTATACTGGCTGCTTACTTATGGGTACTTAGTCTGCACACCTCCCCCATTATGTCAGCCAGGTTGAGGTCATCAGCCTCAAAGAATGGGATTTACAAAAGTTTCTCAAGAGCAGTGGTTCCCAAACTGGGGAGCGGAGGGTACAGGGAAGACATGAAGCCATCTGCCAAAATTTGCTGTTTTTTGCTCAAAAGAATATAATCTAAGAAACTCTTCAGGAGTAACTCTCTCCGAAAATATAAAGGGGGTGAGGACTTGCGAAATGCCAAAAGGTGTCATGTTAAAAAGTTTGGGAACCACTGCTCTAGAGGCATGAGGACTTAAGATGGCAGTTGCATCTCTAAAGACCTCCTGCTTTCAGAGTGTCACTTCCACATTAAATCCCAGAAGTTTGAGGCTGATTGAGAGAGAGAAAAAGAAGGGTGATTGGTACATTCATAATGAGTTAATATATCAACCCTGGTAGACACATTGATACTTGGTACAAGGATCTAGAGCCCTGATAAGTAGCCAGTGATGTGAGAGCCATTTGGCTATGGGCTCTGCTAGAAAAGAGAACCTCAGGATCAGTACTAAATTTTCTACATTGTGCCTGCTTTTTGTTACTTTTCCATAAATACTTATGTTGGAGTTATTTTTGAGGCAGACATTTATTTGTTGGCTGCACAACACATAATGCTTGAACATTTATTTTCTTGAAGCTTTGCATCATTTGCCCTTAACAAAAATAAGAAAGTGGTGCATTAAAGGAATGCCTGTTTGTTAACAGGAATACTGTTTTTATTAACATTTTATTATTGCTTACTTTATGTGAATATCTCTTCGAGTACTAACTGCCTGATACTGTAAATACAATATTATGATTTAATGAATAACTTTTACTGGGTTATAATATGACTAGAAATGATTCAACATAGACATAGATAATGCTTATTAGTGTTCTTCTGCTGGAACACAGATGAGGCTGTGTAGGGACTGTGCATTATTGTATGTGACTCATCATTCAAGGTTTTATTTGGAGCTCGTTTTCAATAAATTTCCTTCTTCATGCCGCACAGGAATACCTGGATGACCCCAGACTGTACGGTAAGTTAACACTTCCATGCTGCTAGTCCCGAGCGCTACATCGATGTCACCCGCATTCAGGCATTTAAGTTTTTCTCCTCTTCTTTTTTTTTTTATTTTATTGATTTTTATTTATTTTTGACTGCCTAGGAAGATATTTGGCCTCGTAACTATTTTTCTAATGTAAATTTGATGAGATTATCCAGATAAAGTAAAGAAGATTAGAGTCCACTTGTGTGGCACTCAAAAGTACATTTGTCCATGAGCCTTTACTTTACTTGCAGTAACTCCATGCTGTTACGAGCAGCAATCACCTGTGAGTACTGTTGTCGGGTTATCCCCACCCATTTGTCACTGTCCCGCTGCGGGCGCGCTTCCCTTACTTAGTCGCCGCCTCCACTGGGGTTCTCATTTTGCTCAGTCTGCTGTCATTGTGCCGGAGTGATACAGACTTACCTTTATGCCAATTATGAACTCAAATTGTACAACTGTACATGTCACTTGGCTGATAATGGAATCAGAAATTATAATTGATTTTGAGTGTGTTTTAGTCATATCTGTTGGCCAATTCATTAACAATACACACTATAAGAAGGGAAAAGCCACATATTTAATAGTAGCTTTTCTTATTGGAAAGTATCAACACAGTGCTTGACACTAAGAAGTATATACAGGTATACCATATACTGTCTACTATATATCGAGGAAGTACTGTACTGTATATACTTGTACAGTGACGAAAATATGTATACAGTATACCTCTGTAAACAAACTTGTGAACATAAAATTATATATACAGTAGATTGATTTTTCCACATAAAGTTATATTTTCTATGTCAATGAAAAATATGTTTTGTATCAGTTTTACAAAGAAAAATAGATTATGGATTTATGGTGAGAGACAACTGAGAGAAGGTGAGAGATTGATTAATTAGGGAAAAAGAGATGTGAACGAATGAGAGGAGTGAATGATGAATAAGTGTTGAAAAATGATCGGGTAATAGAATGTGTACATGTGAAGAAGAGTGAATACTGTTGTAAAGGAAAAAGATCAGTGAGACCAGAAGTGATTGAGAAAAGATAGTGAGAGAGAGTGCTCTACCTGCCTGCCTACCTGCCTACCAGTAATGATTTTGAGGAGCAGAAAGGAGGAAGAGTGAGTTAGGTAGAGATGCTTGACAGATTCATTGTTTGCAGCTAAAGAGGCAATAGGAGTTAGGATCCCTTATTGGCATACCCCTACCGAAAGGACCTGAAAACTGGCTATTCTGCTTTGGACAGAAATTTGAAATATGTACAGCAGTAGTACTTTGAGCTGCTATTTTATTTATTTATTTTTTTTTATGGGACCATTGATGTGTGCTTCAGGTTAAGAGAGCTGCCTCTGTAATCACTTGTTTGTAGGATCACACTTGTAACACCTGTCTCACAATTGACCCCGATTTGAATTGGATACATGATGAGAAGTAGGTGCTACTAGTATACCACCAACACAATGACTTATATCTTTTCATTGTATGTGTATACTTGTTCATTATTCATGCTTTACTCAGATTAATTACTGTATTGAGCTGTTTTTTTGATGTGAATAAGGTTAAAAGAGAAATATCAATATTTAGAGCTGGCAGGAATCCAGGTAAGAAATCAGATAGAATTAGGGTAAGTCTGGGTACCATCCAGGAGTTGAGATTGTTCTACAATGTATATGTCATGCTGCTGTGCCTTATGTTCTTTATTGTGGCTCTGTTCTTAGGGATATGTTTTTACAGGTATTATATTTTTCTCAAATAAATAATAATATGCATTACTTAAAACACAAACTTTAATTACCTGGTAGTAATTTAAATGCAATGAAAAATTTATGAATTAGAAAACATCAAAATTGATGTTTAGGTCATAAGGTCAAAAACATAAAGGAATGAAAATTTCTTGAATGTTTAGGAGTTAGCACACAGAGCGGGGAAGAGGGAGCAGCGTGGGGATCTCGGCTCACTGTTTCATATACTGTACTGTACCATGTGGGTGAAACGATTGCCAAATGGCAATGCAGTATTTTTTATTTATTTTTATTTATTATTATTATTATTTTTATTTCTTCCTCACATTTACTGGTAGTACAGTATTACATGCAACACAGTTCAGCTGGGCAGTCACCCAGCTGACCGAAGAGACAATGTGTAACTTGGGGAAAGGAGAGTCCAGCTCACAGTTACAGCTCACTGCCTCAATTCATACGCTCACTTCCCACACACACACACACACACACACACACACACACACACACACACACACACACACACACACACACACACACACACACACACACACACACACACACACACACACACACACACACACACACACACACACACACACACACACACACACACACACACACACACACACACACACACACACACACACATGGTCTATTTCTCTATGGACATGATTGTATATCTGAGTGACAGTTATTCTTGTTTTGTCTTTTTACTAAAGTATTTTCTCACTTAACAAGGCCATGTCATATGTGGATTGGGTAAATAGAAGTGCGGATGCTAGAAGGCAGTAGTACTCTCAAGGATAATAATAATAATAATAATAATAATAATAATAATAATAATAATAATGGTTGCCTCGTAACGAGAATGGCCTCTTTAAGGGCCACCTAGGCGTGAATTTGTTTAAGATGTAGAAGCTGTCGCCAACACAACAATCAGCAGCCTTGTTAATGAGCTGTATTAGTAAACACTAATAGTAACAGTAAATCCAGTGAAATATGGTAGGGAGGGAGGAGAGTTAAGTGCAGACTATACTTAAGTAGCAGTCACTGACTCTCACTCACCCCCCATTCGCACCAAGGTTGCTGCATAATCGAAATAATGGGGGAGAAATACATATCTTGTACAGTAAAATCTCATATTTCGTGTTTTTAATTTCACAATCACTACCTAATGTAACCAAGTCTTATATTTGCGTAAAATATCATGAATTTCGCGAGATCCAGCAAGCTGAACTTTTGCATATTGAATGTTGGGTATAACACGATTCCATCCTCAACGCTTTTAAGCTTGGCGCGAGGTTATGCAATGTTTACAGTTCACGCTCGACGCCACATGTTCAATTGATTCAGGTCTTTTGTTTGTGAAGTGTTTTTGGAGAGACATAAAAAAATTATTTTATTTATTTATTTATTTTATTTTGTTTTCAATTTTAGCTGTTGGGTAATACTGTATGAAAAGATGAAGTAAAAGGAATGTTTCGAGTGAGGACTAATAGTGGCTTACACCAGCGCTCTCTGCTTACATTACGTGATCAGTTGAATCGTGGCGGTTTTGTCGATGCTCGCGATTTTCGCTGTTTTCTCCAATTTTGTTGCGCTTAGCGATGAATATGTGGAAAGACAAGGTAAGAAGAATGTTTCAAGAAGCGTTCTGGATCGAATTGTCGGTGGTGAACGTAAAAGAGGTTTACATGAACGCAACTATCGCGCTGTAGCCCACACCATCCTAGTGACCGCCGGGCTGCTATTGTGTGCTTTTTTGGGTGGTGCTACCACCTGTCGAGTTGAGGTGGGACAGACCCACCTAAGTGGCCAAATAAGGAAAGGAGAAGGACTATCATAAGGGAGTTAGTTTGCCAAGTACTGATGCAGGGTAAGCAGCGTGTGATTAAGTTACTTGAGGAAGGCCTAAAACTAGTTTCCGAAAGCACAATCAGGTCAATAAAGGCAGAATTTGTATCATTTGGAGGTTATAAATGAGAAAATCAACGTTGATGTAGAGTGGTCCGTCTATATTGTTATTTTTCCCGTTAGTTTTATTTGCATTTGGTGAATTTGAATTTACGCAATTTTTCCAGTCTGTACTGCTCAAGAAATACAAGATCTTACTGTAGTCAAATTTGAAAATGGTGATGGGCACAGTGATAAACAAATTATATAAACCATGCATTTACCTACGATAACATAATAAGAAACATTGTATCATTACTAGAGTGAATGAAATATTCTCACAAACAACAATTAACAACTGTTTGTTTCCCACCTCCTTGGGCACCTGTGTCCAGCGCGACCGACTGGTCAACCAGCACCCACGACCTAAAATGTTCTTTTCTTGTTTTTAGAATGCTTCTTAGGGAGGCTTCTAGTCCAGAACCCCAATTTTTGTCCGAATCTTCCAAAATCCAGATTTACAGGGTCCAGATCTTCGAGGGTTTACTGTACTGTATCTGAAATTATGAGTTGAAAAATAACAATAAAATAGATCACAGCTTGGCCTGGTAGGGAGAGGACAATACTGACAGTCTAACTTGCAACATACCAAGTCCACACATATGTTCACATCTCACACATACTATACACATGCACACTCATGCTTTTTATTTTTCTTATTTTATAGTTTTATATTATTATATATTCTTTATTTTTAAGAAACACTGAAGTATTGTGTCAGAACTTTTATAGTTTCATTACGTAACATTGGCAACATACTATTTCCACAAAATATTTTTACTCCTTATCCTTCGTTTAGCGATAATTTTGCTTAATGTTAGGTGTTTCAAGAATGCATCCCTGTTGCTAAATGAGGGATACCTATATAGGTACATTATTGGCTTTGCACCCAAAATTTGGAAACCCCCAAATCCAGACCTCCTCAGGCTCCCCATACCTTTTGGTACTGTAGTAGACTTGAACACGGATAATAGGAGGCCAAAGTCTTCCTATCAATACACCATAACTTTCTCAGTACTTCCACAGGACTGCCTACCATGGGCCCCCACCACACTTTTGACCAATGTTTTAGGAACAGTCATAATGTGAGGCTGTTTGAGATTTGAAGAAACAAGCAGGTGTTTTAAGTTATGTCTTATAATACTGTAGTAATGGATTATATTCACTATTCTGTATTGGGGACTTTGGGCATTTTCTTATCTCTCGAAGGAAACTTATGGTACTGTCCTCAATTAATTCTTATATACAGTGGAGTCTGCATTACGGGTCAATTGAACCCATGGAGGCCCGCAGAAACGAGAAACGCAAGAAATGAAAAATAACAGAACATATGGGATTAATTGAAATAGAGACTGGCCGACCCCAAACTCCACTTTTTCCGATACAAAACCTACGTTGTAGTAAAATAACATTTTAATTTTATGACGGTATGCACACACAATTAATATATAAGAGAAATACAGTTGCCAGTTAATGTCCATTCAAATAATGGACTCAACTCTTCCCACGCTTGCTGGCTACTCCTCTGAGAAATGTTTATGTGAAAACAGCAGGCTTACATTTTAGTAATAAATAATACCTCAGACTAAAGTTAGGATAATATAATCGACATTGCTGGATTCCTTGCAGGACAAGGAATATTTGAATGTAAATGTCATATATTTTGCAAAAAAAAGCCTCAATAACAACGGATGTGTCCTCAATATTGCAGTGTAAGGTGAATCATCAGATCGTGAATCATTAATTACCATTAAAATAAAGCAATAATAATGAGATGCATTCCAAAGTCTGACCTTTTCAGATGTATGAACTTGAGTCTGTTAGTTCAAACCTTTAGATTCATTCAGATCAGTTTCAATTTGGGTTGGTACTGAGACAGTTTCTAACATCTGGGAGAGTTAACATACTTTCAGGTGAGACTGTACCTATACAATATAAATCAGTAATAATATGGTCACACAAGAGATGGGACACCATTGTTGTTGTCAGTGTTTACACCCATAATGTCACTTATCCATCTGAAACTGAAGAAAAAGACCCTGGTTATTGCTGTAGTAAAATAATAAATATATATATATATATATATATATATATATATATATATATATATATATATATATATATATATATATATATATATATATATATATATATATATATATATATATATATATATATATATATATATATATATATATATATATATATATATATATATATATATATATATATATATATATACTGTGTATATATGAACAGTAGAAGTAACCACTCATATTAAAGAAAAAAGTGAGAGACATAGTGGACGCCAACATACACGCTGTTATCAATAAGGAATCATAGCATCATTTATCTTATTAAGAAGCTGTACAAAAGACTCATTATTGTTTATTACTGAATATCTATTTGATTGAATTAATGTTTATATGCAAAATGAAGAATACAATTCATTAAAATAATGAATATTAAAACACACAAGAGGAGACGAGGCATTGTTTTCTTAGTGTTTACACCTCGTGACGATGGTTCTACATAAGAATTTGAAGAAAATAAGACCCTGTTGTAGCTGTAGTAAAATTAATAAAAAATGAATATGTATGTTTTAAGTAATGTTATTTATGTTAATAAATGGAACATGAAGTAGTAACCACTAATGGCAAAGAAAAAAGCGAGAAGGATTGGGAATGCCAACTTATGTAAGTGCATACATGTGAAAAACATATCATCATTTCTCTACATAAGAATATAGAAAGCAACACTTAATACGGCTTATATGTGTTTTAAAAATACTTACGAATTTAAAACAAAAATTCTACTTACCAATGGTGGTAAAGTCGAAAACATAAGGACAGCCAATAAATGTTGGTGAGTTTACCAGATCACGAAGTCATCACGCTCAACTCTGCTTGGAAGCTGTAGGTTCAACTCTGGCTGAAGCTGTAGCTTTCCATAAAGATGTCATAGCTGAAACTGTTACTGAACCTGAAGTTGTTGCTGAAGCTGCTTATGATGCTGAAGTTGATGGTTTAGGCCTTCGAATAATAAAGCTGTTCAAAGAACCTTGCACAGCTGCTTTCTTTTCTCATTATACATCTTTATGTAGAGGCCATTTTTCATGTCCCTGTTAATTTTAATGCTTGCTCTGTTGATGGATCCACTAGAAAATATGTTCATTGCTTGCTCCATATAATATCCACAAACCTCTCACCCTTTTCACATCGTTTTAACACATCTAGTTTCTGCTAAGTTTATAAATTTCTTTTAACTTTGAACCAGCACTACCATCACTTGTTCTCTTGCTCATGTTGAATAGGGATGCAAAAATGCTGTAAGAAACCTGGGAAAATTGTTCTCCTTTTCCTGTTCAGATGCATGAAACAAAGGGCCTGCCATAAGTGATTGTTTATACTAGTGGTGCTGGCGCTCACCTCACAAGCCCGGCAGCCTCCGGCAATATGTTTTTTTATTTGTGTAATACATAGTATCGTGATTTAGTTATTATTATATGAAAATGTAATTTTATTTTATTTTATTCTATTTTTGTCATGAATAAGAAAAATAATGGTGTAAATTGAACTGGATCCTAAATTAACCAGGGTCTTAAATATGAATCTTCGCTTAGAACCGCTGCACAGAGGCTTTTGGTACTGTGTTGTACTTTTCCACTTTTGTTAATTATTACGAGTTTTATAGTATATACACCGTTTTCATTAATCAACTAATTCGAGCAACCCCTCTCCGTTAAATTGAAATTTTCACCAAATCGAACCTTCCGAGGTTTTGTTCGATTTAGCAACTAGTTCACTAAATTGATCGATTCCGTTCAATTCACACCAAATGCGCCGCTACAGGTGGGTTTTACATCCGCTTCAGTCTCTGTCCTGCTGCCATCACTGCGTTGTTCACTGCTCTCTCGTCAACTAACTATTGTGCTTAGATATCATGCTGAAAGTCTCAGAAGTCTCAGAAAGGAAGTGGTGGGGAGAAAGTCAAAGAGTGTGGCTATCAATTGAAAAAGCTTGGAAATAATAAAAAAATTGAAAGAAACACTGAACCCCTAGTTTAAGGTAAGCCATGAATAATGTTTCTAATGGTTCTATGTACATATCATGTGTCTGTAGGTGTTAGCATATTAACGGAATTAATCTTGATGTTTCTAACTAGTTCACTAAATCGGCGTAAAAATAATGAAAAAATTCCTTCCACTAAATCGAGATAAAAATAATGACAAAATTCCTTCCACTAAATTGAGAGTTCATTATATGGATTGCATTAAATCGAGAGCATACTATATACAGTATATGTAATTTTCCCATTCATCGAAAAGTTTTCAGTTCTAGAAGATAAGTACTGTACAGTATATACTGTATATCTTACAAAGTCTAATGGAAATTATTTTCAAAATCAAACTACTGTATAATATTTTGTTGTATTCAGGTAAAAATGAACTAAAGGAACACCATTAACTTTTCTGGGAGCTTTGAGAATTTTTGGTTTTGTTACAATAGATACTAGTTGTAATGTTCTTCCAGTCAGGAGTGGAATGTGACTGTGGTGTTCCGGAGATGATCACTTTAAGAGAAAATTATGGGGAGGCTGACTACCTCTGGTAGAGGGCAACTGTGTCAGGACCAGAGATTAAGCAGAACCTTCTTGCTTGGGATTTACCCACACAGCATAAGATATAAACTTTGTTAGCTTAAACATCATAAAGATCCTAAATACAGCCTTCATAGTAATGGCAGCTTGAAATATAGTTTCTGTTTGTCCCAATGCAATGGGATTAGATAATATTTCCTTGATTAGTTGATAAATGATAGAATCATTTGAAATCCAGATTTTGTAGAACATAGGAAATATTCATGGCTTGTCACTACCAATATTGTCCATTAAAAGAAGGAAATTTTACCTATACTGTAAGAACATATTTAAGGTAGCTCTCTTGTTATTTGGAACTGTCGCCAAAGTCGTTATCGGAAAGATGAATCATGTGAAGTTGATGTCTACTGAAGACACATTGACTTATGGACTGAAATCAGTATAGTACTTATACCACTTTCTATAGAGACTGTAAAGTACAACCTTTGTTCATATGGCAATACAATAAATTTAAGGTTTAATTGCCCATCTAGTTGCATATTAACCAGGGCTTAATTTTTAGTTTATTTGTATCTGTTTTATTTATTTATAGGTGACTAATAAACAAAACAAAAAGGTTAATTTTCTTCAAAAACTGATCAGCTCAAGCACTGTACAGCATTGGGAAGTGTTTGTATCTGGGAATAGTTACAGTTGAAAAGAGTACCGTACCAGAATGTTGAAAACCAAGCACAGAGCTAAATGTTGCCAGCACCTGCAGGGGTGTGACAGTTGCCCCAACTTTGTCCTACAATGCTGTTCAAATGGTGTGTATATTGACATATAAAATACACGCAGCAATTTTTGAAGATTATGCATATTTGAGAGCACCAGCAATTTGAAAAATAGCGATTTTTGTAAACGGCATACGCTTCTATATATGATTACACAACCATCATAAGGGATATTAACACAAATCATTTGCCTGTCTTAATTAAAAGCTGTTATCACTAACACAAAAAGTTAATCATTCTTTTCTCTATGGTACGCAAGGGTTTTATCATATATTCAAAGTATTTCTAGAGCAAGAAAACCATGATTCTGTTGGGAAACAGATGATCATTTACGCTGATTAGAACGCGAGTCTGTCACTTTCAACTACTTGATTTCTGAAAGTGCTCCTCATCCCTGGCAACATTAAGAAAGTCATGGCAAAGTTTACACCACGCCGCAGCCTCATTGACGATCTGAAGTCTGTCCACAACCCGCTTCATGTTCAGGTAGTCGCCATGATCCGCCATTCACTGGCTGGACTGTGGAGAAACTGATAGGGCATGCTTAAAATGGTGAAGAACAGGCATGAGTCAGGCCAATTAGGTCCACCAGGGCAGTGCTACTTTCTGGGACAGGGGAAGATATGGTTTTCGCCCCCATGGTTGAGCTCCACTCTTAGTAACTTCAGTGCCTCATGGCAAGAAGGGCCTTCCTCATTCTCTTTTGTCCTTTCTTGTACTTGGGACGAGAACAAAGCTCGCAACTCCTCAGTTAGGTACCAAGTGTGTCTACCGAAGTGCCACACGCCATTGTCAACTATTGTGGCGTCATATGGCAATTCAGCCAAGGTTTCACCAAATTAAGTCATTCAGTGGCGCACTTGCTGGAACAAAACACTCCACCATGGGACATAAACAGCGACTGTGAACACAGTAAACCATTCTAAGTTGCTAATTTGACTTTAGTCACAACCTCGGCTTTGGGAACTGCTCTTTGATCTGGCCTGACAAAAGAACAATCTTGGGGGTATAGAGCAGTTTAGCCATCCACCTGCTTTGGAAGTGCACGGGAGACCATTGTGAAGTTCACTGGCTCGGATCTTTTAGTTACAAGCAGCAGACAAAGCTCTACCAGCTCCTTGTAGTCGCCACGTAAATGGTTGGGCTAGAGATCACGGAAGAAGTCAGCCATCTCTCTGCTGGCGCCCTCAAACACTCCAGGCATTGCGGGTAGTAGTATTTTTTTTCATTGTACCAGTTGAGAGAAATGGGTCTTGAACCTAGAAATGCAATTATTGGGATTATTGTATTTGTACTCATCTATAATATTGTTTTAGGGTATTAAGATTGATATGATCGATCATTTGCTTGATGTTAGTATATCTTATAAGTCTAATAAAAGAAATTCCACTAAATTTGTTCATTAGATAACAATTATCCTTGTTATTTTGTAAGCCGACGGTGCTAGCTCAAACATGCACCGATCTCCAAGAAAATTTACAGGGGTGTTTCCTAGATAAATAGACACTAAAACTTTGAACAGCATTGTAGGACCATTTTTATTTTGAGGGCAACGGTCACACCCTAACCTACAGTACAGTACTTCAAACCAGAAATGAGTTGTTTTAACAATAAGTGAAATAAATGGAAATACAGTGGTCTCAGTTAACGAACACAGTTCGTTCCAGAAGATCGCTCATAACCGAAAATTTTCGTTCACCAAACCATTGTTTCAATGTGATTTTTAATTGGTTCCAGCTCACCGAAAATTACATACAAAGTAAAAAAATGCAGTAAAGTACACTTTGAGGTGTGTATAGAAGGCCCTGGTTGATGATGATGATGATGGGAGTTAGAAGGGGTGGAGGAGAAGGAGAAGAGAAGGAAGTGGGGTGGAAGAAAAATCACCCCATGCTTGATGTCGTTATTTCACCCATAAAATTTTAAGTTCACCAGGTGTAATTCAAGATTATTTCTTTATATCAACACTGCACTGCACTATATATTGTCAATATGTTAAATAAATTTCAGAATGACCAATAATTGTACTGTAATAATGTAAAAATACTCTGGTTCAAAGACCCACAAGCAAGATGTTTCCTCCACTGAACAGAGATACAAACTGAGGCCTTGGTGGGTGAGTGAAGGCTGATGGGTGCACCAAAAACTAGTTCCCTGTACTGCAATTATGAAAAATTATGTTAAATGACTAAAAATTTTAATATAAAACTTGGAAAATTATTGAATAGTACAACCTTCTTGATATCTAATCCAATTAACGATTGTAGGCCCTAGAACTGATTTCTGTATTGGGACTAATCTTCCAGCTGGTAAGCCAAACATGTTGAAACATTTTCGGAAGAATTTCGTTAACCTAATTTTTGTTCGGAACTAAAATGAAGATTCTTATGGAAGGTAATTCATTAACCGAGGCCCTCGTTAACCGAGGGACCACTGTACTGGTATTATGTCATCTTGATGCCACTAAGGCACTGAGTTAGCTTGTTGTGAATGAGATAATGGGAAACCACCACAGACTTTGATTTAATCCATGAAGGAACAGATAATGAAGTTTTATTCTGAATCAGAGTTTCTAGGAATTGCAAAGTGAAAGAATCTAAGACAGTCAGTCTCCAGACTGTTAAGTGCTCTCCAATGGCTCAAACCGTGACCCAGTGAGGGTCAGCCATATGAAATTTTTTAATACAGTAGTCAACATGATTTAGTTCTGATGATTATTTTTGTACGGTATTTGCCTGTTGCAGTATATTTATATCAATTATTATTTTAATAGCTTCATAGCAACTATTACATACTGTACATTGTGATATTAATGTACAGTACAGTATTTAAGTTCATATGAATAGGCTTTAGAATATTATTTTGCTAGATTTCTTGGGGAAAGGGGTGGAAAATCCTATTTGCCATCAACTAACCATTGTGGCCAAGTTATTCTCTGATCTCAGTTTCATAGTCGATTATTATTGTTCCAATATACTTTCCAAAGTAGGTGACAAATGCCAATGTATAGTATTTAAATTAATGGATTGCTGGACAAGAAGATATACAGTATGTACAGTATATAGTAACCGTTATAATAATGGTGAGTGGGTCCCATAGGTGTGATAGCCCATTGGGGTGCTGCGCATAATGCCTTCCTTCCCCAACTGTTAAATTAGGTACCCATTTACAGCCAGGTGGACCAGGAGTGCCCCAAGACCAAACCACCAACCCTTGACAGGGGCTAGCACGGTATCAACTCCACCGCCACACTCGTGTTAATGGTAATGATGCTTATGTGCCAGTGACAGTCGATATATGTCTGTATTAGTCGCTGTCGTTGATGTGTCGACCTCCAGCTTTTTGTAAAAATCCTGAATTTTTCACATATCTACCTTAGGGGATACAGTACCAGTAGGCCTGGTGGATCAGGATCATTTGAGGGTTTGGATCAGGATTTTAATGAGCTATTTTTAAACAATAGTGCCTCTCACTAAAAGGCTTGTAACCAGATTTAGTGAAAAATATAACCACATTCAGTGAAAATTATTTTATAACATATATTTACTTAAAGTACATTCAAATTTGGTAGAATTTATTCATTCATTTAGGTTTTATTAAGAATCTATTATTATCTGTTACTATTCATACCAATAATTCGTTCATAATTGTGTTATTTTGTAGTCGTGCGGGTGGCTTAACCAGGATTTCTTCATTGGGAGGGCACAAGGATTTATGGGGCACCACAGTTTCAATCAGGCCATTCATACACCACTAGAGTATTTATTTTTTTAGCTGCTTGGGGTTTTACACTGAGCATCTGAATGTCTATAGAAAATTTTGTGGAAATTAATTTTTCTCAGTCCATACACTCTTGGTACGCTAAGCGTCTAGTGTTGCTGGGGCTCTCATACACCTGCCAGTACTGTTTACTGCACCCTCCTCAGTTTCAGCTGTGACATGCAATGCAATTTCATAAAGAAATTATGGTTTTCTGTGCTGTTATTGTTTGCAATGTTTAGATTAACTATTCGTCAGTAATTTTGTGAAGTATGTTTTTATCGTGATTACAACTCTTTTTAGACTTGGCTAAAAACATTTTGTGTGTTGATGTTCTTAACATCATAATCTGTCAAAATTAATTTTTTCAATTTTATTTATATCATACTTGGTCCCCAAAATACAGGTAGGCCTCACAATAATCGTGCTAATTGGTATCCGCCAGAGCCCAATTCCGAAAGGCACATATGAAAATTCTATAATCACTTGCTGAAAAACTAAATCTAATTCTATAATAAAATTTTTATTGTTTCAAACTTACACTCCAATGCCATATTGATTGAACAGTTCTTTTACACTTATTCCATTCTGTATAAACGATGTGTTTCAGAGTTAAACAATTTAGTGAGCACAAGGGGCATTTGTGGTACAGTGGTGATGCACGTGGCTCCAATATGTCAAGGGTCTGCCTAGGCCCAGACACAAATGAGAAAGGTGTTATCCAGTGTGACTTCCAAACACCACAGGTTTCCTGGTTCCTGGTTTCCTCCTGTACTAGTACAGTGGTCCTCGGTTATCGAGCACAATCTGTTCTAGAAGGTTGCTCGTTAACAACTTCGTTAACGAAACCATTGTTTCAATGGGTTTTTGGGTAATTGATCTAACTCACCGAAAATTGCCTAAATTCAACAAAAAGGTAGAAAAGTACACTTACTTTGAGGTGTGTATGTAGAAGGCTCCTGGATGATGATGATGATGGGAATTAGAATGGGGTGGAGAAGGGAGAAGAAGGCATTGGGGTGGAAGAGAAGTCACCCCATGGCTCCATTCACCCATAAAATTTTTGTTCTCTTGGTGTAATTCAAGATTATTTTCTTTAAATCAACACTGCACTGCATTATATATTGTCAATATGTAAAATAAATTTCAAAATGACCAATAATTTGCTTGCAAACACAGAAAAAAAGCATTTAGTTGAAGAGAGTCTCAAGCAAGATGTTACCTCCACTGAAAAGACACAAAGACTGACACCTGTATGGTGTGTTGAGAGGCTGGATGGCGCGCATAAAACTAGTTTCATTTCCTTCAATTATGTTCAATAATTGTTAAAATGAATAAAAAGTTCATATTAAACTTTTAAAATTATTGAATAGTATAAACTTCTTGATATTTGCTAAAATGGTAAGGAATTTAAGCCTAGAACCGATTACTGTATTGGTGGACTAATACTACAGCTGGTGGACCGCCAAATGGCGAAACATGTTGAGGTCGGCTCGTAAGAAACTCGTTATCGAGGTTGCTCGTTAACGAAGTTAAGAATCTTATGGAAAGTAATTAGTTAACCGAAATCACGTTAGCCGGGCTCGTTAACCGAGGACCACTGTACTGGGTACACCACCCACCCAAACTGCTAGTAGGCTAGTTGGCTAATTTGAACAAATTTCAAATTGTATGAATTTGCTATGTCAGTTTGTTCCTTCACAAATTAAATTATAATAAAATTCCTCTTAAATCAGCTAGAATCATAAGTTTGAATACAGTGCACAACAGGCATGAGTTGCCATAGTTATTGTAATGATAAACAATAAATGATATAGCATGTCATAAACTACAATAGCACTTATTTTATTTACAAAAAATAGCTTCTTCCACACACAACACATCCTCTGGTTGATGCGACTCACTTCAGTCAGACACTCGACCAACTGACTCCTGAGCGTGTACGTAACTGCTGTGCTGCACCAGGTGTATGCCATGGCATCACATTGGGGGAGGGCATGTGCAATGCAGTTTATATAGAGAGGAATAAGTGTTAAAGAAGTCTGTTTTCCACAAATCAGTGCATTTTCTTGAACAATTAAATTTAAATTTTTTTATTTTTTTCTCAAATGATGACGGACAACCAAGAAACATAGCACTTAGAACACTCATGAAAATGCATGGATTCTGACAAAATGGACTTCAAGACATCAATTTGTGATGTCAGAGTGCAGCATTGTACATTGTAGGATTTATTGGGGGATCCTAAGAGTGAGGTTCAACAAGCCGGAAAGTCCATTTGAAGTGATTTTAGTGACCGTTAAAATTATTTAAGTTTTTAAAATTTAGTTTTCAACGTTACAGTACAGTATATCATGTTGAAATAATTTTTTTGGAGATATTTTATTGAAACAAACTTGTTCTTATTTATTCAGAATTATTAAAATACCAAATTTATCTTTCTACCACAGTTATAACAGATGCTCTGGATAAAAGTTTACACACTCTTTTGGTCTAAATTTTTCCCTTCTGGCCAAATTTACACAGCCCTAACGACTCAAATAATGGAGGGCCGAGGACCTAGAGAGTTAAGGTTAGGTTTTCCGGTTTATTAAATGGTGTGTACAGCCTTGTTCTGGAAACATGTTTTTAAGCCTCTTGGTTTACCACTTTTTTTTTCATTTTCTGTAACCTCTACTGTAGCTGTGAAAGATTTCAGTGTTGACAAAGGTGATGAAAGTGGCGACATGCAAAAACAAAAGCTATCTGCTCTGAGAATACTCTAGCAAATGGTATACACATATGAGGCCATTAATCTGTTGTCCGGTATCTAGATTGCTCCAAAATTCGATGTTCTGGAACAAATTATTTAAAATGAGCACAAAAGTAATTCCCAGGCTGAGTGGGATATTTTCAACCAATTCCCACCTATGAGCTATATGTTTGTTATGCTTATGTTTTAACCTGTAATTTTGGAGATACTGTATATCTAATATTCTTTATTTTCTTTACTCACTTAAATACATTTTCAATCTTACATCCAGAAAGTGAAAAATGATTATCATAAGGTAAAGTAGTTTTCAACTCGTAATTTTGGAGATATACACTTATCACCCGATGTATGAACTCCATACAGTATTTGCAATTCATTTATTCATGTAAAATATAAGTACTGTAACATCTTTTTCAAGGTTCACAATAAAAATTCAGCTATCCAACAGGGTTGTTGGAAATTTTGTGATCGACCTTTGACAGAATGCATCTCACACACACACACTACACAGTTAATCAATTATCATGTGTATGCTGCACCATCCTTCCCCTCTCACCCACCCAGTACATGGATGTGGGAAGGGAGGTAACACCAATATTTTTGAATATGTACTACTACTTTGCTGTCACCGGAATCAAGTATGATGATCATCCAGCTATGATACAATGATATGAGTTATAGGATGTCACCCTCATTGGTGAGTTCTGAGGTGACTAGAGAGGCCGATATGGGATTGGCAGGGCCGCCTCCACAGATGTTGCATGTGGAGGGCTACATCTAGTGCGGAAGTAGCATCTTTCAGGAGCTGGCTTGTCTGCCCCGGTATGCAGTCGGGCTGAAAGTATTGACACCTAGTGTGGTGCTCCTCCACTACACGTGTGTGGAGTGATTGTCCCCAGGTGAGGGGTCGATTTGGCACTTCAGGTTCCTCTGAAGACTATCCCCATACCTTTCAGTTGCCCGCCAGCATACACACATTCGTTAGGTGGCTGTAAAGTATCTGCTTTGGCAGTCTACTGTCATCCATGTGGGTAACATGGCCAGTCCAGCATACTTGTTCACGGATAATGCCTCGATGTTCTACATTTGGTGTCACCGAGAATACAGTATTGGCATTTGTTCTCTTGTCTTCCCTGTGAACTCGAGGATGAAACATAGACCATGTTGGTGAAAGTTTTCATGTGCCTTGAGGTGCCTCCTGTATGTGATCCATGTCTAGGCTTATATAGCAGGGTGGCAACACTGCTCAACACATGTGTAATTTTGTAGACAATTTAAGCTCCCACAGCTGAAAACACGGATACAGAATCTGCCGCTTGAGATGCGTATCTGATCCAATGTTGATTCTCTTCATCGATTTCCGCAGTGGTGAACAGGTGGGAGCCGGTACTAAGAGGATAACATTAGAGAGAATAGTACCTAAGCTGAATGCATGGTGGAGGTGGTTGAAACGGGCAGGCAGAAAGAGAATCTAAGTCTTATGTGCATTCACCTCAAGGCCAAAGTGTATACGCATTCAGGTGTTTGGGATCTCCTGTAAATAGCGGTCAGTGTGGCGACTAGGAGGTCGTCTGCATACTGAAGTTCAGTGATGGAAGCTACCGACACCTTGTTCCTGTCTGAAGTCGTCTTATATTGAAAGTCCTTCAATTCATACTGGATGTCCCACCAGCCAGCTAAATTAGCATGGGCACGAGTAAGGAAGGCAGCCAAGAAAATTAAAGAGAGAGTGTTGGTGCCAGCACATCCTTGTTTTACCCCATTTGGATGGGGAAGAACTCAGACTGGTGTGCCATTGTGCAGGACACTGCCATTAATGCCATCATGAAGTTTCATCACAATGGCAATGAATTTTGGTGGCAACCAAATGGCTGAGGTCCGCCAGAGGGCTTCCTTATTGACCGGTCAAGGCCTTGTAAGGTCGATGAAGGCCATGTACAGGTCACAATGCTTTTCTCTGCATTTTTCCTGTATATGGCACGAAAGATCATTTCAGTGGTGCGTGATGGTCTAAAGCAGGGTCTGCAACCTTTTGTACTAGTCAGCCACTTCAGGATTGAATGAGCAAGCAGAAATGCAGGACTATATTTTACTTTAAGAAGAATTTTTACAAACAACACCGATATGCAGGCATTCACATTTGAAATATAAAAAACAGAGAAAATGTACTTTATATATATTGTAGTGAAGGAACAAAAAGCCTTGTAATATTTTTTAGAATGAAAAAACTGTCTTTCAGCTGTTACTAGTAGTATATAAAGCTGGCTTTTGCAATGCAAAATAAGGGTTCACATTCCAAATGCAGATACACAGAACAATATTAAAACTAATGTGTTAGTTGAGCCTGGATATGATTTGCAATTTCAGCAAAATTTGGTTTAAGTTTGGTAACAGCAGCCTTCCTAGTTCTGTGGTGTGAATGTTGGTGAACTTTGAACGGTACTTGTTTTTCACAAAGGTAAGCACACTGAATGTCTGCTCACAGCAGTATATTGATCAAACTTGAAAGAATGGTGAAGCTACTCTTTTCAACATTTTCTGATGTACATGCAAAATTCCAACAGTGACTCTGAGGTCTTGTGAGTCGTCTCGGGACATCATTGTTTTCAAGTCAAGGAGCTCCATTTGTGCATCAGCAAGGTTTGCTTTGTTAATGTAAGGCTGACAGTTGAGCTCGTCTGCTTCCAACAAAAATGGATTTGATAGGACGAGAACAAATTTCTACTGAAACTTAGAAAACCGATCTGTAAATTCAGACTCGCTATTTGCAAGCACTTTGTGTATTTCATCGTATGGGTTATTCACAAATTTGAAAGCCGAAAACCGCGTTAAAGTTTTAACTTCAAACATGCATAGTTTTGTTGTTTTTGAGATACAGCATTCATTTTTTATGCATTTTGAAGCTAAGGACTGTACTGCAGATGGTAGGAGCACGTCAGAAGTCATGTACTGGTTGTTGCAATGTTGACTTGCAGCAACTAAACTTCCATGGCTTTTTTACTTAAATCAATATCAGAGTGTAGATCGCACAACAAAAGCTGGGAAAGGAGAGGATTGGCTGGAGGGGCTGTGACGTAGATAGCAGATGCTCAATGTCATTGGCCGAGACGGGAGGAGGCTGCAGGCTGGCGTTGTGATTGGCCGCCCGCTCCTCTGCTCACTCACTGACGGGATGAGAGCACCTGGCGATCGAAAAGCCAAGCCCATACTTTCTTGTTTGCCACAAAATGATGTTCTACCCTGTTTTCAAGGGCGAATAGTGCTTTCCAACCAAAACGGGTTTCGCCCGGGGTAGTCTGAATGAACCTTACGATCGGGCCTCATTTGTTTGTGTGTGTGTCAGCTGCCGAGTGATTTTGCTGAGTCTCACAAAGTGTGTGCAAATTAGGTGATGGCTGCATCATCTTACTGACAAATGCAGTTTTAGAATGGTACAGGTCACAAATTACTTTATCTTTTGCCTGGGTTGTCGGTTCAGTGCATTCAAGTGTGGCGTAGTGTCAGCCCAAAAAGCTTTTCAACCCACTCATTTGTAGTCATTTTCTGGATAGTTTGAATTTTCACAGGCAATTTTTGCTGGGCAGTTATAAGAGTCAGTGCAGTAGAACGTTGATATAGCGAGATACATTCTAAGTGCTGTAAACCGAATTACACTAAATCTTAGTGTTGTTTCATGGAATAATTTAGTTTGTTACAGAGAAACACAAAATACTAAAAAACTGAGAGTCTACCCAGATGCACCACAGCCCATCTCCTAGAATAAACAAAATATTGTTTTTGTAGTACAGTGGTCCTCGGTTAAGCGCCTCGGTTAACGAGATTTCGGTTAACGGTTACCTTCCATAAGATTCTTAACTTCGGTTAACGAGCAATCCCTCGTTAACAAGTTTCTTCTGAGCCGACCTCAACATGTTTTAAGCTTGCATTTGGCGGTCCACCAGCTGTAGTTATAGTCCGAATACAGTGTCGGTTCTAGGGCTTATATTCCTTACCATTTTAGTAAATATCAAGAAGTTTATACTATTCAATGATTTTAAAGTTTAATATTAAATTTCTTAGTCATTTTAACAATTATTGAACATAATTGAAGGTAAGGAAACTAGTTTTATCTCTATCAATACAACGCCTGCAAATAGGCGTCAGTCTTTGTGTTCTTTTCAGTGGAGGTAACATCTTGCTTGAGACTCTCTTCAACTAAACTTTTTCTGTGTTTGCAAGCAATATTGGTCATTTTGAAATTTATTTTACATATTGACACTATATAATGCAGTGCAGTGTTGATTTAAAGAAAATAATCTTGAATTACACCAAGAGAACTAAAATTTTATGGGTGAAATGGCGCCATGGGGTGACTTCTCTTCCACCCCAATGCCTTCTCTTCTCCTTCTCCTCCACCCCATTCTAATTCCCATCATCATCATCATCATCATCATCATCATCATCATCATCTCAGGAGCCATCTACATACACACCTCAAAGTAAGTGTACTTTTCTACCATTTTTGTTGAATTTAGGCAATTTTCGGTGAGCTGGAACCAATTACCCAAAACCCATTGAAACAATGGTTTGGGTTCACGAGCAACCTTCTAGAACGGATTGTGCTCGTTATCGAGGACCACTGTACAGGTATTATTTTGAAAGAAACACTCATAAATCAACACAGCTAAAATTAAGGATGCAAATTTGTCTGTTTACTGGCTGGGAAGATGGGGGGGGGAGGTGATATGTTTGACAGTTGATGCAAGGTCTAGTGCTTTATTTATTTCTGTTCTTAAGAGAGACTTTAAGTTTTTTCTTATAAAATGTCACTGAACTGACCTGGGGAATATAATTAACATGGCTGGGATTCTTATAAGATAGTGATTAGTTTGAATATATAGATGCTATAGTTTGCATTAGACATACAAATTTTAGCTTTAACTAATTTATTACAAAGGTAAAATTTGTATCTCTTGTGCAAAACATATGGCGTTTATTTTCAAATTATTCGCTGTCTTGCAAATTCTAGCAGTGCAAATTATATTCTCCTAACTAGTCTGATATTTTATAAAATAAAACTTAAAGCCTATTGTATAACACAAACCCTGGCTGGGAGGGATGGGAGAGTGACAGTGTTATTAATAGTTGGCACGAGGTCTAGTGAAATATTTATTTGTTTATTTATGTCTTATAGATTGAGTTTTGTTTTGGTTTTATAAATGTCACTGATCTGACCTGGGGAATATAATTTTCATTGCTGGAATTCTTATAAGATGGTGATTAATTTGTATATAATCATGCTATAGTTTGCACGAGACAAAATTTTTTTAATAATTTAATACATTATTTTTAGCACATGTACAGTACAGCTTTGCCCTTAAGACAGTGTAGTGTGCCCAGAGAAACATTAGTCGTGAATTTTAAAATATGATATGCCAGATTGACTCGCGCAAAATAGGAAAGATTCGCTTTAAATGAAAACATTGTTTCTTAATTGTGGGTGTCGCTTTAAATCAATAATCTTAAATTGAATCGCTTTATTGACATTCTACTGTAGTAGGAATCTGCAAATCATTGAAGTGATTTAGTACTTCACCTTCAGAGAGTCAACGAACTGCTGCGTGATATACTATATCACCATAATGTTCATCATATTCCTCGAGCAGCAGCTTGAATTGCCTGTGCTTCAAGGCATGACCACGAATAAGTTAACAGCTTGAATAACCTCTTCCATTACCTCTTTTAAGAATGCTGATTCCAAGCTGTGCATACTGGCCAAATGTTCCTGATGTATGAGACAATGGTAAGAAAAACATAATCCCTAGTGTCATCTCTCTGCAGCCACAAATCACCATGGCTACCTAACATCGCAGGCACTCAATCAGTAGTTACTGTGTACACCTTATATAGTGGGACATCAAATTTCTCACATGTTTTCAGTACACCATCAAGAATGTCACTTCCACAGTTCTGTCTGTAAATAGGTGAAGATCAAGCAAGTCTTCAACTAGTTCACTGGACTCATTCATGAAGCGAATAAAATACAACATTCGGAATGTCACTGATATCAGTACTGTCATCAACCGCAAAGACTTACAGCAGAAGCATCTTTCAGAAACTTACTCATTTGGTCATTCACATTGCCAACACCGATGTCACTCATCGAGTTGCTGTGTCTGAAAGTGGAATATTCCTTATTTTTTGTATAAGCCCTTGTTCTTCTTTATTTACCTGCTTCAATGACCATTGAAGCACATTCCTGATAAATGAAAGAGTCAGAATGGGTTTCTTTGCCTGAGCTAATTTCCAACTGACTTTGATTGATGCCACGAGGTCTTCTCGCCTTGATCTGTTCTAAGATGCTGTGTTAAGGACATTGCTGACTTTCTGACGTGCTTGCTTCATGTGCAAGCTTTATTCTTCTTCTTCTGTGTCCTTTGGGTATTTTTCATTATACACTGTATGTTTCACAAGGAAATGTTCACTCAAATTGCTTCTTTGAACACTTGTATGACTGTTTCACAAATTGAGCAAATACAGTTCTGATTTTTGCAATAACAAAGAATTGCTCTTCCCAAGAGGGTTAAATTTGCAATTTTCATCTGCAATTTTTGTTTCTTCGTTGCTGGAGGTGGCATATTTCCTTTCAGGTCTGAAACAGAATACCTAGAGTCACTCATGTTATAAGAGTATCAGTTGTAGCAATTAATTATAGACATTAATAGGCAAAAGCTAAATATGTTGTAGGTTATTCATAAAAAGTAAATAAAATGCAATGCAATATTAGACTAGGCCCTCTTTCTGCTGGCCCAAGCAATCGGCTTGTCAGCAAGCAACGTCCCTATACACAATTGTGATGCAAATCCTCTTGTATATTATAAAAATGTCGACCATACAATTCCAGTGCAGTTATCTGAAATATCTACTGTAGTGGGGAAGCCTAGTAGCTATCAGTTGATGGAGTTTTGATGTAGAAACAGGCGAGTTGCGATAACAGCTCTTTTTCTTCTACATCTGACTAAATAATTCATATTTATATAAACTACTTTGTTCTACATATATTCATGATTAGTTTATAATGTTATGTGTAAACTTACCAATAATTGGGGCTGTTCAAAAACTAGGGAGCAGTCAGCGAGGATCAAGCCGGGATGACGTAATGGTTTGTTGTGGTGCGAGCGGCTGTCCGCGTCACCAGCAAGTCGCAGATCCACCTTTCGCGGTTAAAACTTCGCCGCATAGTCCGAACTTTGAAAGTTGTTCAGCCGGCCCACATGTATAACAATTCCCATCCACATGCGGCTGGAGAAAGGAAGGTTGCTGACCCTGGTCTAAACCACATTGAGATTCTGGATGGGTTTTTCGTGTCAGGAAAAAAGTATGTTTAAGAGGACTCAAGTGATAATCTTGCGGTTATGGACAGCAGTGAGATCCTGTGGTAGTTGCCATTGTCTGATCGGTCTCCTGTTCTTATAAATATTGGCCGATGGTGACGGCTTTAGATCTTGGTGAATTTCCTCTTTCTCCCATATATTCTCAGGAGAGAGGGAGGCGGCTGGTATGAAGGTCATCCTGCTTTATACACCTCGGCTGGGATTCCATCAGGTCCTGTGGCTTTGTTATTTTTCATCTGTTTGATGGCAGTAGCTACCTCATCCAGGGATGGAGGATAGCTGAGGTGGGTCAGCTCTGCATGCTGAGCAACCTGCTCGATAGGACATCCACATCGGGTGGAAAACTTTGTCATCAGACCCAAAGCAGAAAGGTTTGGAGTGATTTTTTCATATTTCTCAGATTTTTGGGTACCTGTAATTGCTTATATCATTATTTATCTCTTTTTACATTTAGAACATTCGCCATAGGCTGAGGTAGGTTTACTGTATCGTGTGTCTGAGGTTGTCTCCATTGGTGTCAATGTATTAATGGAATTAATCTCGATTTAGCAAATTAGTTCACTAAATCGAAGCGAAAATAACAACAAATTCCTTCCGCTAAATCAAGAGTTCATTATATTGGATTCCGTTAAATTGAGAAGATACAGTACAAATACTTCGATTTTGAGACGTTTTCATCAAACCAATTCAGGTGTTTTCTTTTGATCTGGCCAAGAGTCTCGTTACAGGTTTTTGTAATGACAGCTTTGATGGGACCCCATTCGGCACTCGGTTTTGGTTGCATGTTGTTGGGTTGTTTATCAGACCATCATTGAGCTGCTCTCTGAAAGCATGTACTACTGTCTGGAGCATCCAGTCGCCGTTTTGGGCGCCATGAGGGGAGAGTTTGGCTCTAATGAGCCAATGATCTGTGACAGTGGTCTGAGCCAGGCATGGCTTGAGTGATGAAACATTTATGCAATCTCTTTCTCTGAGATGCCAATGTTTGGATCGTGGGTGTTGCCAGGACCTTTGAACTTGTCGGCTTGCTAAACAAGGTGTTGGTGATAGCGAGGTTGTGTGCAGCACACTTGCTCAGGAGGATTACACTTGCCTAATCCATTTCTCCCAATTGTTCCTTGCTGTATGTCAGCATCTCTGCCAACTCTGGCATTGAAGTCATCTTGGAGCACACCTTATCTTCTCTTGGAATAGAGGTTAGCACTCTGTCAGGTCGGCATAAAAGGCCTCCTTGATGTCATCTTCTGCATCCAGGCTGGCGTATGCAATAATAAGAAAGCATAACATGAGTAATTCAGTGAGACTCGGAGCGTCATAGGAGCTCGTTGATCTAACAGGATAATGGCAAAGCATGGAGGGTGAACAAAAGGTTTAAAGGGCAAGGCGGTAAACACTTGAGTACGGTATTATACTACTCCTAATAATAATGAAAACAAGTTTGTAAATGGTTTGGAAGTTAAACAATTGATTTAGTAACACCAAACTTCTACATGTATATAAATAATGTGGTACAGAGTTAAAAATTGTGAAGAAAAGGTGAGCCAAATTTGGAGAAATTTTAAATTGCATACATCAAAAACAAATAAAAATTGCTATGATAAAAATAAAATTGATACATAGCATATCATAAAATCAATGCACAGTTCAACTTGCAGTCACTCGGCTGACTCAGGGATGTGTGGCTGCTGCCGCACTGGGCTGTGTGCATGCCATGTCATGGGGAGGGAGTCAGGAGCATGGCTGGGCTCACCGCAGTTGCAGCCCACTGCTGCCTCAAATTCGTTCACTTCCACACACATACACACCCTATACTCTTCATTTTTGTATTTTAAAGTTTTATATTATAATTTCTTCATTTATAAGCCACATTAGAGTATTGTAATGATTTTTTCACAACTTTTATAGTTTCATTACATGTACTAGCAAAAAGCAACATGCCATCTCACAGACCATGCCATCCCTGACTTTTGTGAATTTTGACCTAACATTAGTTGAGAAAGGGTATCAATTTATTTTATTGCTAATCTGACTTAACATTATGAATAAATGAGGAAAACCTTTACCTCATCTCCAGACACGGAGTCATTAAGGGTTCATGTGCAACTTCAGATTCACCCATAAATTCAGCTTCTGTCTCTGGAAATTACTTGTCACAACTGTTTGTCTCATGTCTCTTTTCTGAATTAATCTTTGATAGGTGACCTTTAGATGTCATTTTGTGCGTAATAGACAAGGCAGATAAGGATTTCCATCTGTGACAAAAGGAGGAACTATTGATAACCACCACGAACCACAGCTTAAAGACAAAATCTTAATAAAATCTTATAACCTGCAGACAGTTTATGGTTGCCATGACTGAAGTCAAATTCCTACGCTCTGTTATTTAAAGAACAGATAAATGAAAGATATTTGGCAATATGAATGTTAGTACAGTATATTAAGGCAGGCTGACCCTTAATCAGACTAAATATTCCTCAGCAATGTATAATAAGATAGCTCAATACTCATACTGACTTCATCTACATAGTAAAAATATTTAAATAAACATACAGGTACAAGATTCTCACGAAATAGTAAGTGTGGCCAAGTGCTTCTTATTTTTCACACTTTTTCATATACCACAAGAAACAAGTTTGAGCGTTCTTATGATCTGTTATTGTTTATACACAAGCATCTTACTACTGATGTGTTGCAATCTACAGTACATAGTAAAGTAGCTTGTATGGTTCCAATTTCTGTGATTTAAGGTAACACGACAATTGCAATCGCACTCTTCCAACATTAAGACATCCGGGCTAGAACTAGTATCCGAGAGATGACAACATGGCAGCACTCTCAGACCTGAAGATTACCTGGTTCCCAAAATCAAATTATCTTTATTCTTTTGAATTTTCACTGTATACATTTATCCCTGTGACAGTATCAATTTCATTCAGTGAGGATAGTTTCATTTTTATATTTTTATCATGGCAATTAGACTGAGGCATCATAGTTCATACATCTAACTACAGATATAAGACTTAAGCGTAAATACACTGCCCATAGATATTACTTTCACAATAGAGCCATGTTCTGCTTCCCCATTTATCAAACATTTCTATAGGTGACAGTTAGTTTATAAGATTGTTTACCAAATCAAAGTACTGTATATATCTGTAGTGCTTAATTATTTTTTGCAACAAAACTGGACAATTTCACAGGGCACACCTGGGAGGAGGAGGCACTGGGGCATGTGCCCCATTGTGCCACCCCATAGCTATGCCACTGTGCAAGGCAGTGTTCATATTACATCTAATGTAATTATTTCAAATGACAAATATGATTTAATTGATACATAAAAAATAATTGAAGTGTAATCAAAATGGTTTGGCAGTGTCCGAGGTATCTCAACTGCCATACTGGGCAGTGGGGAGAGCGAGTGTTAACAGACATTCAGTTTCATCGATTGAGAAGGGAAGAGAAAGACAAATCCTTTATTGTTGTTAGTAAACTTTAAAGCTAAGTAGTTTTAATATACTGTATAGTGTTCATATAAACAGACCAACATTTGAAGCATCAACACAAAATTATAGAATTTGAAGAAAAAAAACTTGAGGTCACATCTGCTAACTCGCCCTGCTCTCCCCACAAACAACTAATATTGTTGGCTGATTTCTTACATAGCTGCTTCCTGGCACCTCTAAATATAATATGATTTTTTAATTAGCTCAATCAGTGATCCAAGTAAGGCATGAGTAATGAAAAAGTATACAATGGAAATGTTATCCTGGGTGAGTTATACCCTGATTTCTTACCTAGATGATACTTGGCAGCTCTAAATACATAATGAAAATGTATTATTTTTAACCTTATTCTTATTGTACAATGGTACCAATAGCTCAAGCAGTGGTCTGGGCAAGGCATGAATGATGAACAAGTATACAGTGGAAATTTAATGGATGAAATGTCTGATTTGTAGGAGCAGTTGCTTAGAGATACCAGTTATAGATGTACCAGGCACAAGATATTATTGTCACTTCTGAAACAAGAAGCTAACTAACATGTATCAGAAAAGAAAATTTGACAGCTACAATACAGATGTACTTAATATTTTCTTGTGTTGAAGTTATAGTTTTACCCACAAGATGCCTGCATTTGAACTCCTTGAAAGTATTACTCACATTTAAATTGATTCTATTTTTCCTGAAAATTCTGACTACAGTAACCGTGATACAGTAATAATAACAGGATAGTAGTAAATATACCAGGATAAAGAAAAGACATACCAGTGTATGTATTCAGAGCAACAGATACTGTAGTGGTTTTGTAAGTACCATGAAGATTCTTAACATGACACGAAGAAAAGCTGAGCATTACGGGAACTCCGTGTTGGGGGGTGTGTTTGTGTGATGTTCCGTTTGTAGTTTGGTGGTGTCGGGGCACTTGTCCACCCCACCAGTGTTGATACCAGGTGTCTTTACTCACAATGCTGTTGCTGCTACTCACAATAAGTCTTTTTTCTCTCTCTCTCATATTTTTTAACGCCTTGTGAATGACCTGCGACTGTGGGTCATTTGCTTGGCTCTCGCGCTACAGAATGGGACTTCAAAGAGTCACATCTCCCTTTATTTTGTCCCAGCTTCATATGGATAAATCATTATTAAAGTCATACGAATGATTAAAAAATTACTATACTGTACTCTAATACAGTAGAATCCCAGTTATACACGGCACCTACTGTATGCGAGGATTTTCCAGTTAGTTGAACTTCACTCTTATGATCCCCAATACAGTAAATCATACAATGCACAGTGCTACAGACTGACCTTGCAAATTCATGTCTCAGAAGTCTGTTTTTTGCAAATATGTGCATTTTCATGAGTGTTCCCAATTACCGTCTTTTTAGCTTGTTCCTGCTCATTTGAAAAAATAGTTTTGAAATTTAAACACTCATGAAAATGCACGAATACGGAAAAATGGACTTCTCTAACACTTATTCCACTCTATATAAACGATGCGGCTTAGAAATAAAGAAAATATAATATAAAACTATGAAATAAGGTTGAAACAGCGGATCTCTCCTGTTGGGACAGAAACTCAGATGTACAGCAGCCAACTTTATTCTTGTGATAATAGCATATACTGTACACCTGTGACAAGTACATAGTCCCCAAATGTGGCCACACTGTTATGTATGTATAGGGAAATAACAGGCATGGCCTAGAAGAGATAAATTGGTCACAGACATGCGGTTGACAAGAAGAACATTAACAACAAGGCTCCTTTAGAAAAGTACAGTAATACTGACAAGCATATTAAACAACACCTCCGTAGCAATATAATCACAATAATGATATTTCACACACTTCTGTTCAAATTTGAGCGGGCAATCAGTGTCTATAGTCGGTGAAACAAGGTCTGTACTCGCGTATTATTGCTTATGCCCCAACGTCAATCCCACTGTGTACACAGTGCAGGGGGTGAGAGAGGATTCATAATTTTCTCATTTAAAGCACTACCCCAGGCTCTAATGTGCTCTAAAGGTGGGCAGCGGGTGTTAAACTATGTGAGGAGCCAGCTGAGGTGACATTGCCAGGCGTTGTGCAGTCATGCAACCAATCTCTTGGCAAATAACACATAGCACCTGTTGCTGCCAACACCCTGGTCGTCGACTCCCTCCTGCCCTGCATGGCTGAGCTTGATCCCTCCCTCGATGTGACGTCATGGCATACACACAGCACGACAGCAGCCATATCTATGATTCAGCTGGTGATTACCTGGTTGAAGTGTGTCAAGTTGCCCAGAGGATGGTTTTAGTCTGGAAGGAGCTATATTTTGTAAATAAAATATGTCCTATTATATTTCATGATATGCTATGTATCAATTTTATTGTTTATCATAGCAATAAATATGGCAGCTCATCCCTGTGATGCACAGTATTCAAACTGACAATACTAACTCATTTTGAAGGAATTATTATTATTTAATTTTGGTGCTGGTTAGTTGAATCTGCCGGTTAAACAGACTCGGATAACCAGGGGTTCTACTGTATTTTCTTTGTGGGAACATTGCTGTGTTTTATCTATACTTATGGTAGTAGTTGCCATTGAAAATAATCCATCATCCCGTAGCTGCTACTGCATTGTGTGATTATATGTACAGTATACAAGAAGGAAGGGTATGGTAGTGTTGCCCCAGCATGGCCCTGCATCACATGTAGCTACTAGCCTCACCATATGTAACATGACTCTTAAACCTGCCCGACCTCTGTACTCAGGATGCACATTCCAGCCACCTACACATTTAAGTTTGATGTTAAAAATATTTAGCAGGTTCCTTGATGCTAACCATGAATATATATTTTGACTACATAAATTCTATTTATGTGAATAATTTTTGCTTGCATAATTCACATGATGAGCAGGTGAAAAGAAGATTTACAAGACCCCCAAAAAACAAATAATTGATGCATTATTACAACCTGTGTCTACAATTTGGCTTGGGTATGTCTCTTGGTATGAGTCAAAGTTCCCCATGTACCCCTCATGTGTTTTCAGATGTTGGTTGTGGGGTGTAATAAGTTTTATTGTAAATACTGTACTGTACATTTGTCAGGGTGTATACCTGTCTTGACCTACTGATGGACAATTTAAATAAGTTATTAGGTGGGTGTTTTATCAGTTCTTTGCTGGTGTGTTTAATATGAAGTTATTAAAGTGTGTGTGTGTGTGTGTATGGGTGTGAGAAGGTTAAGGTTTATGATGTATTTTGGGAGAACTACTGTTGATACTTCTGAGCAAACCATCTGTGTTTTAGTAATCAGAACATAATTAAATTTATTTAATAATACTGTACATAGCTAAAAGGATAAGTACAGTAAGTAAAAAAAAAAATATATATATATATATATATATATATATATATATATATATATATATATATATATATATATATATATATATATATATATATATATATATATATATATATATATATATATATATATATATATATATATATATATATATATATATATATATATATATATATATATATATATATATATATATATATATATATATATATTTATATATAAGATTCAGTTATATTCCCACAATCATCTGCTTATTTTTGTATATTTAGATGTGAAAGAAAAGTTAACTATGTTTGCCACTTTTAGTAAGATAACCCTACTGTAGAATGCTTACAGTCCCAACCACTCACTAGTACCCATGAAAACCTTAGAAAACCCACAAGGTGCTTCTTGTTTATTCTTTCTCAAGGTCATGTTGTATATCTGTAGTCGCAAAGCTTGAGGAGTGGGTTGTTTCTTCGTACAGTATGCAATACTGTACTGTATATAGAAGGACTCATTAGCCCCCTCCTCCTGCTCCTCCTTCTCTCCAGGTTATGGGAAAAAATGAATTATGTTCACAGTTCACTGTTAGTCTGACAGTTTTATTTTTTTTATTTTTTATTTTTTTGCTATTAATGAGAACTTTGAGGATGTTGATGGGGACGAGGGGAGTCACATCCTTTGTTAGTCCTCATCTCTCCCCTGCCCTTGGTAAGAATAATACAAATATTGCTGGAATTTGTAGGTGCATCAGACTGATACTCTATACACAGTACATTACAGTACTGTACTGACAACAGAAGAGAGCTTAGCTCTGGTATCTCTGACGTATTTGAGTCTGTACTTACTTTGGATGCTATATAAGAGTTCTAATTTTAACAGATACTAAAGTCTGATGCATTAGCAGATCCTAAGTGTTTTGATCGAAGATGAAATTAATTACAGAGGAAGATTAGTGAGTCACTTAGAAGAGGGATTTATACCTACAGTACTCTGAGTTAATTTAGATTAGTTGTATATTATTACCATAAAACAAGGAGCACTGTACTGTACATGCTATGATCTGGCAGTGGTAAATATATTTAAGGCATAGGATGCTTAGCTCTCTTAATTTTCTCACGTGTTAATTTCCTCAACAGAATATTATTTTATTGGCTTGTTGTACACCTCTTGGATGCCTCATGCACTTTGGCCTTATTTGGTGGGAGGAGGTGGTAAACAGGCATTAGATCTCAGGCCTTATTAAGTGCCTTAGAGTCTAAGACACTTAATAAGGCTTAGACCACCTGTACTTTAAACAGTTTTAACCTCAACCTCCCATCCTGGATCTACACACACACATATACATGTACCTCTTGCTTTCTGTATAAAGTACATTACTAACTACCTGTATTATTACATATGTATCTTGAGAGAGCATTCACAAGTTGTGTTTTCAGAAAATCAGGACAGCTCAGGGTTATTAGGGAGCATCTGTGGTTCACAGCATTTTAAAATTTATGAATATCTGTACTTTATTAATTTTTGTTTAGTGGTACAATATCATGTTTGAAGTACACTCTGTAGTTACTCCATGACAGTTCAAGCATATCTTTATCTTCTAAAGTATGAGTGCCACACCTTAACTTGTGGAACATGGCATTGGAAGTGAGAACAGCTATACTGTATACTGTACATTGGAACACTAATTGTCTTTACCTACAACTTCACCTTGAGTATTTCTATTCTAGTTGACTGTATATACTTTTTTTTGGGGACACATTTGTTATACAGTAATAGCCTGAAAACTATTCATCAAAACAAACAATAGTATTCTTATTTAAAAAAAAGTTTTTCTAAAAATCAGT
>NW_024723868.1:0-8472 GCF_018991925.1 Homarus americanus | reverse complement strand
GGGACTTTGTTATACTCGACCTAGGCGCATTATACTTGATCAGGGGACTTTGTTATAGTCGACCAGGGGACTTTGTCATACTCGATCAGGGGACTTTGTTATACTCGATCAGGGGGCTTTGTTATACTCGACTAGGGGACTTTGTTATACTCGATCTGGAGCCTTTGTTATACTTGATCAGGGGGCTTTGTTATACTCGATCAAGGGACTTAGTTATTCCCGATAAGAGGGACTTTGATATACTCGATGAGGGGGCTTTGTTAAACTCGATCAGGGAAATTTTGTTATTCTCGATCATGGGCCTTTGTTAAACTCGATTAGGGGACTTTGTTATACTCGACCAGGGGACTTTGTTATACTCGATGAGGGGCCTTTGTTATACTCGATCAGGGGGCTTTGTTATACTCGATGAGGGGACTTTGTTATATTCGATGAGAGGACTTTTTTATACTCGATCATGGGACTTTGTTATACTCGATCAGTCGGCCTTTGTTATACTCGATCAGGGGACTTTGTTATACTCGACCAGGGGACTTTGTTATACTCGATCAGGGGCCTTTGTTATACTTGATCAGGGGGCTTTGTTATATTTAATCAGGGAACTTTGTTATTCTCGATAAGGGGGTCTTTGTTATACTCGATCAGGGGGCTTTGTTATACTTGATCAGGGCCCTTTGTTATACTCGATCCAGGGGACTTGTTATACTCGATCAGGCGACTTTGTTATATACTCGATCAGGGGGCTTTGTTAAACTCGATCGAGGGAACTTTGTTATATCGATCAGGGGCCTTTGTTATACTACCATTTCAGAGCGACTTTGTTATACTCAACCAGGGACTTTGTTATACTCGATCAGGGCCTTTGTTAAACTCGATGAGGGGCCTTTGTTATACTCGATCAGGGTTTGTTATCCTCGATCAGGGACTGTTATACTCGATCAGGGGCTTTGTTATACTCGATCAGGAACTTTGTTATACTCGATCAGGGGACTTTGTTATGCCGATCAGGGGACTTTGTTATACTCGATCAGGGGATTTTGTTATACTCGATCAGGGGACTTTGTTATACTCGACCAGGGGACTTTGTTATATTCGATCAGGGGCCTTTGTTATACTTGATCAGGTGGCTTTGTTATACTCAATCAGGGGACATTGTTATTCTCGATAAGTGGGACTTTGTTATACTCAATTAGGGGGCTTTGTTATACTCGAACAGGGAACTTTGTTATACTCGATCAGGGGCCTTTGTTATACTCGTTCAGGCGCTTTTGTTATATTCGATTAGGGGGCTTTGTTATACTCGATTAGGGGACTTTGTTATACTCGATCAGGGGACTTTGTTATATTCGATGAGGGACTTTGTTATTCTCATTCATGGGACTTTGTTATACTCGATGAGGGGCCTTTGTTATACTCGATGAGGGGCCTTTCTTATGCCCGATCAGGGGACTTTGTTATAATCGATCAGAGGACTTTGTTATACTCTATGAGGGGGCTTTGTTATCCTCGATCAGGGAACTTTATTATACTCGGTGAGGGGACTTTGTTATACTGGATCAGGGGACTTTGTTATACTGGATTTGGAGCCTTTGTTATACTTGATCAGGGGGCTTTGTTATACTCGATCAGGAGACTTTGTTATTCTCGATAAGGGGGACTTTGTTATATTCGATGAGGGGGCTGTATTATACTCGATCAGGGAACTTTGTTATACTCGATGAGGAGCCTTTGTTATACTCGATCAGGGGACTTTGTTATACTCGACCAGGGGACTTTATTATACTCGATCAGGGGCCTTTGTTATACTTGATCAGGGGGCTTTGTTATACTCGATCAGGGGACTTTGTTATTCTCGATAAGGGGGTCTTTGTTATACTCGATCAGGGGGCTTTGTTATACTTGATCAGGGGGCATTGTTATACTCGATCAGGGGACTTTGTTATTCAAGATAAGAGGTACTTTGTTATACTCGATGAGGGGCCTTTGTTAAACTCGATAAGGGGCTTTTGTTATACTCGACCAGGGGACTTTGTTATACTCGATCAGGGGACTTTGTTATACTCGATCTGGGGCCTTTGTTATACTTGATCAGGGGCCTTTGTTATACTCGATCAGGGAACTTTGTTATACTCGATCAGGGGCCTTTGTTATACTTGTTCAGGTGTCTTTGTTATACTCGACCAGAGGACTTTGTTATCCTCGATATGGGGACTTTGTTATACTCGATGAGCGGGCTTTGTTATACTCGATCAGGGGACATTGTTATAGACTTTTAGGGTCCTTTGTTATACTCGAGCAGGGGCCTTTGTTACACTCGTTCAGGGGACTTTGTTATACTCGAAAAGGGGAGTTTGTTATACTCGACCTAGGGCCTTTGTTATACTTGATCAGGGGACTTTGTTATAGTCGACCAGGGGACTTTGTCATACTCGATCAGGGGACTTTGTTATACTCGATCAGGGGGCTTTGTTATACTCGACCAGGGGACTTTATTATACTCGATCAGGAGCCTTTGTTATACTCGTTCAGGCGACTTTGTTATACTCGACCAGGGGACATTGTTATACTCGATCAGGGGCCTTTGTTAAACTCGATCAGGGCCCTTTGTTATACTCGATCAGGGGACATTGTTATACTCGATCAGGCGACTTTGTTATACTCGATCAGGGGGCTTTGTTAAACTCGATCAGGGAACTTTGTTATACTCGATCAGGGCCCTTTGTTATAATCGTTCAGGGGACTTAGTTATACTCGATCAGGGGACTTTGTTATGCTTTCGACCAAGGGAGTTTGTTATATACTCAACCAGGGGACTTTGTTATACTCGATCAGGGCCTTTGTTATATACTTTCGTTAGGGCCTTTGTTGCTCTTTCGATCAGGGGACTTTGTTATACTCGATATGGGGGTCTTTGGTATACTCGATCGAGGGGCTTTGTTATACTTGATCAGAAAGGGCATTGTTATACTCGATCAGGGGACTTTGTTATTCAGATAAGAGGACTTTGTTATACTCAATCAGGGCTTTGTTATACTTGATCCAGGGGACTTTGTTATTTCTCGATAAGGGGTCTTTGTTATACTCGATGAGGGCTTTGTTGCCACTTGATCAGGGGGCTTTGTTATACTCGATCAGGTGACTTTGTTATTCTCGATAAGGGGGTCTTTGTTATACTCGATCAGGGGGCTTTGTTATAATCGATCAGGGAACTTTGTTATACTCGATCAGGGGCCTTTGTTATACTCGTTCAGGCGACTTTGTTATACTCGACCAGGGGACTTTGTTATACTCGATCAGGGGACTTTGTTATACTCGATCAGGGGAGTTTCTTATAATTCTACCAGGGGACTTTGTTATACTCGATGAGGGGCCTTTGTTAAACTCGATAAGGGGCCTTTGTTATACTCGTCCAGGGGACTTTGTTATACTCGATCAGGGGACTTTGTTATACTCGATCTGGGGCCTTTGTTATACTTGATCAGGGGCCTTTCTTATACTCGATCAGGGAACTTTGTTATACTCGATCAGGGGCCTTTGTTATACTCGTTCAGGTGTCTTTGTTATACTTGACCAGAGGACTTTGTTATCCTCGATCAGGGGACTTTGTTATACTCGATGAGCGGGCTTTGTTATACTCGATCAGGGGACATTGTTATAGACTTTTAGGGTCCTTTGTTATACTCGAGCAGGGGCCTTTGTTATACTCGTTCAGGGGACTTTGTTATACTCGAAAAGGGGACTTTGTTATACTCGACCTAGGGCCTTTGTTATACTTGATCAGGGGACTTTGTTATAGTCGACCAGGGGACTTTGTCATACTCGATCAGGGGACTTTGTTATTCTCGATCAGGGGGCTTTGTTATACTCGACCAGGGGACTTGGTTATACTCGATCTGGAGCCTTTGTTATACTTGATCAGGGGGCTTTGTTATACTCGATCAAGGGACTTAGTTATTCCCGATAAGGGGGACTTTGTTATACTCGATGAGGGGGCTTTGTTAAACTCGATCAGGGAAATTTTGTTATTCTCGATCATGGGCCTTTGTTAAACTCGATTAGGGGACTTTGTTATACTCGACCAGGGGACTTTGTTATACTCGATGAGGGGCCTTTGTTATACTTGATCAGGGGGCTTTGTTATTCTCGGTCAGGTGACATTGTTATTCTCGATAAGGGGGACTTTGTTATACTCAATTAGGGGACTTTGTTATACTCGATCAGGGAACTTTGTTATACTCGATCAGGGGCCTTTGTTATACTCGTTCGGGCGCTTTTGTTATATTCGATCAGGGGGCTTTGTTATACTCGATTAGGGGCCTTTGTTATAATCGTTCAGGGGACTATGTTATACTCGAACAGGGGACCTTGTTATACTCGATCAGGGGACTTTGTTATACTCGATCAGGGGACTTTGTTATATTCGATGAGGGACTTTGTGATTCTCGATCATGGGACTTTGTTATACTTGATGAGGGGCCTTTGTTATACTCGATGAGGGGACTTTGTTCTACTCGATCAGGGGAATTTGTTATACTCGATCAGGGGACTTTGTTATATTCGATGAGGGGACTTTTTTATACTCGATCATGGGACTTTGTTATACTCTGTGAGGGGGCTTTGTTATCCTCGATCAGGGAACTTTATTATACTCGGTGAGGGGACATTGGTATACTGGATCAGGGGACTTTGTTTTACTCGATGAGGGGGCTTTGTTATACTCGATCAGGGAACTTTGTTATACTCGATCAGGGGCCTTTGTTATACTCGACCAGGGGCCTTTGTTATACTCGATCAGGGGACTTTGTCATACTCGACCTGGGACTTTGTTATACTCGATTTGGAGCCTTTGTTATACTCGATGAGGGGGCTTTGTTATACTCGATCAGGGAAATTTTGTTATACTCGATCATGGGCCTTTGTTATTCTCGATAAGGGGGTCTTTGTTATATTCGATCAGGGGGCTTTGTTATACTTTATCAGGGGGCTTTGTTATACTCGATGAGGGGACTTTGGTATACTCGACCAGGGGAGTTTGTTATACTCGACCAGGGGACTTTGTTATACTCGATGAGGGCCTTTGTTAAACCTCGATCACGGCCTTGTTATACTCGCTCAGGGGACTTTGTTATACTCTATCAGGGATCTGGTGTTATTTCGACCAGGGGGCTTTGTTATACCAGACTGTGAACTTGTTATACTCGCATCAGGGCCTTTGGTTATAACTCGTTCAGGGACTTTGTTATACTCGACCAGGGGACTTTGTTATACTCGATCTGGAGCCTTTGTTATACTTGATCAGGGGGCTTTGTTATACTCGATCAGGGGACTTAGTTATTCTCGATAAGGGGGCTTAGTTATACTCGATGAGGGGGCTTTGTTATACTCGATCAGGTAAATTTTGTTATACTCTATCATGGGCCTTTGTTATACTCGATCAGGGGAGTTTGTTATACTCGATCAGGAGAATTTATTATACTCGATCAGGGGACTTTGTTATACTCGATCAAGGACTTTGTTATCCTTGATCAGGGGACTTTGTTATACTCGATGAGCGGGCTTTGTTATACTCGATCAGGGGACATTGTTATAGCCTTTTAGGGTCCTTTGTTACACTCGATCAGGGGCCTTTGTTATACTCGTTCAGGGGACGTTGTTATACTCGATCTAGGGCCTTTGTTATACTTGATCAGGGGACTTTGTTATACTCGACCAGGGGACTTTGTTATACTCGATGAGGGGACTTTGTTATACTCGATAAGGGGACTTTGTTATACTCGATGAGGGGACTTTGTTATACTCGATCAGGGGACTTTGTTATACTCGATCAGGAGAATTTGTTATACTCGATCAGGGGACTTTGTTTTACTCGATCAAGGACTTTGTTATCCTCGATCAGGGGACTTTGTTATACTCGATGAGCGGGCTTTGTTATACTCGATCAGGGGACATTGTTATAGACTTTTAGGGTCCTTTGTTATACTCGATCAGGGGCCTTTGTTATACTCGTTCAGGGGACATTGTTATACTCGACCAAGGGACTTTTCTATACTCGACCTGGGAACATTGTTATACTCGATCAGGGGACTTTGTTATACTCGATCAGGGGGCTTTGATATTCTCGATCAGGGAACTTTATTATACTCGATCAGGGGCTTTTGTTATAATCGTTCAGGGGACTTTGTTATACTCGACCAGGGGACTTTGTTATACTCGATCTGGAGCCTTTGTTATACTTGATCAGGGGGCTTTGTTATACTCGATCAGGGGACTTAGTAATTCTCGATAAGGGGGCCTTTGTTATACTCGATTAGGGGACTTTGTTATCCTCGACCAGGGGACTTTGTTATACTCGATCAGGGGCCTTTGTTATACTTCATCAAGGGGCTTTGTTATACTCGATCAGGGAACATTGTTATTCTCGATAAGAGGGACTTTGTTATACTCAATTAGGGGGCTTTGTTATACTCGATCAGGGAACCCTGTTATACTCGATCAGGGGCCTTTGTTATACTCGTTCAGGCAATTTTGTTATATTCGATCAGGGGGCTTTGTTATACTCGATCAGGGGCCTTTGTTATAATCGTTCAGGGGACTATGTTAGACTCGAACAGGGGACCTTGTTATACTCGAACAGGGGACTTTGTTATACTCGATCAGGGGACTTTGTTATATTCGATGAGGGACTTTGTTATTCTCGATCATGGGACTTTGTTATACTCGATGAGGGGCCTTTGATATACTCGATGAGGGGACTTTGTTCTACTCGATCAGGGGAATTTGTTATACTCAATCAGGGGACTTTGTTATATTCGATGAGGGGACTTTTTTATGCTCGATCATGGGACTTTGTTATACTCGATGAGGGGCCTTTGTTATACTCGATCAGGGGCCTTTGTTATACCCGATCAGGGGACTTTGATATAATCGATCAGAGGACTTTGTTATACTCTATGAGGGGGCTTTGTTATCCTCGATCAGGGAACTTTATTATACTCGGTGAGGGGACTTTGTTATACCGGATCAGGGGACTTTGTTTTTCTCGATGAGGGGGCTTTGTTATACTCGATCAAGGGACTTTGTTTTACTCGATCAGGGGCCTTTGTTATACTCGATCAGGGGCCTTTGTTATACTCGATAAGAGGACTTTGTTATACTCGACCTGGGACTTTGTTATACTCGATTTGGAGCCTTTGTTATACTTGATCAGGGGGCTTTGTTATACTCGATCAGGGGACTTTGTTATTCTCGATAAGGGGGACTTAGTTATACTCGATCAGGGGGCTTTGTTATACTCGATCAGGGAACATTGTTAAACTCGATCAGGGGCCTTTGTTATAATAGTTCAGGGGACTTTGTTATACTCGACCAGAGGATTTTGTTATACTCGATCTGGAGCCTTTGTTATACTTGATTAGGGGGCTTTGTTATACTCGATCAGGGGACTTAGTTATTCTCGATAAGAGGGACTTTGTTATACTCGATGAGGGGGCTTTGTTATACTCGATCAGGGAAATTTTGTTATACTCGATCACGGGCCTTTGTTATACTCGATCAGGGGACTTTGTTATACTCGACCAGGGGACTTTGTTATACTCGATGAGGGGACTTTGTTCTACTCGAACAGGGGAATTTGTTATACTCGATCAGGGGACTTTGTTATATTCGATGAGGGGACTTTTTTTTACTCGATCATGGGACTTTGTTATACTCGATGAGGGGTCTTTGCTATACTCGATCAGGGGCCTTTGTTATACCCGATCAGGGGACTTTGTTATAATCGATCAGAGGAATTTGTTATACTCTATGAGGGGGCTTTGTTATCCTCGATCAGGGAACTTTATTATACTCGGTGAGGGGACTTTGTTATACTGGATCAGGGGACTTTGTTTTACTCGATGAGGGGGCTGTGTTATATCTCGATCAGGGGACTTTGTTATACTCGATGAGGGGCCTTTGTTATACTCGATCAGGGGCCTTTGTTATACTCGATCAGGGGACTTTGTTATACTCGATCAGGGACTTGGTTATACTCGACCGGGTTCTTTGTTATACCTGACGGAGCCTTTGTTATACTTGAGCAGGGGGCTTTGTTATACTCGATCAGGGGACTTAGTTATTCTCGATAAGGGGGACTTCGGTATACTCGATCAGGGGGCTTTGTTATACTCGATCAGGGAAATTTTGTTATACTCTATCATGGGCCTTTGTTATACTCGATTAGGGGACTTTGTTATACACTACCAGGGGACTTGATTATACTCGTTTTGGGGCCTTTGTTATGCTTGATGAGGGGGGCTTTGTTATACTCGATCAGGGGACATTGTTATTCTCGATAAGGGGGACTTTGTTATACTCTATCAGGGGGCTTTGTTTTACTCGATCAGGGAACTTTGTTATACTCAATCAGGCGACTTTGTTATACTCGATCAGGGGGCTTTGTTAAACTCGATCAGGGAACTTTGTTATACTCGA
>NW_024723867.1:0-12217 GCF_018991925.1 Homarus americanus | reverse complement strand
CTTACCTTGACTTTCCTACTTCAGAATGTTTAAAGTTGTATAGTAATATGAATGTTGGAAATTAAATAATCTACCATTATTTTTGGGCCTTGGTTACACCTTTGGATGGAGTTCATTATCAAGGCGCAACTCATGACGGAATCCTGAAACTGAGAAGTCTCTGGGGTTTACAGCTCTGTCGACGTTTGACCTAATGTATCCTAACCAATAATGAGATTCAGCCACTGTACAATGTATTTTTCAGAGCTATACCGAACGTATTCATAGATATTAAGCATGAAAACTAGGAGTGAATGCCAAAATAACAGGTAAAAGCGTCGACAGACCCACACAGCAATAGATTCCAACGCTAGTTTCACGATTAACAAAGTGCCCGTGAGAACAATACGAAAGTTCTCTTCTCCTTATTTGTTAAAATAGTAATTTTCACCGAATTCTCTCGTAAGTAATGACCATGACTAAGCTCCCTGAAATACTTTCCTTGGAAATAAGTGTTGAATCATCGTATCCATACAAGTAAACAACACCACTTTTTTAATAAAAAGTCTAAAAATAACTGCAGAACAAAGTATTGAAAAACTTTGGACAGCTCTTGGCATTTAACATTTCCTGATTCGCGACACAAGTGATAATTCCTAAATAAATATACTTACACTAAAACTATATGTTTTATCTTATATCATCTACAGATATTATTATGCACTACTAACGATGAATTGGGCAAGGAGGAATTATAAAATTTGGTAATAACTCAACAGGAAATATACCCGAATTTTCAGCTGTTTGAAAATTTAAACAAACTGAATTACCGTGATTGATTGATACGTTTATTGAGATACAAAAAACATTAATACATTTCAAAGGAATGAAGTGACATAAGTCATCCTCACCCTAGTCCAGGAATGTCCCTCTCAGGACTCACATAAATCCCTAATATTTCATATAATCAGTTATAGTACATAGTTATATTCTAGATGCAAAATTACTATATTTCTTTAATATTTCATCTATTTTCCTATTTTTAAACATCCACTCTATTTGCTTGGAGACATTATTTATATGGGCATTTCTATATACATTAAGCAATGGGCATTTCAGTATATAATGTGGCAGGGTATGGGATCTGGATGTTCTACAAACTCTACATTCTTTATCCTGTTCACTTCTCTCAGCTCCAAGTTCCCAATAATATTTATATCCTAATCTTAACCTCATATACACTGAATCTTTCCACCTACTCCTATCTTTCCCGTATGTAAATTTTGTGTTCATGAGAACATGATGGTAATGTTTCATTGTTTCACTTTTCTCGTATATTTCATTCCTTTTGAAATTATCTTCTATTGATTGTATTTTCCGTAATTTGCTCCTTAATTGTTTCCAGGTTTTAGTACATATTATGTCGATCTCGGCCTTTTCCGTGGCTCTTTTTGCTATTATATCTACTGCTTCATTAAGACCAATGCCTACATGTGAAGGGACCCATACAAATTGAACATTATGGCCATTTTTCCTTATTGTATTTACTAATTTTCTACATGAACCAATAATGTGTTCAAAGACTGGACTCCCACTGTTCAAAGAATCCAAAGCTGCCCTACTATCAACAAAAAAATATGCATCTTTATACCTCTTTACAACATTTTCCAATCCTAAATTACCGTGAGTGTCTTCGTATGTCAAGGCCACGTCACCAGGTCAAATACATCGCTAATAAACAGTAATGCTCATTAAAATTTAATAAATTTACAGGTATATTTTACACCTACTTTATACTTCTATAATTTCGTAAGATTGATGTGATTTGCAATAAAGAGTTAGTAATATATTTTTTTCAGATAAGAACCAACTGCTAATTTTTCTCCTTATCTTCTGACCAATGACAGCTCATTATCGTGGCCCCGACGACGTGGCAGTTGTGTCGTCGGTCTGTTACTGAAAAATAGAGGACTTCGCTGTGTTTGCCACTAATTTATGAAAAAGTGAGAACTATGAATTAGAGACGTTGTTAAGGATTATTTCTCACAGGGAGACTTAGTTGTTAGTGATAGTGGAAAGAAGAAAATGACTTGTAAATCCAGCATGACATTCCTGTACGAGACACTTTTCCCACCCACACTTGAAAGTTGTCACCAGGACGTGGACAACACCTAGATACGGTAAGTTAATATTATTAAGTAAACTTCATGGTGATGTGGTACAGGTAGACAATATTGTTTTGCGTGAAGTAATTTGTTACCAGTGTTCAGTGTAATTAAGTGCTTTTATCAAACACTAGTTAAGTGGTCAGGTGTTCCTCCTTACCTGTTCACCTCCGCCGCTTCTACCTGCTGATGTTGCTTATATTTCGTGTCTGTTGATGACCTGAAATCAATATTGTCAATTTAGCCCACTGACAAGGACGTTTATACATTACCATAGTGTAGTAAGCCACGAGGAAATTAGGTGAGGTCACTACAGAGTTTGGCCCGGTTCAAACTTTATTTTTCCTAGACAGGAATCCATACCATGTGTACAAAATATATGACCTTTGCAAATGAGATTGTGGTCATAATGAGCACGCGTAGAGCCGCTCTTTGGGGAAACTTTTGTTGCTGTGGTGAATTGTTTAATTTTACGTAATATATACATGCTAGTTTCTCTCTTAAAAACTAGTTCTTATCCGAAGCCTTTACGTAGACAAACTCTTAATACTCGCTTAGACTGCCCTCACTTCCCTTCTATGCAGTTGTATTTTTTTGTCATTTCCCTAGACCAAAACACTCGAGGGTATTTATTTTACTCAACCATGCAATCTTCAGAATTTTATCTTTGCAATCAATAGTTTAGACAATTCTAAGACACATTTCTTCTATGACATTTCCCTCGCAAATGACTTGTATATACCTGGGGGGAGGGGTCCAAAAAGAGATGAGGTTAAGTTACATAATTTTAGGTAATTTACGAGGGAAACGTCATAGAAGAAAAAGTCTTAGAATTGTCTAAACTATTGATTGCGAAGATAAAATTCTTAGTTTGTATGGTTGTGCTATTTTCGTTTAGATTAATAACTTCAGTGGTGTCTTACAAGGGGCGGCTGAGAGGCTACGGCATTTAAAGCGCTACGGCATTTAAAACGCTGAGCTGAGCGTAGTCCGTGTCATCTTTTATAAGCGATTTGAAATGCCACATTCTTAGAAGTTACCATTTACCGTGTGCCTTGGGAAATAAGCACACTCCTGAACCCAGGAACTATATCTAACCTAACCCAAATTTCTAAGATTCCCTGGATGACTGAAACTAAAATGCCCACACTACTGCTACTACACATTTAAGCTGCATGAAACTGTTTAATTATTCTGGAAGATAAATAAAAAAAAAACCCTAAATTGGTTAAATTAATTCGGAGTCTAACTACTACTGTACAAGTGAAATAATTTTTTGCTACCGTAATTATTTTGGCATTTTTCAAGTACAGTAATTTACTTCTAATTTTGTAAAAAAAATTGTTTATATTCATTACACATATATATGACAGGAAGATCGTGATACTGCACTTTAATTATTAACTCATTTTGTTCTGTTTTGCTCAGTAATCCTCCATCACCAACCAAGAAACTTTCAGCAACTCTTTCTTAATGGCCCTTAAATTTAGACTGTAAGTATTGTTGTTTTTTATCACCAAATAAAATAGCATTACCCTCCAGACTTTATTTATATATTTGCTGAGGTTAAATAGCAAGCTGTTCAAAAGTCCCTTTCAATTCCAAATATTTATTCAAGAACAACAAAACAGATACTGTATAGTGAGTGATTTCCATAAGGGAGCAGTATCAATTTCAGTGACTTTTAGAGAGCATGTACATACTGATGTCTTTGTTTTTTTTAAACAAAACTCCTTTTCCTAATGTTTAAAATCAATTAATCGCTAAATTCCTCATATTATCGTTTTTGTTAGTAAGGAGGCAAGGTTTCTTTCGATAAATTTAAAATTTTGAAATTATGCATTCTAATTTGAGACCAGGAAGATTTCGTTTCAAATCGTAATTAAGCAGTGTATGGCCGTGCCTGTGTTACTTGTCATCAGTGTATGGGCGTGCCTGTGTTACTTGTCATCAGTGTATGGGCGTGCCTGTGTTACTTGTCATCAGTGTTGTCATCAGTGTATGGGCGTGCCTGTGTTACTTGTCATCAGTGTATGGGCGTGCCTGTGTTACTTGTCATCAGTGTATGGGCGTGCCTGTGTTACTTGTCATCAGTGTATGGGCGTGCCTGTGTTACTTGTCATCAGTGTATGGGCGTGTCTGTGTTACTTGTCATCAGTGTATGGGCGTGCCTGTGTTCCTTGTCATCAGTGTATGGGCGTGCCTGTGTTCCTTGTCATCTTGACTTTACTTCTCAGCTTGCAGTTCCCTCTGCAAGATTTCGTGGACCTTAAAATTGGTTACATTAGGGTCGAGCGAGGAAATGACATGCGAAGACAATACTAACGGAAATGGAAGTTAATTAAAAGGCCCCAGTGTTAGGGTGCATAACAGCAGAATACCTTAGTTATTAAGCTCTGCCGACAGACCTGTAACTGGTGTCATTTTCCTAGTGGTGGTCAGCTAGTATAATTAACCTAAGAATAGATTCCTTCATAGAAAATCGTACAGTATAGACAACGTTTTTGGTTGCAAAGGTTAAATGCTATAAACTTTATTGATATTTATTTGGTGCTTTTATATCCCCCTTTTAATAGTCGCCCAAAACTGAATTATAGCTTTATTTGTTATATTCTTATTGTACTTAATTTGTCTTTCCACGTATTTCACATTACATTAATTTATTGTTATTTTATTTTCGGCTGTTTTAATTTCAGTATGAACATTGAAATATCTGAGTGTATAAATTACGTAAGAGTGAGTTGTTACCAGATACTATAATTAAACCACCATATGAGGACTTCTTAATATTTCTTGAGGCTTTTCAACGTACAACAACTGTCAAGAAGCGATAGAAGGCTTCACTGAGTAATTTGTTATATCCTGTAACAGTCATTGGTATAAGTTCACCCTTTTTTTCCTAATCTCGTCCTCATTATATCTTGATCACTAGGCAACGTGCTAGAGTGTTATGAGACTTATTATAACTCATTCCCACAACACATGAAGGATGTTTAGGTTTTGGTCGGCTTGGTTTGGTCAGGTTTTGTGATAAGTTTACACTTTCTGCAATGATCACTAAACTGGCAAGTGTGCAGATTCCTTGCTCATCTCTCCAAGATGTTTAATTGCAGTCTGTTTAATATTTCCCACTACTTTGTCCAGTTTTATAAAATAGTATTATTACTTGCCTAGGTTGTTAACATTGTACACCTGCTGAAGGTGCTGATAGTGCATAAGGAATTCTCATATACCTTCAAATCATGTCAGGGGATTTTCACATTATATTGTGTATAACTGCTAGATTTACCTATGAATAGCCTTTCAATCTTACTTTATGTGTCTGCAACTAATTGGATATACACGTTTTATAGAATACTGTACAGTATATACATTACAGAAAATCGTACATACAATCTTCGATTCATAGTATACGTATTAGCATTCTACTAGTATCGTACTAAACATAATTATGGCCACTAGGGTTCGTGTTTACTTGTACACTTATTTAGAAGTTTAGCCGTTAATAGTAGAATATTATCGTAAAACAGTTGCTAAGTCACTTGCTTTTCGTCACTCCTGACCTCAGATGACTAACTAAGAATCATATATTTTAATCATACACTAGCAAGTCGTAATGATGTTTAACCCCATGAGTACGATTCGAACCTGAGTAACTAACTCCGCATTACCAATTTAGTAATATATTTTAACTCCTTGCTCACAGTACGGTAACTTAATCCCTTGTGTTGTCTTAACCCTTGGAATAAGATGACCTATTCTCTTGAGTAAGATGGCATTGTTGTTATCGTACTAAGGAGTTTTATATTAGAGTTCAGTATCAGCCAGTTGCACGAATATTAGGGTAGTCACATTTTACTCTTGATGATAGATTGAAATGCGTAGCCACTAAGTTTGAAATGTCCATAAACAGTAGACCGGTGATATTGGTGTGAAATTTTAGTCACAGACCGTTTATAATTTTTAAGATAGTGATTATTAGCTTTGTGTCTGTGTAATACTGTTAACTGAAACCTAAATCTGAGGCTAGCCTGGTATTTGTCCCTGGCCTGGCCTCTTATTTCATTGCACATAACCATAACCTAATCTCTCCTAATTTTAGTCACACTTAAGCTTAATTAAATTCAACTTAATATAACATTAACGTAGCGTATTTTGAGCCAAATCTCTCTAACCTGACTTTCAAACCAAGCTTATCCACAATAAAATGTTATCATTAATGATATACTGAAGACGGACAGATTATGTAGATGCCTAGATGGCAAGCTATTTACATTGACGGGGCCGTAAGGGAACACCCGTTTTAGGGTTCTGTCAACGGAGCCCTGTAAGCCCAAAGACGCCTAATTTTTAAGGCTCTGGGTATCTGGTTCCGTTTGCGAAGCCGTAAAAGTAGTCCGGGACGCCACGTGTTATACATTTGACGTAACTCTTACGACTTGTTCTTACTTCTGCACCTGCAGTTTGTACATGCTATGTAGCTGTAACCTGCAGGTTGTGATACAGCAGGGTAGTGACCAAGGGCCATTCAGGCTTCGTTTTATTGTAAAAGATCGTGTTGATGATTTTTCCCTCTTGTCGTCTTCACTGTTGTTTCTCCGTAACCCGGAGACCAGACTGGTGGCCAGATTCAAATAACTTTTATTGTGGTAAAAGCCTAACGTAACCTAATCTATACCCACAGCACTATGTTGCAACCCACAACCTGCATATTTCACCTGCCGCGTGCTGCTAGGGTGGTCCAGCACCAGCCATGCTATTTGGGTGTTAAACAACGAAACCTGGGCTCCTGTGGTATGATTGTGTGATCTTACTATTATATCACGAAGCCTATGTTGTCATAAAGATTTTGAGAAAGTTCCGAAATTTTAAAGTATTATTTCAGAACCGTCCATGTAATTTGATCATACATAGGGTCAACCCCACTTCTTGGATCAGCGAGGCTCTTTATCCCGGGAAACGAATTTAATTAGTATTATCGCAGCTGCATTGTGAATTTATTTCTAGCTTAAATAATCTTTCAGATTTATAAATTAGAAACTACATTTGTTTTCATGTGGTTTAATATGTGAAATGTACTTACAGACTTTAAAAAAAATAAGACATGAAAATAAATAAATAAATAAATAAATAAATAAATAAATAAATAAATAAATATATATATATATATATATATATATATATATATATATATATATATATATAATAAAATCAAATCTATCTACACATGAGAAAAAGATTCATGGGAAAGGTGACCTATTAAAACGTCAGTTAGTGAAATAAAACTGTGGTTTTCATGAGTTCACTAAACCCGTACAAGGTGCTTTAGTGTACCAGTCCAATTTAGGAATGTGTAGGCCCTCTCTTTCATATATACCAACCATTAATATATCCCCGACTATATAAAATATCCTGTGGAAAATTTTTTTAAATGCATTTCATTTCGTACCAGAGAAAACATGCAATTTGGAAACCCCGAAGCTCAGTCCTTTTTCTTGTCTCAATAAATATGCGTTTCCTGGCTTCCCTGGGCAAGATTAATGGCCGGCCAACTCAAAACACTTAATTGAAACTCGTATCTTTACCGCCAAGTTACCTGGTAGTGGTCGTGGTCAGTTGTCATAAGTGCGTTATAAGGTGTTTATCGGCTTGGTGCCTGACGCTGACACAACACATTTCTCTTTAACTGACAAGTAATGAAAGGTTAGGAAAAGCATGCTGTTCATATTGTTATTACTAGTACTACTACAACTATTGCTACTATTACTACAGCTACTTTACTACTATTGCTCCTGCTACAATTACTACGACTACTGCTACCACTTTTAACGATTACAACTACTGTTGCTACAAATACTACACCTATTGATACAGCCACTACTATCACGGCAACAAAGACTACTACTACTACTAATTCCACTATTGCAATTGTCGTGCATGTCATTACAGGCAACATCGAGTAAGTCTCAACGAACATATATTTATTCCCTTCATCAGTGAGGTGGCAAGAATGTTGTGATGGAAATGAATGTCTGTCAGTCAGTCTAAGACAGCCGGAGGTGAGTAAACCAGTGGAAAGTTGAGGATTTCCTGTAGGACTGACGTTGGCTGGTTGTTGGAAGTTAGATCCGAGGTCAAGATATGTCAGATCTAGTGACACATTTCACCAGTGGTCTTTCTATCAAAGCGGGAATTGCTTCAAAGTGAGGCTGGTCCTTTTTATGTAACTAAAAGTGGTTCCTGCAGGCATGACGGCACGTAAGCAGGTAAGCTGATGTGTGTGTGTGTTCAGGCAGTACGTGGAAAGTAGAGCATACAGGAATATAGATAGATGTGTGAACTCTTTCTCTCTCTCTCTCTCTCTCTCTCTCTCTCTCTCTCTCTCGTGAACCTCGTCTAGGGACCAGGAGTTTCACCATCGTGCAACGGTGCTAATTTAAACCCGAATGTGTTTGTTTTTTCCGAATGGGAGTCTGGTATGTACAGGACAATCACTGCCGCAATTGAACCCCCCTTCCACCTTCCCTCCCCTTCCACCTTCCCTCCCCTTCCACCTCCCCTCCCCTTACCCCCTATCCTCGCCCACCACCATAGCTTTTAGCTCGTTTTCTCTTTCTGTTTTCAGTAAAATTTGTAAACTTGAAAACTAATTTTAGAGAAATATTGAGGTTTTGAGGGGTTTGGGGGAATGGAGAGAGAGAGAGAGAGAGAGAGAGAGAGAGAGAGAGAGAGAGAGAGAGACTTCTTCCGGGACTGCCAAGACAGCAATCAGTAACATTGTCAATGGTTGCTGAATTATAATGATGAGGTCGGGCCCGCAGGGGGAAATCGAGCGAGAATGAAGAAGGAAGGCGAGGATGGGGGATAGAGGGGGCGACGCCTTCCCAGTCGAAAGGGCTGCATAGCCTTCCTGCTGTCTGCGCCTGACGGATGGTACCATTCTCCACCTCCCAGGATGGGCGAGGATGGGGGAGGGGGATGGGGGATGGGGGGATGGGGTTGGATTCCACGCCCTTCCCAGTCGGTGGGTCCTGATACCTTCCGTCGGCGCCTGACGGATGGTGCCATTCTCCACCTCCCAGGATGGGCAGGATGTGAGGGGCTAGGGGATTCTACTACCTTCCCAGTCGGTGGTCGTGATACCTTCCGTCTGCGCCTTACTCTGGATGGTACCATTCTTCACCTCCCAGGACAGCCAGAGGGATGGGTGAGGGATGGGGATTCCATCGCCTTCCCAGTCGGTGGGTCTGATGGCCTCCCAGCTGCAAATCAGGATGGGTACCATGATCACCCCCAGGATGAGCAAGGATGGGGGATAAAGCCTCGAGATGACAGCTCCCAACATCACCACCCAGTAAAGGGCAGTGCAGGGATCAATGTCATCTTCGGGATGTCATTGTCGGGATGTCATAGTCGGGATGTCATAGTTAAGGTCGAGATGACAGCTCCCAACATCACCACCCAGTTAAGGGCAGTGCAGGGATCAATGCCATCTTCGGGATGTCATTGTAAATAAAAAGGAACAGGAACACTTTGGTAAAACAAGAAATACTTGGAACATTTTTCTGGTTGTTCTGCCTCAATTCCAACTCGCATCTGCTTTGACTATATATTACATTATTTGTTTGTTGTGTCTCGTGCATAAGGAAAGCTGCTTTTATCGCGCCTTTCAGTTGGAAAATCAGCGCCTTTGTATTTCTTACATCATCTATTTTATGTAATATAGATTCACGTATAAACATATTATTGTTATGTATGTAAAATATATTTTTGTGTTGGCATAATTTTCATCTGAATTATGAGAGAGAGACAGACAGAGACCGAGAGATACACACAGACAGACAGAGGCCAACAGACAGACGGACAGAGATAGTCAGACAGACATAGAGACATTCATACAAGAGAAAACACAGACAGGCATAGAGCGACAGATACACAGAGATAGACAGACAGACAGTGATAGGCAGACGGACAGACAGGCAATCAGAGTGAGAAAGGCAATCGGGCAGAGACAGCTGGAGAGACAGAGACCGATATTGTAAGAAAGACAAACACACAGAAACCGACAGACAGACAGACAGACAGAGTGTTTCTGCCCGTCTGTCTGACTGTCTCTGTCTGTCTGTCTCTTTCGTCTGTGTTAGTCTCCGTCTCCGTCTCTCTGTTTCTGTCTGTCCCTCTCCTGTCTGTCTGTCTGTTTGTTTGCTGTCTGTGTGTGTCTCTGTCTATCTTTCTTTGTTTCTCTGTGTCTGTCTCCGTCTGTCTCTGTTTGTCTATCTGTCAGTCTCTTTATGTCTGTCTGTCAGTCTCTGTGTGTCTGTCTGTCAGTCTCTGTATGTCTGTCTGAGTGTCTGTCTCTGTGTCTATTTCTGTCTCGGTATGTCTGTCTTTCTCTCATTCGTTATCTGTCTGTCTGACAGTCTCATTTTGTCTATATCTGTTTGTCTAACTGTCTTTGTCCGTCTGTCATTTGGTCTGACTGTCTCTGTCTATCTGTCTGTATGTCTGTTCTATCTTTATCACTTTGACTATATGTCTGTCTGTCTGTATGTCTTTCTCACCCTGTCTGTCTCTCTGTCATTCTTTCTCGCTCTGTTTGTCTTTCTCACTCTGTCTGTCTTCTTCACTCTGTCTGTCATTCTCACTTTGTCTGTCTCTGTCTGACTGTGTCTGCGTCTTTCTCTGCCTGTCATATCTTTCTCACAATGTAGGTCCCTGCCTGACTGTCTATCTGTATGTCTGCCTCTGCCTGTCTACCTTTCGCATTCTGTCTGTCTGTCTGACTACCTCTGTCCGTCTGTCTGTTGGTCTCTGTCTGTGTGTGAGTGTCTCTGCCTGTGTGTCTCTCAGTCTATTTATCTTTGTGTCTCAATATCTGTCTGTTTGTCTGTCTCAGTTTATGTCTGTCTGGCAGACAGAGACAGACAGACAAAGACAAATACAGATAGAGATTGAGACAAACAGACAGAGACAGACAGACAGACAGAAACAGACACAGACACACAGACAGAGATTGAGATACAAAGACAGACAGAGACTGAGACACACACAGACAGAGACCAACAGACAGACAGAGACCAACAGACAGACAGAGAGATTCCTACAAGTTGTTATTATTTCTTCTTTTACCAAAGTGTTCCTGTTGCTTAACAACTCAATCAGATACGTTATGGTTACGTGGTGAGTCAAGGGACAGTTGTCTGTTTCAGTTTGGGTGACAGCGGTCGAGCCTGAGAAGAGCGCCGGACCTTCTTATTTACGGCGATTCCTTCTTTATCTTGAGTTAGTAGCCAAGATTGGCTGCAAAAGGGCCACACACAGCGTCAATACAATTGTAACTCTGCTATTTGAGTATAAATTCATACAAATCCTGAGAAAAACTACGTAAATATATGAATTATTAAAGAAAAACAACAAAACCAACAAATGTAACATAAAAGAACCTTCAGAAAATCCGACAGTAGACCCGTGGCGGTGGCCTGTAGCACCGCCGGGACCAGGTCGAGGCTGGGCCCAGCCAGTTGCTCACAACTGATCACTCGGGTATGGAAGTGCTAAAGTAGTGTGCCAGGTGGGCGAGTGTAGGTAGGTACCAGTATGATGCTACAGAGGAGAGGGGATGGAGGTATCCCTTTTCGCCTTTTTTATTTACTTAATCTTTATCCCTTTTGTCTCTCTTCCCTAACCTTTATCCAGCCCTATCGTTCTTTCTTTATCCATATTCCTTCTTTATCTTTAATATTCATCTCGTTATGCTTACTTGTCTCTCAGCGTCTTGAAAATCGTGTGTGTGTGTGTGTGTAATAATAATAATAATAATAATAATTAACGGTTTATTGAAAAAGTTCTGCAGCCCGAAGGCTGAAAATATACATTGGACATAAATGACTTGTTACATACATTGGTGGTTTAACAAAAGCCTTCATTAGAGAAAGGTAAAGGAACATACAGTGAACATACAGATTAATGTAGGTGTTGAACAGCAAACACGTAGTGTAGTAACTCTCTCCCAGATGGTGTTAGGAGGGACCTCACGTGGTGTAGTAGTTCCCTCACAGATGGTGTTATGAGGG
>NW_024723866.1:202500-231007 GCF_018991925.1 Homarus americanus | reverse complement strand
TGATGGCTGTGTCGCAGAGCTGGTGAGTTCTCCCTACTGTTTAAACCTTTTGTACCTGTACAATATAAACTATTTCTTATATAAAATGGAGTCAATTTTTTTTAGAATGAGTTTATCGTAAATTTCAGATTGATGAAATTAGATGCTCATCAATTTCTACTACTGAATGACCTTATTTATGTATATAAGTAATTATCTCAACTAGTTATGACTGTTCTCACATCTCAAATTAACAGTAAACAAAGAGTAATTAGCAACACCCAACACCGACAGTTAATATTGTCACATAATAATAATTTACGGTTTATTTACGAAGATCAACAGGCAGGAAGTATATTGTGTTTGTTTATTACAGTGTGGTGGTGAGGCGTGAGGGAGGCTCCCTTGACGGGTCCTGCCCCTGGTGACTGCAACCTACGCCTCACCAGGGGCAGGACACATTGCTCCTCTACTCAGACTGATCTGCCCAGGCGACACATGGCGAGGACCTCCTGTACTGTTGCTGCTGGTGACTCAAACTGACTCACCTCACGACGCACACAACGGCGTGAGGTGTTCCAACTACCACTATGATGTGACCACAGAGGCTACTACACCTGTAGTACAGCACCAACACCCGTGGTACACCACCTCCACCCGTGGTACAGCACCTCCACCCGTGGTACAACACCACCACCTGTGGTACAACACCTCTACCCGCCACAGTCCACACGGGTGGTGCAGGAGTCATGGGTGTTGTAGGTCCTGCGGCAGGTCTCCAACACCCCTGAAACACAGCAGGACTCCACCTCCTGCTCTACTCAGCGACTCCAGGCAGCCTCCATCAGGAGGTCCTGACGACTCAGGACTTGTCAACGAACCATTTCCCTCACCTCACCTTGTGTTGTTGACACTGCAGTATTGTATTACAGCAATATGTAAAACTAATCATTTATTGTCTATCATTCCCACAATTCATCAGAATGTTGTAATATCACATCATCACTTGTCAAGGGTGTTCATACATTACCATAAAAGTAAACAAAGTTTTTATCATATTTACATTTACCACCCCCCCCCCTTGGCTGTGATCTAATGGTTGTTATTTCTGACTTTTTATTTCTATTCAATTCAAATTTCAATAAAAAATAATATTCAAGGATAATTTACTTTAAATTCCTCCTCTTATATAAATATGGTCGACATTAAGATGAGAGACACTCGTGCTAACTTACACCTAGAGACTCAAGTGTGTTAAAAAACTATTATGAGAGGAATTAAATATAGAAACCCAAAGAAACAAATTCCTAAAAGAACGACAATGATGAGGAATATTAACTGACAAAAATATGAAGAGATTAACGAAACGAAACATGACAAGGAAATACGAAATAAAGAAGAGGAAGAGAAACGCAGATGAAACAGATGAAGTAAATGGGTCGAAAATATATCACCAGAACTAGAGAGATTTGAGTTACTTCAAGACCTCGGTAAAGTAAACCTCATGAGAGAGAGAGAGAGAGATCTTTAGTCGTGATGGAGGGAGAGAGTACAGGAGCTGGCGGTGGGAGATACTACTTTAAACACAGTATCGCTTCAACCAACTAAATTTGGATTTAGGCGCGAAATAGGTAAACATTGGTTTAGAAATAGAGTAGTGGATGAGTGGAACACGTTACCAAACATCATCATTAACTCAAATACGCTGGATAGCTTCAAGCATAGGTTGGATGGGTATATGAGCAATTGGGACTGCCCAGTATGGACCAATAGACCCGCTGCAGTTTCCCCCATTGTGTTAGGATGGTTGAAAATGCACCAAATTGGAAGACAAAGTTTATTGGGTTCTATGGGAATTCAAATTAAAGTTGAAAAATGGTACGGTCACCTGATTTAACGGTCACCTGATTTAACGGTCATCTGATTTAACAGCACCTGATTTAACGGTCATCTGATTTAACGGGCCACTGATTTAACGGTCACCTGATTTAACAACATCAGATTTTTTCTTAAAAGATTATCTGAAAAATAAAGTCTATAACGCCACAGACCTGCAAACTTAAGAGCTAAAAGGCAACATTCGACAGTGCATTAATGAACTCACAGCAGACACCCTCCGAGCTGCCATGAACAATGTACTGGCTTGATGCTGCAACGCCGAGCTGTCGTTTTGAAGGGCCACCATCTTAAGAGAACCATTTGTCAACATAAGTAATTAGAATTTTCATAGAAGAAACGTTTTGGGGGCAATTTTATGTAATCTCAACCATCCTAACAATATATGTAACCTATCTCTATGGCGTCATGATAATGGTATACCCTGTTATTTTTATATCATTGTATAAATATATTCCGGTATCTTTAAGTTAATGTACTGCCGGATCGCTGTGTTCCTCTTTAGCTTGACGTAATAATAACAAAGAGAACATAAGACACAAACAGATAACGAGGAGTATAAACAAACACACAAACGCCTTAGAGAACAGGGACACATCTTGACCCTGAGACCCACAGGTGCATCTCTGAATGGTCATGATAACGATGACCTACACATCTCCCCTATAAGACTTCATAATAGTTTCACCTATAAGTCTGTTCTATGTTTCAACTTTAATTGCCCTTGACCTTTTGACCCTTAAACAGCAATTGCATATCTTTAAATAGTATTGATGATTTATTTTCACTTTTAAATCGATCTATTCTGAATTATAAGACTTTTTTGGGGCACAAGGAAAATATTTTCATCAGTATTCTTAGCAATAATAACTTTAACCTTTGACCTCGCGACCCCTGGAAATTTAATTCACATCTCTGAGTGACATTGATAATGACCGTGAACTTAGTGACAATTTTGGGTAACAGCAGGAACTAGAAACAAGGCAATTTAGTAGAAATGGTTTGTTTCTCTCCCATTAGTGAGAAAGGAGTCACACACAACATGACTCAACCACTCGCCTGACACAACTTACACCACTTAACATACAAATTACTCACCACACTTAACACACTTTCTGATACTTATAAATCTTAAGTAACTTGTAGCAATGTAGAGATAGAGAGAAAGCGAGAGAGAATTAATACCATATTTTATATATAACTTTCATACGTCATCACCAGACACAACACTAAACGCCTTCAGGCAACAGGTGAGACAACAGGCAGGTTCATGTGATAAATAAGGACTTGGACGGAACAATATCACCTGGGTGACGTCACTGGTGACGCGCCACTTCACTGAGTCAGGGTCGCCACACAGCGCAATCCTCCCACCCGCCACCACCAGCCTTCCATTCTTACACCATCTAACGAAACTAGTTTGTGGCAGCGACGTACTCGATCACATATAAGGCGGCTCCCACTACTTACCAGACACAGTACAACTCCGACACCAGATCAGTGATGGCTGTGTCGCAGAGCTGGTGAGTTCTCCCACTTGTTCACACCCAGATCTACCTATACAATATAAAATATTTCTTATTTGCATGAAAAAGTCACCCTTATAAAGAATTAGTTTATCGTAAATCCCAAGTTGATACAATACATACACTTCAATTTCTACTAATGATGTCATTAGTATTGTAAATTTGTAATTGTCACAACTAATTACGTGTGCGATATCCATTTACCAGTAATTGGCATCACTTTTAATACTCACAGTTAATATTGTCATATAATAATAATTTACGGTTTATTTACGAAGATCAACAAGCAGGAAGAATATTGTGTTTGTTTATTACAGTGTGGTGGTGAGGCGTGAGGGAGGCTCCCTTGACGGGTCCTGCCCCTGGTGACTGCAACCTACGCCTCACCAGGGGCAGGACACATTGCTCCTCTACTCAGACTGATCTGCCCAGGCGACACATGGCGAGGACCTCCTGTACTGTTGCTGCTGGTGACTCAAACTGACTCACCTCACGACGCACACAACGGCGTGAGGTGTTCCAACTACCACTATGATGTGACCACAGAGGCTACTACACCTGTAGTACAGCACCAACACCCGTGGTACACCACCTTCACCCGTGGTACAGCACCTCCACCCGTGGTACAACACCACCACCTGTGGTACAACACCTCTACCCGCCACAGTCCACACGGGTGGTGCAGGAGTCATGGGTGTTGTAGGTCCTGCGGCAGGTCTCCAACACCCCTGAAACACAGCAGGACTCCACCTCCTGCTCGACTCAGCGGCTCCAGGCAGCCTCCATCAGGAGGTCCTGACGACTCAGGACTTGTCAACGAACCATTTTACCTCACCTCACCTTGTGTTGTTGACACTGCAGTATTGTATTACAGCAATATGTAAAACTAATCATTTATTGTCTATCATTCCCACAATTCATCAGAATATTGTAATATCACATCATCACTTGTCTAGGGTGTTCATACATTACCATAAAAGTAAACAAAGTTTTTATCATATTTACATTACCCCCCCCCCCTCTTGGTTGTGATCTAATGGTTGTTATTTCTTGCTTGTTATTTCTATTCAATTCAAATTTTAATAAAAAATAATATTGAAGTATAATTTACTTTAAATTCCTCCTCTTATATAAATATGGTCGACATTAAGATGAGAGACACTCGTGCTAACTTATACCTAGAGACTTAAGTGTGTTAAAAAACTATTATGAGAGGAATTAAATATAGAAACCCAAAGAAACAAATTCCTAAAAGAACGACAATGATGAGGAATATTAACTAACAAAAATATGAAGAGATTAACGAAACGAAACATGACAAGGAAATACGAAATAAAGAAGAGGAAGAGAAACGCATGATAAGAACATAAGAAAATAAGGAGTCTGCAATAGGCATGTTGGCCTGTGCATGGCAGCTCCTGTCAAGAGTTACTCCCACTCTCTATCATCCATGAATCTATCTAGCCTCCTTTTGAAACTTTCCAGAGTTCCCGCACTTACTACAAAGTTGCTAAGCTTGTTCCACTCGTCCACAACCCTATTTGTGAACCAGTTTCTTCCTATCTCCCTCCTAAACCTAAGCTTATCCAACTTGAATCCGTTGCTCCGAGTCCTATCCTGCTCGGATATTATAAGAACTTTATCTATATCCCCTTATTGATTCCTTTCACCCACTTAAATACTTCTATCATATCTCCCCGCACTCTTCGTCTTTCTAGGGAATGCAAGTTAAGTTTCTTTAACCTATCCTAATATGGAAGGTTTCTAAGTCCCGGAATCATTTTTGTCATTCTTCGCTGCACCGACTCTCGTGAATTTATATCCATTCTATAATAGGGGCACCAGAACTGGACCGCATAATCGAGGTGCGGCCTGACTAGCGCAAGATATAGTTGCAATAAGACCTCTGCACTCTTGTTACTTACAGTTCTGGATATAAAACCCAATACTCTGTTTGCCTTGTTTCGAACATTAACCCACTGTTTTCTAGGCCGTAGGTCCGGGCTTACAAGTACCCCTAGCTCTCTTTCACAAGTCGACTTCTCTAGGTTGATGTTGTTAAGGCTGTATACATTATAAGTATTTGTTCTTCCAATATTAAGTACGCTGCACTTGCTGGTGTTGAATTTCATTTGCCATTTTTCAGACCATCCCTGCAGTTTATTTAGATCCTCCTGTAATGCATTTGCATCCTGCCCTGAATTAATTTGCCGCCCTATTTTGGTGTCATCCGCAAACTTGCTTATGTCACTGCTGATCCCAGTATCTAAATCGTTTATGTAGATTATGAACAAGAGTGGGCCTAGTACTGACCCCTGGGGAACCCCACTGGTTACACGGCCCCACTCAGATTTAACACCATCTACGCTGACCCTCTGCGTTCTATCGGTGAGCCATGATTTTATCCAATTTAAAACTTTCCCCTCGATACCATGAGCCTTAATTTTTCTCAGAAGCCTCTGATGCGCTACTCTGTCAAATGCTTTGCTAAAGTCTAAGTAAATAACATCGTAATTTTCGTCATTATCTACTACCTCGAAGACTTTCCTAAAAAACGTTAGCAGATTTGTTAGACAAGATTTTCCCTTTGTAAACCCATGTTGAGAGTCGTAGATTAATTTGCTTCTCTCTAGATGCGATCGGATGCTATCTGCTATAATTGATTCAAGAAATTTCCCCACTACTGACATCAAACTGATCGGCCGGTAATTTGACGCTGATGCTCTGTCTCCCTTTTTGAATATGGGTACTACATTTGCCTGTTTCCACAAGTCTGGCACAACTCCAGTGTCTAATGATTTTGTAAATAAGTTTACGAGGGGTTCGCTAATCTGTTCCCTACACTCTTTCAAGACTCGAGGGAAAATTTCATCCGGCCCTGGGGATTTTGTTTTCTTTAGTTTATTTATCTTCTTAAGAACATCCTCTTTTCTGATAGTGATATTCTTTAATTTCTCTTCTTCCTTTTCCTTAAATATCAGTTCCACCTCTGGAATTTCATCGCAAATTTCTTCTGTGAAAACTGATAAGAAGTAGCTGTTCAATGCTTTGCTTATTTCTTCACTGCCATTTATCAATTCTCCCCTCCCTGACTCTAAAGGCCCAACTTTGTCCTTGACCTTTGTCCTATATACCTGGAAAAATCCCTTGGGATTCGCCTTGGATTCTCTTGCTATTTTGATTTCATAGTCTCTCTTTGCTTTCCTTACATTTTTCTTAACATTCCTAGATAGTTCATTATACCTGTTTCTGAGATGCTCCTCCCCTCCCTTTAATTTCTTATATATTCCTTTCTTTATTCCTATGTCATGTTTAAGTTTTCTGGTCATCCACCTTGGCTCATTCTTATTTGACCTAATTTTTCTGTATGGTATATTTTGTTCCTGTGCTTTATGTAGTATACTAGTGAATATATTATAGTCATGATCAATTGTTGTGTCATCTATGACCTCACCCCTTCCTACTGGGAACTGACGTGACTGTTCCCAGGTCACCTCACCTAGGTACCTTCTTAACCCCTGATAATCCGCCAACCGAAAGTTTGGGACTCTGACCATATTGTCATTGTTTTTCGTTTCCCAATTTAGGGTGAACCTGATTTCTCTGCGATCACAGATGAAGTAAATGGGTCGAAAATATATCACCAGAACTAGAGAGATTTGAGTTACTTCAAGACCTCGGTAAAGTAAACCTCATGAGAGAGAGAGAGAGAGATCTTTAGTCGTGATGGAGGGAGAGAGTACAGGAGCTAGCGGTGGGAGATACTACTTTAACACAGTATCGCTTCAACCAACTAAATTTAGATTTAGGGGCGTAATAGGTAAACATTGGTTTAGAAATAGAGTAGTGGATGAGTGGAACACGTTACCAAACATCATCATTAACTCAAATACGCTGGATAGCTTCAAGCATAGGTTGGATGGGTATATGAGCAATAGGGACTGCCCAGTATGGACCAATGGACCCGCTGCAGTTTCCTCCATTGTGTTAGGATGGTTGAAAATGCATCAAATTGCAAGACAAAGTTTATTGGGTTCTATGGGAATTCAAATTAAAGTTGAAAAATGGTACGGTCACCTGATTTAACGGTCACCTGATTTAACGGTCATCTGATTTAACGAGCCACTGATTTAACGGTCACCTGATTTAACATCAGATTTTTTCTTAAAAGATTATCTGAAAAATAAAGTCTATAACGCCACAGACCTGCAAACTTAAGAGCTAAAAGCCAACATTCGACAGTGCATTAATGAACTCACAGCAGACACCCTCCGAGCTGTCATGAACAATGTACTGGCTTGATGCTGCAACGCCGAGCTGTCGTTTTGAAGGGCCACCATCTTAAGAGAACCATTTGTCAACATAAGTAATTAGAATTTTCATAGAAGAAACATTTTGGGGGCAATTCTATGTATTCTCAACTGTAGTGATGGGTTGTCAGACCACAGCTTAATCTCAGAAACTCCAGACTTGACCCGACATTAGGGAGGTCAAGTGTAGGGTAACTCTCACGGTTGACCGGGGGTTATAAATCAGCCAGGCTCCCCTTCCCATGTCACACGGCCAACAAACATGTAAGAAGGCACCAGCCGACTCTCTCCCAATATACACAATATCCTACACCGCAGAAAGAAGTCCACACTTGACCCGATATTAGGGAGGTCAAGTGTAGGGTAACTCTCACGGCTGACCATCTGATGACTTTCCCAGAAGATACAACTTATAGTCTCTGAAAAAGTCCAGACCTGACCCTACATTAGCAAGGGCAAATGTAAGGAGATCCTTCGCCGCCCCCCCCGATCAGCTCAACCTGACGGCTCGCCTCCCAATATATAGGACGTCCTAGTCCTCCCTCAGAGAGATACCCGGACCAGAGAGAGACAGAGATACCCAGACAGAGAGGCACACAGGGATCGGAGGAGGAGGTCCACCACAGCCGAGTCCCGCTCACGGGAGGAGAGTCATGCAGGACTTCCCTCCCCGACTTCCCTCCGGTGTCCCAGCTAAGCAGTCGCCCTCCCGACACCAGTGTCCCAGCTAAGCAGTCGCCCTCCCGACACCAGTGTTCCAGCTAAGCAGTCTCCCTGCTAGGCCTTCCTCTAGGTCACGTGAGTGTTTGTCAGAGCTTTCCGTGGGGTGAGTTACTTATGTGGGAAGTGTATTCATTTCAGGTCCGTGTCCGAGAATCAGTGTCTAGTAACGTAATATGATGTCCTAGTAACGTAAATATAATGTCCTAGTAACTTCAATAGAAGGTGTTATTAATGTGTCCATGTCATGTTCGTAATTAATAAAGAGTTGTAACGAAGCAGTGTTTGAGAAGTCGCCCTTAAGACGTAATAGATGTGTATTGACGTAGAAGATACGATAAGTGTACTGACAGTGTAAATAACTATCACGGCCACGCTACCAAAATCCTCCTCTCTTTTATACTCTTATACTATCAATATTCTACCTATATGTAATCTTCTTCTTGTGAGATTTGTCTCATTACACAACCATCCTAACAATATATGTAACCTATTTCTATGGCGTCATGATAATGGTATACCCTGTTATTTTTATATCATTGTATAAATATATTCCGGTGTCGTAAAGTTAATGTACTGCCGGATCGCTGTGTTCCTCTTAAGCTTGACGTAATAATAACATAGAGGAGAGAAAGAGAACATAAGACACAAACAGATAACGAGGAGTATAAACAAACACACAAACGCCTTAGAGAACAGGGACACATCTTGACCCTGAGACCCACAGGTGCATCTCTGAATGGTCATGATAACGATGACCTACACATCTCCCCTATAAGACTTCACAATAGTTTCACCTATAAGTCTGTTCTATGTTTCAACTTTAATTGCCCTTGACCTTTTGACCCTTAAACAGCAATTGCATATCTTTAAATAGTATTGATGATTTATTTTCACTTTTAAATTGATCTATTCTGAATTATAAGACTTTTTTGGGGCACAAGGAAAATATTTTCATCAGTATTCTTAGCATTAATAACTTTAACCTTTGACCTCGCGATCCCCGGAAATTTAATTCACATCTCTGAGTGACATTGATAATGACCGTGAACTTAGTGACAATTTTGGGTAACAGCAGGAACTAGAAACAAGGCAATTTAGTAGAAATGGTTTGTTTCTCTCCCATTAGTGAGAAAGGAGTCACACACAACATGACTCAACCACTCGCCTGACACAACTTACACCAATTAACATACAGATTACTCACCACACTTAACACACTTTCTGATACTTATAAATCTTAAGTAACTTGTAACAATGTAGAGATAGAGAGAAAGCGAGAGAGAATTAATACCATATTTTATATATAACTTTCATACGTCATCACCAGTCACAACACTAAACGCCTTCAGGCAACAGGTGAGACAACAGGCAGGTTCATGTGATAGATAAAGACCTGGACGGAACAATATCACCTGGGTGACGTCACTGGTGACGCGCCACTTCACTGAGTCAGGGTCGCCACACAGCGCAATCCTCCCACCCGCCACCACCAGCCTTCCATTCTTACACCATCTAACGAAACTAGTTTGTGGCAGCGACGTACTCGATCACATATAAGGCGGCTCCCACTACTGACCAGACACAGTACAACTCCGACACCAGATCAGTGATGGCTGTGTCGCAGAGCTGGTGAGTTCTCCCACTTGTTCACACCCAGATCTACCTATACAATATAAAATATTTCTTATTTGCATGAAAAAGTCACCCTTATAAAGAATTAGTTTATCGTAAATCCCAAGTTGATACAATACATACACTTCAATTTCTACTAATGATGTCATTAGTATTGTAAATTTGTAATTGTCACAACTAATTACGTGTGCGATATCCATTTACCAGTAATTGGCATCACTTTTAATACTCACAGTTAATATTGTCATATAATAATAATTTACGGTTTATTTACGAAGATCAACAAGCAGGAAGGATATTGTGTTTGTTTATTACAGTGTGGTGGTGAGGCGTGAGGGAGGCTCCCTTGACGGGTCCTGCCCCTGGTGACTGCAACCTACGCCTCACCAGGGGCAGGACACATTGCTCCTCTACTCAGACTGATCTGCCCAGGCGACACATGGCGAGGACCTCCTGTACTGTTGCTGCTGGTGACTCAAACTGACTCACCTCACGACGCACACAACGGCGTGAGGTGTTCCAACTACCACTATGATGTGACCACAGAGGCTACTACACCTGTAGTACAGCACCAACACCCGTGGTACACCACCTCCACCCGTGGTACAGCACCTCCACCCGTGGTACAACACCACCACCTGTGGTACAACACCTCTACCCGCCACAGTCCACACGGGTGGTGCAGGAGTCATGGGTGTTGTAGGTCCTGCGGCAGGTCTCCAACACCCCTGAAACACAGCAGGACTCCACCTCCTGCTCGACTCAGCGGCTCCAGGCAGCCTCCATCAGGAGGTCCTGACGACTCAGGACTTGTCAACGAACCATTTCCCTCACCTCACCTTGTGTTGTTGACACTGCAGTATTGTATTACAGCAATATGTAAAACTAATCATTTATTGTCTATCATTCCCACAATTCATCAGAATGTTGTAATATCACATCATCACTTGTCAAGGGTGTTCATACATTACCATAAAAGTAAACAAAGTTTTTATCATATTTACATTTACCACCCCCCCCCCTTGGCTGTGATCTAATGGTTGTTATTTCTGACTTTTTATTTCTATTCAATTCAAATTTCAATAAAAAATAATATTCAAGGATAATTTACTTTAAATTCCTCCTCTTATATAAATATGGTCGACATTAAGATGAGAGACACTCGTGCTAACTTACACCTAGAGACTCAAGTGTGTTAAAAAACTATTATGAGAGGAATTAAATATAGAAACCCAAAGAAACAAATTCCTAAAAGAACGACAATGATGAGGAATATTAACTGACAAAAATATGAAGAGATTAACGAAACGAAACATGACAAGGAAATACGAAATAAAGAAGAGGAAGAGAAACGCAGATGAAACAGATGAAGTAAATGGGTCGAAAATATATCACCAGAACTAGAGAGATTTGAGTTACTTCAAGACCTCGGTAAAGTAAACCTCATGAGAGAGAGAGAGAGAGATCTTTAGTCGTGATGGAGGGAGAGAGTACAGGAGCTGGCGGTGGGAGATACTACTTTAAACACAGTATCGCTTCAACCAACTAAATTTGGATTTAGGCGCGAAATAGGTAAACATTGGTTTAGAAATAGAGTAGTGGATGAGTGGAACACGTTACCAAACATCATCATTAACTCAAATACGCTGGATAGCTTCAAGCATAGGTTGGATGGGTATATGAGCAATAGGGACTGCCCAGTATGGACCAATAGACCCGCTGCAGTTTCCCCCATTGTGTTAGGATGGTTGAAAATGCACCAAATTGGAAGACAAAGTTTATTGGGTTCTATGGGAATTCAAATTAAAGTTGAAAAATGGTACGGTCACCTGATTTAACGGTCACCTGATTTAACGGTCACCTGATTTAACGGTCATCTGATTTAACAGCACCTGATTTAACGGTCATCTGATTTAACGGGCCACTGATTTAACGGTCACCTGATTTAACAACATCAGATTTTTTCTTAAAAGATTATCTGAAAAATAAAGTCTATGACGCCACAGACCTGCAAACTTAAGAGCTAAAAGCCAACATTCGACAGTGCATTAATGAACTCACAGCAGACACCCTCCGAGCTGCCATGAACAATGTACTGGCTTGATGCTGCAACGCCGAGCTGTCGTTTTGAAGGGCCACCATCTTAAGAGAACCATTTGTCAACATAAGTAATTAGAATTTTCATAGAAGAAACATTTTGGGGGCAATTTTATGTAATCTCAACCATCCTAACAATATATGTAACCTATCTCTATGGTGTCATGATAATGGTATACCCTGCTATTTTTATATCATTGTATAAATATATTCCGGTATCGTTAAGTTAATGTACTGCCGGATCGCTGTGTTCCTCTTTAGCTTGACGTAATAATAACAAAGAGAACATAAGACACAAACAGATAAGGAGGAGTATAAACAAACACAAACGCCTTAGAGAACAGGGACACATCTTGACCCTGAGACCCACAGGTGCATCTCTGAATGGTCATGATAACGATGACCTACACATCTCCCCTTCAAGACTTCACAATAGTTTCACCTATAAGTCTGTTCTATGTTTCAACTTTAATTGCCCTTGACCTTTTGACCCTTAAACAGCAATTGCATATCTTTAAATAGTATTGATGATTTATTTTCACTTTTAAATCGATCTATTCTGAATTATAAGACTTTTTTGGGGCACAAGGAAAATATTTTCATCAGTATTCTTAGCAATAATAACTTTAACCTTTGACCTCGCGACCCCTGGAAATTTAATTCACATCTCTGAGTGACATTGATAATGACCGTGAACTTAGTGACAATTTTGAGTAACAGCAGGAACTAGAAACAAGGCAATTTAGTAGAAATGGTTTGTTTCTCTCCCATTAGTGAGAAAGGAGTCACACACAACATGACTCAACCACTCGCTTGACACAACTTACACCACTTAACATACAGATTACTCACCACACTTAACACACTTTCTGATACTTATAAATCTTAAGTAACTTGTAGCAATGTAGAGATAGAGAGAAAGCGAGAGAGAATTAATACTATATTTTATATATAACTTTCATACGTCATCACCAGACACAACACTAAACGTCTTCAGGCAACAGGTGAGACAACAGGTAAGTTCATGTGATAGATAAAGACCTGGACGGAACAATATCACCTGGGTGACGTCACTGGTGACGCGCCACTTCACTGAGTCAGGGTCGCCACACAGCGCAATCCTCCCACCCGCCACCACCAGCCTTCCATTCTTACACCATCTAACGAAACTAGTTTGTGGCAGCGACGTACTCGATCACATATAAGGCGGCTCCCACTACTGACCAGACACAGTACAACTCCGACACCAGATCAGTGATGGCTGTGTCGCAGAGCTGGTGAGTTCTCCCACTTGTTCACACCCAGATCTACCTATACAATATAAAATATTTCTTATTTGCATGAAAAAGTCACCCTTATAAAGAATTAGTTTATCGTAAATCCCAAGTTGATACAATACATACACTTCAATTTCTACTAATGATGTCATTAGTATTGTAAATTTGTAATTGTCACTACTAGTTAGGTGTGCGATATCCATTTACCAGTAATTAGCATCACTTTTAATACTCACAGTTAATATTGTCATATAATAATAATTTACGGTTTATTTACGAAGATCAACAAGCAGGAAGAATATTGTGTTTGTTTATTACAGTGTGGTGGTGAGGCGTGAGGGAGGCTCCCTTGACGGGTCCTGCCCCTGGTGACGGCAACCTACGCCTCACCAGGGGCAGGACACATTGCTCCTCTACTCAGACTGATCTGCCCAGGCGACACATGGCGAGGACCTCCTGTACTGTTGCTGCTGGTGACTCAAACTGACTCACCTCACGACGCACACAACGGCGTGAGGTGTTCCAACTACCACTATGATGTGACCACAGAGGCTACTACACCTGTAGTACAGCACCAACACCCGTGGTACACCACCTCCACCCGTGGTACAGCACCTCCACCCGTGGTACAACACCACCACCTGTGGTACAACATCTCTACCCGCCACAGTCCACACGGGTGGTGCAGGAGTCATGGGTGTTGTAGGTCCTGCGGCAGGTCTCCAACACCCCTGAAACACAGCAGGACTCCACCTCCTGCTCTACTCAGCGACTCCAGGCAGCCTCCATCAGGAGGTCCTGACGACTCAGGACATGTCAACGGCCCATTTTACCCTCACCTCAGCTTGTGTTGTTGGCATTATACAATAAGTAAAACTAACCATTCATTGTCTAACATTACTATAATTCATCAGAGTTTTATATAAACTATACACTTGTATTAAGTTTGTATAAAGTATATTGCCAGATGTGAGATTCCTGTTTTAAGGAAACAAATTTAACATTACTACATTTACCTCCCATTGTTTCTGTATATTATATGTATCATTTCATACATAAAAGAACAATAGAACAACAGTGAATAAAATCTTAATAAAAATGTTTAGATTTTCTCTCAACCTTTCAGTGACCGGTAAAGTCATCAAGTTGTTGTTGATGTGTCGAGGACTGGTGATGGAAGGTCTCTCTTATGATTTATAATACACGAGTTGACTAATTAACAAAACCACCTTTGATCTTTCCATCCACAAGAACCTCATTAAAAATATGATGGAGCAAATTACGGACACGCACCTAAAACACACTCTTAAGAACCTCCACACTCAAACAGGATCTTTTTTCCTCCTCTCTTGACCGTGGCTCAACACAACACCAGATCACCTCTTGTACTGTTTAAGATTCGTGTGTACTAAGTTAAGCTCACACACACACACACACACACACACACACACACACACACACACACACACACACACACACACATTTTCCTCCTCTTTTAATCTACTCCCTCACGTTCCATCGTCCTCCTTCACTCCTCTCCATTATCTTCACTCGCCTTTCCTCCTCATCCTCCCTCTTTAGCACCACTTCCCCATCTCCATTTTCTCCCCTTATGTCTTCTCCACTCCACTTGTTCTCTTCCTACTGAGTTTCTCCCCTTCTACTCTATTTTTCCCTCTGCCTCCATCTACTCCTCAACTCCATCCATCTACTGCACCTCTCTCCCTCCCACTCCTCCACCTCCTCTCCCACTCCTCCACCTCCTCTCCCACTCCTCCACCTCCTCTCCCACTCCTCCACCTCCTCTCCCACTCCTCCACCTCCTCTTTTAACACCTCCACCTCTGTTTTCCTCTTCTGCTCCACCTTTACGTTGACTCTCTCCTCTCTGTTCCTCCTCGTACTCCACTCAAGCCGCGTGTACCTGGCTCTCGTGGTGCTTACCTACAACCCAGGTACCACCAGCCGTGGAGGACCACCTGGGGTCCTCCTCCAGTTGGTGCTCGAGACCCTGGTTGGCCTCCTTCACTACGCCGCCACTCACCCACCCCAACACCCGGATTTTCAAAGGTTCCTACAATATTTTTGATCTCCTCAAGATTAGACACCCCAGCTTATTTAACTTGAAGATTAATCACCCTAATACCAACCTAAGTTAACCTAACACTAGCCTAATCTAACTTAATCTAACCTAACCCAACGCTAACCTAACCCCCTCTTTCAGGTATCGTTAGGGTCGTTAATCTTCAGGTGAAATAAGCCGAGATTCTTGAAGTGATATAAACTGGGGTGTCTAATCTTCAGGTGATCTCTTCCTCGCCTCTGGTCGGGATGCGCCTCGGGCCGTTCATCCCCATTCTTGTTTATTCTTGCGTGAGTTATTCTCGTCCTCGACCATTCAAGTGTTAAGTGGTGGTTGGGGGGGGGGGGGGGGGAGGGAGATGGTGGGGGAGATGGTGAGGGTGGTGATGGGAGGAGGGCAGGAGCTCTCACATAGGTAGGATCTGGTCGTAGGCGGAGAAGAATCCTGTCACGGGGGAAAGGATCTGTTCACTGGTGAGGATCCAGTCACTGGTAAGGATCCGGTCACTGGTAAGGATCCGTTCAATAGTACGGATCCTCTCAGTAGGGAGGATGAGGATGAGACCAGACACAGCAATAACCACCCCGGTGTTATTGATCCGTCACCCGAGTTTGTTCCTTCACACAAGTCGCCCCTCTCACACCCCCGACCCCCACCCCCGCGACCCTGTTGTCCTGCCTGGCCTCCCCACACTCTTCCCCTCAAGGCTTCACTAAGTCTACTGAATATTATGGTCAAAAGTATTTCTCCTCATTTCCAATCATTAATATATTTCTTTAACATTGAGAAATACTATGAAGAGTCGTCCTGTTATAAATGTGTGGGATTACATGAAGCTTAGCCCCCTCTCCCCCCTGCTTAAAGCTTATTTCACCTGATGATTAAACACCCTCACAGTACCTGGGATGGGGAGGAGTTAACGTGTTTAATCGTTATGTTAAACCAAGCGGTGTTGCCTAGTCTGTCATGTGATATAAGGAGTGTGTTTTAAGTATCATTCAGAGAGTCAAATTTAATATATTTAATTATCACATAAATTATTAACATTGTGAAGAAATGTTTAGTAATATGAGTATAGCGATCAGTGTGGCTTGTATCTGTGTCACCTGCGTCTGTATGTATGTCACTCCTGTGTATATTCTGGCATAGGAAGAAGACACAGTAGCTCCGAAATGTTACGTGTGACTAGTGACAGCCCTCATATACCAAAATTTATCGACCATGGTCTCATATTGTTCCCACAAAGTATGCACAGATAGTTGTTTCAGCTACTGTATATCTTTATCTATAACCTCCATCATAACAAGAGCTCCTACGTATGTGTGTCGCGGTTAAGAGATCAAAGGCGACGAGTCAGCACCTTCGTCTTACCTTCTACCTGTAACGGGTCAAGGTCGAAGTTACACCGTTAAGCCTCTTCCTCCTCCACACTACCGTAGTTACACCACATTAAACACTTCCTATACAGTATCCACCCCCACCCCACCCCACCATCATCATCATCATCATAAAATCTCCCCCTTCCCCCAAGTCTTCCTACCCCTCTCTTCCACCCACCCACCCCCTTCCTCCTGCATAGTCAACAAGGTTTGAGTATAATCCCTTCCTCTTTGACTCCCTCCTCCTCCTCCTCTTCTTCTTTCCTCCTCCTCCCCCCACTACCATCATCATCTTCCTCTCCCTCTTTCTTTCTTAACTCTCTGTTCCCCATTCGTCCTTCCCTCCCTCCTCACCTCCCTCCTAATATCCTCCTTCCTTCCTCTTCCTGACACCACCATGAAAATCTACTACTGTACACCCATCTACCAACACACACACACACACACACACACACACACACACTCTGTAACGCCAGTACATCCCCCCCCACCATTTACCTGTACAGTATATTGCAAATTTCAATATCCACAACACACACTAGTCAACCTGCCGGTACGTACAGTTAAATCAAGTTAATTATCTCATATGTCGGTTTCCCATGACGATTTACTGTACTCTCAATTTGTTTCCGGGTCAAGCTACATACAGTAAAACCTCTTTTTAACGGATTATATGGAGAGGAAAGTCCGCTATATTGAGAGTCCGTTAGATGTGAAACCTCTATTTAACGGACTATATGGACAGGGAATTCCGTTATATCGAGGGTCCGTTATAAGGAGGTCTCACAGTATTTATTATTGTTTTTATTTATAACTCGTTAATGTTACAGCATTTGATGGTTATTGGCCCTGTTAGTTAAAGTTTGTTTGGGTTAAGTTGTCCTCCTAGTCGTTAATGTTCTGGTTATCATAACGTTATCCTCTGCCGTAATAACTGGTCAATGTTACTATATACTGTATATATACGAAGGTTACACTGCGTTCTGTTGGTTAAAGTTGGGTTAGGTTAAATCAGGTCTGGTTAAGGTTAGGTTAGGTTAAGTACGATCAGGTTAAAGTTAGGTTAGGTCAAGTCAGGTCAAAGCCGTTAATGTTTCGATATCATAACGTTATCCTCTGCTATAAAAATGGTTAACGCTATAAAGGCTGAAATCCCTTATAACTAACAACGTAACTTTGTCTCTTAACACGAGGTGGTTAAGGTTCAGGTGTCGTAACGTTATCCTCCATCTATTCGTTTTAATTAGTCTTTACCTTTTTTCATCCATTATGCCAATTATCCCATTAAAAAATCTGTAATTAGCGAAGACAAATGAAGGATAAATGGGCCAAGGGTAAGTGGGTGGGTGGGTCAGGGTGGGTGAGGGATGGTGGGTTGAGGTGGGTTAGGGAGGGTGAAGGACTATCATCAATAATACGTGAGGGTCGCCAACCATTTTATAGAGCAACAATAACATTAATTACAGCGCCTTTGTCTGTGTAAGTGTAACCCTACCACCAGTCCTACCAGCTGCTGCCTACTGTACTTCTAGCCCTCATACCTCCACCTCCCCCTGCCTGACGACCAATGGTAACTCCCACGCACCTCCTCCTCCTACTCCTGCTGGTGCTGTCTGCTAATACCCCTGGCAGCAGCTGTTCCCTATATTCCTGCTAATTCCCTCGCTGCCACTTCCCTCGCTGCTAATTCCCTCGCTGCCACTTCCCTCGCTGCTAATTCCCTCGCTGCCACTTCCCTTCCCGCTAACACCACGACTACCCCGCCTGTCGCAGTCCTCTCCGTTCTTGCTGTTAATACCGTTTCCTTCGCTGTTCCCCTCTTGTACCAGCTGCTGCAACCATTACCGCACCAGTTGTTCCGTGCTGTTATGGCTGAACTGCCTCTCCACAGCAGTACACCTTCCACCTTTGTCCCCTTGTACACCCACGGATACACACAGCAGTTTTGAGAGTTTACAATAATTAGTATACATAAGAAACTGTTTACTGTAGACTACTGTGACATTATATTTACTGATATTATTATTATTATGATTATTACTATTACAACTACTATTGCTAATACTAGTTCTGTGGTACACGAGATCAGCCAAGTACCATAAGCTGACGCAATTTGTACTACCACACCTCTGACTCTACATGTGCTATATACCTGCTAGTTCACGCTCACACCTGGGACAGATAAACTATTCTTTTCCCTATTTCTTTCCTCCCCCTCCCACCCTTTCATCCCCTCTTTTTCATTTTCAATTCCTCTCTCTCTCTCTCTCTCTCTCTCTCTCTCTCTCTCTCTCTCTCTCTCTCACCATTCCCCCCTTCCACCCCATCTATCTATCTTCATCTCCCTTCAACATATAAGATATTGACAACACATACATACATACATACATACATACATACATACATACATACATACATACATACATACATATAAAGGCAAACCGGGCTACTCTGTGTGTGTGTGTGTGTGTGTGTGTGTACGAAAGTGGAAAGAGGAAGTTTCTACCATCGGTTTGGCTACACTGCCACCTGCTCCCTACACACGGGCTGTGAACACTACTGCTCGCTGTCAACCTCTTCCTCCCTCCTATCTCACACACACAAACACACACACACACACACACACACACACACAGATTACACAACTAAATTAAGCCACAGTTAGATAATGAGAGACTGATACACCCAGGGGCTATCTAGTGAACGAATGAGGAGACAGGGAGGTGGTGATAAAGAACAAGGTGAGAGAACAAAAGGAGGGAGGGAGAAGGGAGGGAGAAGGGAGGGAGGAAGGGAGGGAGGAAGGGAGAAGGGAGGGAGGAAGAAGGGAGGAGGGAGGGAAAGGGCAGGGAGGAAATAATCGTTAAAAGGTGATGTAAGGAATCGATATGAACTCAGAAGGTGAGGACCAGGTGTGTGTGTGTGTGTGTGTGTGTGTGTGTTTCTTGAGTTGCTCTTTCATTCTTTCTTTCTCTGTACGTAAATATACACACACGCATGCGTACACACATATAGACGTCATATATCATACTAATGTACTAAACAAACACATAGCTACTACTACTACTACTAATAATGAATCAGAACTCTGTTTCCTTACCACACACAAATAAATACACACACAAGTGCACAATGAGTCAGCTACTGTACCTAAATATGGCATACACACGCGTCCACAAACACGCGCACACGTACACAATCACCTCCTGAGTCATCTGACGTACCCAAAAACGCACACGAAAACATTAGTTCACACACACACACACACACACACACACACACACACACACACATACACACACACACACACACACACACACACACACACACACACACACGACAACGCCCTCGCATACACCTTCAATAAATCCGGTTAATAGCCTCATACACGCACACATACACACACGTTGATAAATCACGCGGCGTACCCAAATACGTACATGCACGCATCCATACATACATAACACACACAAACACGCACGTCGAGTCACACATTGTACCTAAATACGCACACGCAGCGGTCACACACACACACACAATGAGTCACACTGTACCCAAATATGCACATACAAACGTACACAAACACTTACACATACATACAAACGTACACAAGCACGTACTCTCTCCCACACCACCGACTAGCTATCGACCGTACATGATGGTCAACCGGCTGCCTTGAGAGAGAGAGAGAGAGAGAGAGAGAGAGAGAGAGAGAGAGAGAGAGAGAGAGAGAGAGAGAGAGAGAGAGAGAGAGAGAGAGAGAGAGCAAAAAAAAATGAAAAAAAAAATAAAAAAAACAATATTAAAGACAGAATATAATTATTGTCCCTTTGTTATCTCAAACGAGGTAAAAGAAGCCAACAGTGACTTCAAGATGCGGTGAAGTAAAGGGAAGAGCTGAAGGAAGGAAATGTTTTAACAATACAAGGAGTTACTATTAGACAAAGGCTTGACCCAACACCACTATACTGTCCCTCTCTCTCTCTCTCTCTCTCTCTCTCTCTCTCCCTCTCTCTCTCTGCCCCCTTGCTTCTTTTATCCTTCTCTTCTTTCACTCGTCCCTCCCTTTCTTTCTTCTCTCATTCCTCTCTCTCTTTCTTCTCTCCCTCCTCCCTCTCTCACTTCCCTCTCTCTCCCTCTCTCTCTGTCTCTCTCTCGATCATGACATCTCTCCTTTTCTATCTCTTCCCTTCCTTTACCTCTCTCTCCTATCTCCTCCATCCTCTTTCTCTATTACCTAATTATCCCACAACACCTCACGACAATGGAGACTTACTGTGTTGTCAGCTCACAGCACAGGAAGGATCTGGTATGTTGCAACCTCACAACACAGGAAGAATCAGCTGTGTTGCAGCCTCACAACAAAGGATCTAGTGTGTTGCAACCTCACAACACAGGAAGAATCAGCTGTGTTGCAACTCACAACAAAGGATCTAGTGTGTTGCAACTCTCACAACAAAGGATCTAGTGTGCTGCAAACTCAGCATTGGTGAAGAATCAGCAGCAAGGTAACCTCACAACAAAGGATCTAGTGTTGCAACCTCACAACAAAGGATCTAGTGTTGCAACCTCATACACAGGAAGAATCAGCAGTGTTGCAAACTCTCACAACAGCAGATCTAGTGTGTTGCAACCTCAGCACAGGAAGAACTGTAGCAGTGTTGCAGCCTCACAACAGCTAGGATCCAGTGTAAGCAACCTCAAGGCACAGGAAGAACTGTGCAAAGGTAGCCCTCACAACAAAGGGATCTAGTGTGTTAAAAATCCTCACAGCACAGGAAGAATCAGCTGTGTTGCAGCCTCACAACAAAGGATCTAGTGTGTTGCAACCTCACAGCACAGGAAGAATCAGCTGTGTTGCAGCCTCACAACAAAGGATCTAGTGTGTTGCAACCTCACAGCACAGGAAGAATCAGCTGTGTTGCAGCCTCACAACAAAGGATCAAGTGTGTTGCAACCTCACAGCACAGGAAGAATCAGCTGTGTTGCAGCCTCACAACAAAGGATCTAGTGTGTTGCAACCTCACAGCACAGGAAGAATCAGCTGTGTTGCAGCCTCACAACAAAGGATCTAGTGTGTTGCAACCTCACAGCACAGGAAGAATCAGCTGTGTTGCAGCCTCACAACAAAGGATCTAGTGTGTTGCAACCTCACAGCACAGGAAGAGTCAGCTGTGTTGCAGCCTCACAACAAAGGATCTAGTGTGTTGCAACCTCACAGCACAGGAAGAATCAGCTGTGTTGCAGCCTCACAACAAAGGATCTAGTGTGTTGCAACCTCACAGCACAGGAAGAATCTGGTGTGTTGCAACCTCACAATACAGAAAGGTCAGGTTTTATGTTCCGTCTAGCAGATCATCATTACGACCTCCCGATCACCAAATCTTCCGTCTGAGTGTAAAATCATCAGGCTTCCAGTACCCGCTGGGGTCACTCACGCCCTAGGGGATCATTCCGCTTCCCCCATTAAATTCTAAAGCGACACGTCCACCACAAGGCTGTCATGCACCACCACACACACCTCCTCCGTGTCGACCGTCAACACCATGCAAGACTCATCACCTACTAGACCACGGGGACACTTATCACGTGGAAAACTAGACACAGGATATGACCACACAAACACCTTAATTAGTTCACCACCTCGTCCAAGATTATCCGCAAGTTAACCAAAATGAGAGGTTTTACTTGTATTATAATGATGAATAAAATATATAATAATAATAATAAAATAATAATAATAATAATAATAATAATCCTAATAATAATAAAACTTGATTGATAAATAGACACCATAAGTAATTAATAAACTGCAGTAGACACTAAAACAAAACTGCTAAAAATCCACTTACTCAAACCAACCTGTGTGTGTCGCCATAGTCCATAATAGTCCAGGGTAATCTTTGAGGTTCACTTGCCTGTCCGAACCCTGTTGAACCCCAGAGCCGAGGTTCACTTCTCCGGGGTGACATATACACAGTAAACATGGGGTAGGATAGGGAGTAGGGGTGGGGTAGGGGGGGAGAGGGTGTGATGGGGAGGTTAAACATAGGGTAGGGAAGGTTAAAATGAGGTTGGATAGGGTGGGGTGGGGTGTGAGGTGAGGTTAAAATATGGTGGGATGGGGAAGAGGGTGTGAGGGGAGATTAAAGACGGGGTGGGATAAAGAGGAGGATGTGAGAGCAGGTTAATTACTTATTCATTAATCTTCAGGTGATTCAATTTAAATATTCTTTTAGTTCTAACAATAAAAACAAACTACTTCAACGGGGTAAAATCTTCAAGTAAAATATAACACAAGAAGGTCGGTTACTACACAAAGACAACAGAACAGACGAAAGATTTAATAGAACAATAAATAAACATAAATTGACGAAAATAATTGAACAACGATGAAAATATAGGTATACAAGATGCAGCTAATGTATATGTGAGTTATTATGTAAGATGCAAGCTAAAGTACATAAGTTGGATAGCAAACTACATATAGTTATGGACGAGTCATCTCCTGTATGGTGAAGACAGATTATCCCGAGATAGACAGACAGACAGATCGACAAGACACATGACAAACAGTGTACACATACCCAGGTAGGTGAAATTCTCAACTTCCATTGGTGTTGAGAAAGGGGGAGAGAGAAAGGGGGGGGGAGAGCCTAACCTCTCACTTGAGGTTAAATCATCACAGGACAAACCTCCACTCTTCTCCGTCATATGACTATATCAGTAACACTCCCGTATACATCTTTTGTCCCGCCTCAGAACAGGACCTACAACGCACCTACGTCAGCTATAAGAGTTACCAGGACGACAAAACTTTAATTCTTATATTATTCCCTCAAAGTAAACATCCCGGAGAAGACTTAGCAACTCTTGGTGTCCTGGGGAGCTCAGTCGGTGAACTGGGCAGTATTGTGTGTTGATCTCCTAGATTTTCACCCACGATTAACAGTCATACTAGGAAGAAAATATAATGGATTTTCCCTATGTTAAACAGCTATACTGGGAATAAAACAGTGGATATTACCCCCATATTAAACACCTATACTGGGAATAAAAGAGTGGATATTACCCCCCCATAGTAAACACCCATCCTGGGAATAAAACTACGAGATAACTACTCTTAACACAGTGGTAGTAACATGCAACATCATGCGCCAGGCGAGCTGCTACCACTGCCTGACGTACAGACAAGAAAGAAAGATTCGTCGAGTGAAAATTAAAATACAGTGAGACCTGAAGGTGGAGAGACGTAAAGAGGACGTCACGGGGTGTTACCTGAGGTCGACCAAGGGTAGGAGCCTCCGCCTCTTGACGGGCGTGACCCTTGAGGCGTCATCAGGTCTGGCGGCATCGTCGGGGGTGTAGTCCCGTGACCTGGCCTCATCAGTGACCTCCCCAGGCAGAGGGGAGGAAGGGCAGGAGTGGTGGAAAGCCCTCGAGGTCATGGTGACTGTGGTGAGGTCAGCAGTGGCCAGTAGGGAGAGCAGAGGGAGGAAGAGGGACCAGCAGCAGCGGCAGGAGGAGAGTAGTGCCGGTCTTCATCATGCAACACCTCTGTTGATGACCACCAAGACCCGTCACCGTCACACCCTCACTACTGCAGCCTTACTCTACCACACTACTGTACCACACTCCTAAAGTTAAGGTTTCTACCACACTTATTACACTGCCACACTCGTAAAGTTATGATTTTTAACACACTACCACACTCCTTACACTGCCACACTCGTAAAGTTAAGGTTTCTACCACACTAACACTCGTAAAGTTAAGGTTTCTACCACACTAACACTCGTAAAGTTAAGGTTTCTACCACACTAACACTCGTAAAGTTAAGGTTTCTACCACACTAACACTCGTAAAGTTAAGGTTTCTACCACACTAACACTCGTAAAGTTAAGGTTTCTACCACAGGCCAGGGTATCTAAACACAGTTTTTATTCCTCGGCCTCTTAACACTACACCGTTCTACCCTTAAGCTATCACACTGCCTCCACACACTTCATGCTCCTCCACACCACACCACATGCTGTATGCTACGTCTACCACACACACACACAAAACATGCCTTGGACTACGTTAGTTACCACACAACTACACGTGGACACTCTGCTAGTATTTGACAGGTTAAAAAGCCTTGACAGTAACACGGAACAAGGAACACAGGAACAACAAGGTACTGAGACTGGCACTACAACTGCAAGTGACAATGTAAACACCTCCCAAGCTTCAAGTTATATGAGGGGCAGTTAATTAAAATGAACTCCTGGTCCCAAGTGACATAAGGGTGATGTTGTGTTAACGATGTTGGGGTGAAAAACAGTGACGTCACCAGTGAATTTAGGGGGATCCATTTTAGAACCGGAGAATGAAAAGGTGTCTAAGGTAATTATTCTCACCTCATCACGCTAATTAACAGGCTGTGTATAGGCGAAAAATGGACAATAAAACAACATTCTCGTTTCATAATAAATTTGGGGTCAATGGGATTTTGTAGACGGAAAGAATATACTAACGTGACCGCCGCCTAAAACCACCACATGACATTAAGCTGTTTTGTACCACACTATAATCGAGGTCAAAATGGTTACCTCACACCAACACACTTAAGTTTGTTACCACACTACTGTACTACACCTACCACACTACTACACTACTCGTTGTCATAAACACACCTTATACATACTAAGGTTGCTACCACACTACTAACACATGCTAGGGCTTCTAACACAATCCTACACTACCACACGTTACAATAACTCTCCTTACACACACCTTTCTTGACTCTACCACACCTGTATTACCACACTAACTACCACACAAATACATCTTTAATGCTTATTGCAACATAAGTATAAAAACCATGGAAATTTTTGCCTTCCCTTCGTCTATAATTTTCTTGTAACGCAAAACACAAGACACTGGTTTGTTTGAGTAGCTGTTTGTTTACGATACATGGAGTCGAGGAGGGGGGGGTGGGGAGAGGATGAATCACTTGTTAGACTATAGAGAGACGAGTTTAAGCATCAGTTATTCCCCAAAGATGAAACAATGACATTTTAAGACGAGTTACATAGCGAGACGAGAAAAAGATAAGTCTCCCCTACTCCATTTTCTATGTTAATATATTTCTCGAACTGAGATATTTACGTTTTCTTTTTATACATTTCTATGACTGATATGAGATTACAATAAATACACCATACCTACGATACATTAACCAGTACTCACTCTGGAATTGTAATGAACTGTACGATTTAATTACGATAGCTACAGTACGTTTTTTATATTGAGTACAGTAATTCTATCCAACTGAACTTATTCTATTTATTTAGTAACACATTATACATCCTCACTGAATCATCCTCACTCACATAAACTAAAGTATGTCATAGTGTAACATGCCGTGTGTGTGTGTGTGTGTGTGTGTGTGTGTGTGTGTGTCGCATGCACAGGATTAACACACAGACAAAATAGCCTTTAACATTAACATACAAAGCATAAAAAATTTTACTCCTTAAAACTTATTTATCACACACACACACACACACACACACACACACACACACACACACACAGTATATATATTTCTTGGACGTCTCTACACCAACATAGTCTGAAACAATCACCTGAAATTCGCTAAATATGACTGAATTTACGGAAGATATGTTATTGTTATTATTATTATTATTATTATTATTATTATTATTATTATTATTATTATTATCATTACATAGGTTACAAGGCATACGAAGATAGGAAGTTAGACATAGAGAGACATGATAAAAACAGACATACATCTTGGAATAAACAAAGATAAACTCACAAACACACTAAAAGATGTCATGTCACAATCCCCAGGTTCATTAGACACACTCAATCCGCACCTGGAGGCACTTACAGCGTCGTTCTCACACTTAAGTCAAATCATAACACAATTTACACTTAAACTGATGCTTACTAGTTTATCGAATAATTGAGTGTCGTTCTTAAGTTAGTGTTTATGCGAGTGTGTATAGTGTCACACACACACACACACACACACACACACACTCTCTCTCTCTCTCTCTCTCTCTCTCTCTCTCTCTCTCAATGGACAACACAAGATCATACTTCCGAAGGATAAGACAAATTAATATGTAAACAAGGAGAGAGAGAGAGAGAGAGAGAGAGAGAGAGAGAGAGAGAGAGAGAGAGAGAGAGAGAGAGAGAGAGAGAGAGAGAGAGGCTACACTGTGGAGGGAAGGAGAGAGGTTCGTTATAGGGGTTCGTTATAGGAGTTCGTTATAGAGATTCAATCATCAATACTAACACGTTGCTGTTTGTTGAATTTATTACAGAAGACGTTAATAGTGTGTCTGTGTGTGTAGTGTATAGGAGACTTAGTGCGTCTTATATGTGTATAGGAGTAGTATCTTATATGTGTATAGGAGACATACACACACACAGACAGGTGAGCATCAGATCAGAACCTCTTGTGCTAAAAAAAAATCTCTCACTTAACAGAACTTCATCGTTAAGTGACCTCTTTTAACTACGGCAGGGAAATAATACCACTTAAGTGTACTAATATAATCTGGGTCACTTATAGAACACTCTTATAACGCCACCATTACCACCACACGTTCTGATTAATATGTATCTATATTCATAATCATCCCAGTGTTAACATCTATAGGAGCAACGACACTGAGACACGCATAGGGAGGGGGTGACGACCTGGGGAGAATACCTCACTTAATGAAGGAAAAGGGGGAAAAGGGGGGGAAAAGGGGGAAAAGGGGAAAATGAGGGGGAAAAGGGGGAAAAAGAGGGGGAAAAGGGGAAAAAGAGGGGAAAAGAGGGGAAGAAGAGGGAAAAGGAGGGAAGAGGGGAAAAAAGGGGAAAGAGAGGGGGAAGGGGGAAAAAGGGGGTGGAGGTAAACATGACCCCAGGCCGCTGCTCCACCACGAGTGATGGAGGTTCGTCGCCCCACCAATAACGATGTGCGTTTTAAGCGATTCCCAAACACTCAAACATAACAAAAGGGACAATGACTCAGGTATCTAAACGCCCTGGGCCAACTAGTAGGTGGGGTCAGATCAACAAGAGTATGGCGGTGGATGGGTCATGCATGCATCCTTATATAATGGGATAAAAACAATATGTCGATGGGTCGTGTCGTTTTGTAGAGGAGAAAAATAAAATAATAAAATATATGTTCCTTTGAGGCTTCCATCGTGCCATCTTTTCTACCTTCCTGGAGCCATTGCTGGGTTTCTTGTCTACCTTATAAATGCCTACGTCTGCCTCTCACGTTTTCCCTCTCTCTTGTCCCTCCCTATCATCCCTCCCTCCCTCTTATCCCTCGCCCCACCACTCCTTCCCTCCCTCCCACGCCCCTCGCCCCACCACTCCTTCCCTCCCTCCCACGCCCCTCCCCTCCTGTGCCACCATTGGGTAATTAAAAAACCTCGTTAATCAGATAAAAATATAATGAATCGTTCTAACCCAAGGCGAGGTGAGGGAAGAAAGGAACCGGGGAGAGAGGGGAGGGGGAGAGGGAAGGAAGAGAGGGGAAGGGAGAGAAGAGGGGAGAGGAGAAAGGAATAATAGGGAAGGAGAG